>NC_085862.1:42317837-42450337 GCF_034702125.1 Engraulis encrasicolus | reverse complement strand
GTTTCTACAGACATGATGTGCTGTTAATTAATTTACTTTGAGACGGCAGGGACAAAAATTGAAATCCCATTCCAGCAGCTAACTGCTGCTTTTCAGGCCGGTGATTTTCCCCTCTCGAAAGGAAAAAGAAGAAGAAAAAGAAGAAAAAAATAAACTTGTAGAAGTTAGAATGTGGGACACTTCCCAAACTGCGGCGGAGCACATGTGGGCAAGCTCTTGACTGTGCCATTTGCGTTACCCTGATTGCGTGTCTTCTGCTTGGTTGTAATTGTTAGATCAAGACTAGCTTGCTTTGGGACATCACGACAGAGTGCTTCTGTATTCAAACAGCCACATGCATGCAGACACGCACACAGATACACAGATACATACGTATAAGCACACACACACACACGCATACGCACACACACACACGCACACGCAAGCACACACAAACACACACTCGCTCTCTCTCACACACACACAGACACACACACACACACACAGACACACACACACGCACACAATATGTTTACAAGAGGAAGAGAGGAGGGGAGAACATGGTGGGTCTTTTTAATGCTGGCAAACACGCTAGTGAGCACATCTTGTCTTCAGCTTTGGTCAAACAAGGAGGTCTCACGACTCAGCCACTCAACCAGCTGCAGCACGATCAGCTACCCCCCCCCCACACACACACACACACCATACTACACACACACACACACACACTCTACTACACATACACATACACTGCACACTCACTACAACACATACACATATACATAGGCACATACACTACACACACACACACATACAGTACACAAACCCTTCTACGCATACATACACACATACACTACACACACACATACACACACACACACCCTACTACACATCCACACGCTAATACAGACACACACACTGACGCACACACACATACACCATTACACATCCACACGCTAATACAGACACACACCCGACTACACATACAAGCACACGTTAATACTACACAGACACACACACACAGACACACCCTAATACACATACACACACACGATAATGCACACACACCCTACTACAATACACACACGCACATGCTAATACACACACATACGCTAATACAGACACACACACATGCTCACACATATATACACACACACACACACACATACGCTAATAAACACACACACACTAGTCTCTCTCTGACACACTCTCTCTCTCTCTCTCTCTCTCTCTCTCTCTCTCACATACACACACACACACACACACACACACACACACACACACACACACACACACACACACACACAGGCAAACGGCAGGAGCGTGCTGCACTGCTGCCAGGCCCTTGGCCCCGGCCCGTCTTCTCGCTAGTCCTCCTCTTGCTAATTGGCTGCGTGTACGGAGAGGGCCCTGGAGGGATATAAAGGGCCCGTGCAATATTAATGTCCTTAACAACTTTGGAGGAGCGCCCACACTCAAAGGCTCCCTGCCTACGGCGTACCACCCTCTTTGCTTGAAGAAGGCCATTTTTTGTAGCGTTTCGTGTTTTTTTTTTCCCCCGAGTCGCTTTTTTGTACCAGCTTTTTTCCCTAAACCCCCACTTCATTGCTCTGTTTCACAGCTTCTGACAATCCGAGAGTCACGTACGTGTACAGTATATGCGCTGTCACGCTAAAGAGCGCCTACATGCCGACACAGATGCAGTACATCCATATGTGCGCATGCATGATGTACACACACACCCCATATATACCACTCTCTTGCACGCATGCAGATTGAAGAATCCCCCCCAGTTCTGCTGTGATACCTGCTGTGCTGCTCCGCAACTGCGCCCTTCTATCCGCCGTACTTCATTGGCAAGGAACACCATCAGTTTGCCTTCACTCTGCCCACCCGCACGCGCGCGCGCACGCACGCACACACACACACATACACACACACACACTCTGCACTTCCTCGTTGGGGGATTCCAGTTCGACTTAGCTCTTCTGCCTGGTGACATTGGATTCCGCCTGCCTTCCCCCACAAACATTCATCTGGAAATGTACCATAAGCATATGGTAAGCATATGGTTTATTTAAAACAAAAATACTTCCTTGCACCTGATTGTGGAAAACCACTTCTACCACATTTTTAATGAGGTGCTACTCACAGATTCAAAAATACAGTTGCAATTAAAGAGTGAATCTATGCGAGTGACCACTGTTGTCTGAAACAACTTTAACGTTTTGCTTCCTCCCGTCTCCAATAATTTTTTTTCCCAAATATTTTTTTATTAATTTTTAAACATTTTTATAATCACACATTAAACACAGAAACTGAAGGTACTGAATGGTACTGCACAATACATACAAATAAATCCACACATAAACAAAATTAAAATTACAACAATATGACAGAAAGAACAAAACTATAAATAATAGAAAAATAAAAATAGAAAATAAAATAATAATAAATTAAAATAAATACATAAGAAAATAAAAATGCTTCTCAATTAGTATCAGTATCGTTTACATTTGACATCCCATTACCTCCACCTTCTTCCAGAAAGTTCTCCAATACATTTACTATGACGCACCTCTGATCCTGATCCTGGTTCTACTGCATTGCACTTCGGAAGCAAAGTGAATCTGAAGAGCCTACAGACCCTTGTGTACACTCTGGCGGAAAAGTGGATTGATATAGAAGTCAGGTGCCAAGTGATGTGATACCTGCTGTGCTGTTTTGCTCCCCTCTACCCGCAGCCATAGTTGCGCCCCGGGCGACGCCCCCTCGGACAACCCCACCCCTCCGACACCTCTTTCATCATGGTGGCCCCGGCCCCAGCGAAAAATCTCAGTGATAAACTCTTACAATAGTTGACGGAATTAATACAAAATAACACCCTTTTCACATTTTTTTAAGTGTTTATAAATGTTTTAAAATGTTTCAAGGCAATTAACGCAATGTCATTTGGGGGCGTGGTTTTGTGGTGGGGCGAGGTTTCATTATGGTGCCGCCCGCTCTCTGGTGCCGGCCCGGCCCGGCAATTGCCCAGTCAGCCCGCCCCTAGGACCGCCCCTGCCTGCTGCACTTAATTGGTAGGGAATACCAGTTTGACTTCATTCTTCTGCCTATTGACACCTAACCGATTATCATCGACTTTCAAATCTCTTCGAGACTTGGTCTGACCAAGAATATAGCAATTAACATTTCCCAAACAGCATGTTTGACCCGCCTCCTTTGGTTTGCAACTGGTTGTTTGCTTCTTGACAAAGTGGGAGAAGTACCTGATTTTTCTTAAGTTCAGAAACGAGATTTGTATTGCTGCTGGCCTGACTAGAAGCGACACTGAAGGTGTTGTTGCGTCACTAAGAGGGTACAGCCTGACTAGATGACACCACCCTTGTGTAGAAGTGGATTGAAATAGAGACCAGAATGAACCATGATCAGATCTGTATGGTTAGTGCATCCCCACACTGAAGGCAATTTGAAATTGCATAAATGCATAAATTGCATAAATTACATTTATTCGCAAAACTAGATTCGTATCAGAGCTCTGGAGACTGCTAAATAAAAAAAATGTATGAAATCAAGCAACCATAGATGAGGAGAACCATACAGACCATCTTGACCAGAAAAGCTTTCAAAATGCATGCAGCAGACATTTAGGTGACAGTAGTTGCAGTAAAGTGTACATGTGATGAGAGTTTAGTTATTGTACAACTACGTAGGTGCTCTTCAGAAAATGAGCTTCTGTACAGTATGCTATTCTCTATTTTATGAGAACCATCGCTGTAAATCAGGGGTCCCCAAACTAAGGCCCGGGGGCCGGATGCGGCCCGCCACGCCCCTTTGACCGGCCCTCCACCTCTCTGCACCTCACCATTTGAACTGCCCCAAAGAAGCAATCCTATCTTGTCTTGATAGTTTCTCATCTCACTGTAATATAAATAGGTCTACACACATATAAATAGGCCTACTATTTCTATTGTATCACTCATAAACTGTCAATCACCACATTTTTCTAACCTTTCCTTGCTATTTTTACATGGTTATTAGAAATTAAAAGGAATACCTGTGGTATTTCAAATTGAAAAACATGTGAAGTACTCACTTCTTTTGCAAATCACTTGTAATGATGAACTATTTTGTGTTAGAATTTATGATTATAACAGGCAGTGGCCTAGTATAAAGTCCACATGATTGATCCTGGCCCCTGATCACAGTCTGGAACGATAATGTCGCCCCCAGAGAAAAAAGTTTGGGGACCCCTGCTGTAAATGGAACATTCTCTCATTTCAGAGCGAGCAAACTGCACAATCTTTAGCAACAGAAGGTGATGAAAAGAATGTCTAATGTACGGCAACAATGTCCAGGAAAAAAAACTATCAAAGCATCACATACATTACATGTTCAAGGCATAAAAAACGTCCATGCATGCATCAAAATGATGGGTGACAGAGACAGGGAGAAAGAGAGAGAGAGAGAGAGAGAGACAGAGAGAGAGAGAGAGAAAGAGAGAGAGAGAGAGATAGCAGAAAAAAAAAGCAAAGGTGTCTCACCACAACTCATCAACCCTTTGCGTTGAAATGCCGTGTTTGCAATATGCAATTAATGAGTTGCTGGACGCTTTGAACGGATCCCATTCCAAATGTAATTGTCTGGGCTCCCCAGAGGCCTCGGGACAAGCCCAGCGACGCCGGCTTGTCACTGGAAACACTGAACGTCTTTAATCTTCATTTGATGACTTCTCACTCGCCTGCTCGCTGTAGAGACGGCAAGTTACTAGGTAGACTGTGTGTGTGGGGGGGATACGTGTGTGTGTGTGTGTGTGTGTGTGTGTGTGTGTGTGTGTGTGTGTGTGTGTGTGTGTGTGTGTGTGTGTGTGTGTGTGTGTGTGTGTGTGTGTGTGTGTGTGTGTGTGTGTGTGCAGGGCCGCTGACAGCTTTTGCCGTGCCCAGGACAAAGTCATCTGAAAGGGCCCACATCCAGTACATACAATTGAATGAGGACCCGTCTCCCGTCTCTCCCTGGGCCTGGGACAACAGACCTCTTTGTCGCCCCCTGTCGACTTCCCTGTGTT
Organism: Engraulis encrasicolus; assembly: GCF_034702125.1. Lineage (NCBI taxonomy): Eukaryota > Metazoa > Chordata > Actinopteri > Clupeiformes > Engraulidae > Engraulis > Engraulis encrasicolus. The sequence continues at coordinate 42,445,293 of NC_085862.1, read as the reverse complement.
TGTGTGTGTGTGTGTGTGTGTGCGCGTGCGTGCATGTGCGTGTGTGTGTGTGTGTGTGTGTGTGTGTGTGTCTGGTGTGTGTATCTAGAAAGAAATAGGGAGGGGAAGGTGCCATGTTTCACTGAGACCCACTTCCGTCACTCAGGCTTCTCATCTTCTCTCTTCCTGAGTTTCAGTGGGGAGGGGATGGGATGGGATGGGCGTAGTTTTTTTTTTTTCAAAAGCTTCAGTCCAGCAGCAGCACTCTACTGCAACTCACCGGCAACTAACTGTGACGGAGAGACGACGTGTGTGTATACCTGTGTATTTATGCGTTTCATGTTTTCGTTTTCTTGTGTTTTCTTGAGTGCGTGTGTGTGTGTGTGTGTGTGTGTGTGTGCGTGTGCGTGTGTACCTGTGTATTCATGCGTTTGTTTGTATACAAACACTTCTCACGTCTGTGTTTTGTGTTGCATGTACTGTACTATATAGGCTATGTGTGTGTGTGTGTGTCTGTGTGTGTGTCTGTGTGTCTGTGTGTCTGTCTGTGTGTGTATGAGAGAGAGAGAGGGAGAGAGAGAGACACACATACACACACAGAGACACAGAGAGACACAGAGACGGCGAGAAAGAGCGGAGGAGAGAAGAGGAGAGTGAGTGTGTGTTTGTGTATGTTTTTGAAAAGAAGGAGGGAAGCACTCTAGATGTCTGCCGTCAAAGAAATCAAAGTGTGAGGGAAGACGCATGAGCCGCATCTGACAGCTCGCCGGGGGAACGGGGCTATTTATAAACCCCCAGTTGACAGCCACCATAGAGATCAATCCATACCTGCATGCTTGATCCAAATGGAGTAAATGTGTAAATGTCTGTCTTTGTGTACACGTGTGTCCGTGTTTGTGTGTGTGTGCGAGTGTGTGTGTGTGTGTAAGTGTGTGCGCGTATGTGTGTGAGTGCCTGTCTGTCTGTCTTTGTGTGTGTGTGTGGGTGGGTGGGTGTGTGGGTGTGGGTGTGTGTGTGGCAGGTGCTTTGTGGTTTCCTTTCTTAGTGTACTGCAAAGTACTGATGCACAGCGAGCTATTAACAGCAAGGCTATCTTCTTACACACTAACACACAAACACTCTCTAGACAGATAGACTCACACTTATTCAAACACATCCTGCCTGAGACACACAGAAAGACAGACAGACAGACAGACAGACAGACAGACAGACACACACACACACACACACATACAGACTCTCTCTCCTTCATTCACAGCCACACCCACCCGCATGCCCGCATGCACGCGTGCACACACACACACACACACACACACACACACACACACACACACACACACACACACACACACACATGCGTACACTCAGGGCCCTTGTGAAAACTGTCGGTTGGGTTGAGCGACAGTGCAGTGCACACTTGACATGATTAGAGGAGCTCCCGCTGGGCGGAGGCAGCATGGAGCCCATTTGGCCTCACATGCCTCACATGAGCTGGTTTGCACCGAGCATCATGACCCACACACATAGGCACACACTCACACCCTACACTCACAACTTTTACTGCGTGCGTATGTGTGTGCAGGCGTGCGTGCGTGCGTGCTTGCGTACGCGTACACCACACCTACCCCCAAAGACCAATACTCCCCTACACACACACACACACACACACACACACACACACACACACACACACACACACACACACACACACACACACACACACACACACACACACACACACACACAAGCACACACCTCCCCAAGGCAAACTTACTCAGACCCAAGATCATGGCAGAGGGGAGAGCAGAATGGTCCAGTAATACTGCCCATCATTGCACGCTGTCAAACACCCACACACACACACACACACACACACACACACACACACACACACACACACACACACACACACACACACACACACACACACACACACACACACACACACACACTGGCTGTCATTGGCTTCACTCTCATTGTCAGGATACTATAACCTTTGCGGACCAACGACAGTACATTGCACAACCTATACAATATTCATAATCATAAGTAATTGGCTAATATACTTTGTAGTTTTATGGAAAAGGTGGACAGAAATGTCCCCAGTCTGTGCAATACTGGCAGATTAGGAACAGACCATGGAGTCCAGCACAAGCTAGAGCTAAAGCTTAAGGTGTGTATGCAGGACACGTCTGAGTTTAATAGTCTACACACTCATACACACATTTATACTACACGCACGCACGCACGCACGCACGCACGCACGCACGCACGCACGCACGCACGCACGCACGCACGCACGTACACACACACACACACACACACACACACACACACACACACACACACACACACACACACACACTTATGCTACACACACACTCTCTCTCTCTCTGTGTCTCTCTGACAGACGCACAGACACCCGTCAAATGAACAAGCACAGCAAAGAGCCTGAGGTAAAACAAAAGGAAAAGTCTCAAGCCGGCATGGTAGACAAATGCACTGTTTTGGAAATCAGTATTAGCAGGTGGGGTCGGGCTGTTGTGTATCTTTTATGTCCAGTTGTCTGCGTCACTTCACATTTTATCCACTTCCCATGTGCCTGCCGTGACCTGGGAGAGATAGCCAACCTCAGTGATTTTCAAACTGTGGGCCGGGACCCACTGATGGGCTTAGGAAGTATTCCAAGTGGGCTTTGAAATAATTTTTCTAAAAAGTTAAATGATATTTGTGTGTTTCTGTTGACTATTTATTTTAGTTTATTGGGTCAGAGGTGGGGGGGCATTTTGTGAGAATTTCAGGTGGGCCCCCAAGTTGGAATAGGTTGGGAACCCCTGGCCTACCTATAGGCTACACAGGGAGGAATATGTGTGTATCAGGGCTTGACATTGGTGCCAACTGCCCAAAACTTGACTAGTAAAGCCGGGCAAGTCAAGCTCCTGCTCACACTGCACAAGTGAATTTCACGATTTAAAAGTTCACATCTCACGACTCAAGTCCTCACACTAGCGAGTCCCTGCCAGAAAACGAGTGACTTCACGGATTGCCCCCCCCCCTGAAATCGGCCCGACTCCCAAAAAGTCTTGCGAGTGCCAGATCGGGGCAAAATCGGGGCAAAAATCGCACAGTGCAAGCCCATCTTAAGGCCCTCAGTACACTTGCTGCAAGCCGCAAATTATGCGCGTCACCGCGAGCAACCGACTGCACATGCAACCAACTGCACATGCTTTGAAAGCAGTAGACCAACATGAAAAATACTGGCGGTGTCATCCAGGGGGCAGAGAGAACATCATTGCGATCCGGAAATTGGGAACGCAGACTGTAGACAAAACAAAAAGGACTCCCCAGGCAAGGATATGATACTGCTACTACTTCTACATTTGCATGCTCCTTTGTCAAAGTGCAACGAAGTGATCGCAAATCGAATGTTTGTAATTTCAGACAAGCTCGAGACGTTCTTGAAAAGTTGCCGCCATCGTCTTTTTCTCCAGAAGCACTCGCATGGAACTGTGCAGTCTGTCTTACGATCGCCCCCGGCGAGTTTGAAGATATTGCACCTAATGCACGCGTTTGGTTGCAGTATCTAACGTGTGTCAAATTGACATGCACTACGCAAGTTAACGCGCTCATGCACGAATCGTGCTCGCGCACGTGTATCCAACAGCAAGCATACCGAAGGCCTAGGCTAAAGGCTGAATGGCTAGTGACTCTGGAAAACCACTAGCCACTGTGTTCAGAGCAGGGGTGGAACTTAAAAGATTAACTTAAAAGAACTTAAAATTCCCACCAGTCACTGTGGCAGGTAGATTTTAAAATCTACCAGTCACTAGCTATTTTTACCACTAAAAGTGACTGGTGGGTTGAAACATTTACCCGTCAGCCCTGAAATGTACCTGTCCTTGGCGGGTGGACGGGTGCTTATTTCCCTGGTTCAGAGAGCAGAACGTTAATGTCAAACTCTGGTGTGTATGTGTGTTCTGGTTTTCATATCCGCACCTCAGCATCATTAATATGATTTGTGGTGGGGACACAGACTTTAGAGCAATTAAAATAGCTCCACTTAATTAAAATCTGGAGAAAAAAAACATCCCCGGTTTTTCAACTAATCACACCCTGTATAATAACAGCGCAAGAAATGTTTATCATCATAATATATTGCCGTTATAATACAAACTGTAAGATAATAATATCGGACCACTCCTAATGATTCCTTACTATATGAGGGCACTGCACAACATCTATATAATATTGCCTTACAAAGGCCATGAGCAGTATACAGTATACAAGAGAAAGTAAAAAGCGCCTCAAAGTTGCCAAACTACCCCATACCACATTGTTGTACAAATGGGGGTGACACATTATTGTGCACACAGCAGTGTTAATTCAACACTTACAGAGTCAAATGAACATCTAGAGTGTATTTAGTCCCAAAATACTATCTAAGATTTGAATGAACACTTCAACTGTGTAATTAGCCTATACAGTGTAAGACATACTAAGATATTTCGCCAGAAGACAAAGGGTATGTTGTGAAACAAAGATGTTATTGACAAAACCTTGCAGACATGAGAATGAATGCAATGGATGTGACCAATCCCAAGAATGTTCAAACCTGCTTTTTAGCAATGCCATATTGCATATAACATGCAGTAGGCCTCCATAGACAATATCAAAAGGAAATACACATTCAAAAATGCTTGTTTGTATGTTACCTCGCTGCATACTCCCTCATACTCAAACGTTGTAAATGTATAGTGAAAGACTACAGAGCTCACATAAAAATGAAAAAGCATCAGCATACCAGCCACAATTACACCACTGTGGTGCAATGCAACGGCATGTAGAAATGTGTCTGTGATTCCCCAGCCCGCATGTTGATGTACGTGTTAGCAACACTACTGCCACCAGCCCATAAGCTGAGGAGATGTGTAGGCTGGTGTTGCCGAGATGGAAATGTCAACATCCACTGTGAACAGCATGGGGCGGGATGAGAAGAAAACTCCCCCCTCCTATCCAGCCCCCCCAACAAAAGGGAGACAAGCCCCAAAATGGAGAAGTGAAAAGCAGACGGTATTTACCAACCATCTGCCTCGACTCCGCCATCCCTCTGATCTTACATCAGACATCTGACAGGACGCCACGCCTTTCATCCCCACCCCTGCCTCTAAAACCAGCAAGGGCCCGCGGGGGAGCGCAGCTCAATACGGTTCACCTCCCCTCCGAAACCTCCACACCCACCCACCCATGCGTGCGTGCGTGCGTGCGTGTGTGTGTGCGTGCGTGCATGCTTGTGATATTTCTTTATTTGTGTTGTATGTGTGTGAAGTATGTGTCTATGTTTGTTTGTTTGCGTGTGTCTGTGTCAGTGTGTGTGTGTGCGTGCGTGCGTGCGTGCGTGCGTGCGTGCGTGTACATACACCTATGCCTCTCGTAACAGCTAAAAGTAACAGGCAAAAGGTTCTGTTGTCGCCTGTCAGATGGCAGGTGAACAGCCTTGAGCTTTGATGGAGCCAAAGGTCCCTTCAGATCAGCACTCTTTCATAGCGCTGACCTCTCCCTCCCTCAGAGCCTCAGTCTTCCATGGAAGGCTGGTATCACAACACACAGTAGGTTGGCTGCTATCCGGACTGCTACTGTCACAGAGATGTAGATTTTAGATGCAAGGAAAAGATACAAGTCTTTAGCTGAGGCCTGAAGGAGCCTTGAGAACAACATGAGGTCCACCTTGACCATAGGTAACATTCACTAAGAGGGCCAGGGTCTGGCAGGTGTTCAGGACACCTGATGATTTTTATTAGGTCTTTTTTTGCCCTCACCTCCAACAGGACAGAAGAGGAGAGACAGGAAACGAGCCGGGAGAGAGACAGGGCAGGATCGGCAAATGACCCGGGCCGGAACCGAACCCGGATCGCCGGTGCAGCAACCCAGTGCCCCACTGCCAGGCCACGGCAGGGCCACATGAGGTCCACCTTGCCCACAGGTAGCAGTCACTAGGACGGCCAGAGCCTGGCAGGTGTTCGGGACACCTGAGGATGATGTGGGAAACGCATGACATGGAAGATCCACACAGGCGAAGACTGCCATTTGGGGTTTGGGATCAATGTTAAAAGGTCAGCATTGATTACTGAGCTGCGCTGTGACACACCCAGGACAGATTAGAGGCCAACATTACATTACATTTAGCAAGCATGTTTATCTAAAGCCAAAAAAAAGAACATAACAACAAATAATATGCTGGGGAAATACACAATACAAAAGGTATAACAAGGTTAGATCCAGGTAAGTAAAGTAAATAAGGTAAAATATAGGTCAGACGATGGCCATTCATGATTAGCTGATATGTGGCATTGTAATCTCTCTTTGTGCAAGTGTGTCCTTTCATCCAACGAGAGCATAGGAGGTGGATGGATTGTTTTGGCTGCAAACAGAGGAGAAACAAAAAACAGTCAAGGAGACTTGAAGTGCTTTAGTGGATCAGTACCTAATTCTTTAAAAAGGATTTTGTTTGCTCTGACTTACCTTTTGAGGGAGCATTTGTACACACAACCAGTCTGAGCAGAGACATCTTGGTGCATACAGACAGGACTGGGTCACACTAAACATTTGAAATGTCCAAAGAACAAACTGAAATTTGAAATACCAAAGGACATACTCTAGATTCTCCTCTTCGCACATTGTGCAGAGGGGGACCACACCCTACCTAGGAGGACGACTGGCTTGCGTCTCTGAGATGGCTGTCTCCAGCGCAGGTCAGCAGCGAGAGGGAGGGGTGGACACAGTATTCTGTAGAAGGCAGAAGACTAAAGAGGGACTGTTCCCTGAGGATGCATAAGATTACACTCCTAAATCAATACCTCTCAAGGTCCTCCCCCACCTCTCCCCCCACCCCCCTCATCCTGCTCTAAATGCACCCAGAGCTGGCTGACCTGTGTTAAATCTGGAGCACAGCTTCTATCTCGCCTGGGCACTGGAGACGCTGTGTCTTGACCTTGCATAAGGAAATGGTCATAATGACAGGCTGAAGAACCACCGTCCCCAACCCCCTCAGCAAGCCCATTTAAAAGTATTCGAGGGCCTTCGGCAAAGAACGCCCAGAGGCCCTTTTTTTTCTCTTCAAACTATTGGGGAGGGGAGGGCCCCCCTGAACAGAGATTTTGATAACAGTATCATTGGACATTTTAGGGAAGTTTTACCTCAGTCACAAAGTTATCATTTGTATGCAGTGCATCCAGTCATTACCAGGGGGCCCTTTCATCGGGGCGCCCTGCATGGTTGTGTCAGGCCTGAGGCCCACAGAGCTCTCCATCCTTCTTTAACATCCCATAAACCAGTGATTCTCAAAGTGTGGTCCGGGGACCACTAGTGGTCCGTGACAGAGCTCAGGTGGTCCGTGAGGGGATTTCTAATTTTCCAAGATAAGCTAACAGTAAGCTATATTTGTAACATTTTCATGTTTTCAACACAATAAGACAGGCTTATAATGTCAATAAAAAGTAAGTGATCTGTATAAAAATTAGCAGTGTCAAATTAGCATCCATCAACTGCCAATTCATTTGACAGGTGGTCCCCGATAATTTTTTGGGGGGACAAAGTGGTCCTCGGTCTGAAAAAGTTTGAGAAACACTGCCATAAACCATCATTCACTCTTCTGCTCTCTCTCTCACTCCTTTATCTTCCACTTGTTCTATCTTGCTCTTTAACACCATAAAACGCTCCTCTCTCGTTATATCGTCCTTTCCATCTTCCTCTCCCTTGACTTTTTCTCGCGTACTGTGTCCTTTTCTGAAGCCAGGGCAAGAGCGGCCAAGCTGGCAGGGCTTTTTTTGCCTCCTTTCCTGTAATGCAGACTTTCTCCTCCTCCTCCTCCTCCTCCTCCTCCTTGTTCGCCTGTTTTTGTTATCTGTTTGTTATTCGGCACGAAGACTCCGGGCCGGGGCTCTTAAAATGAAAATGAGTTTTATGTAAAGGAATAATAACCTAAATGGATTTCCTTGGCACTGGGAAACCCCATGGCTATTTATCTTCCTCCGGCTAATCATTCATTACTGTGAGGTGTGGAGAAACACATGGAAAAACACCCAGTCAGATAACAAACCAAGCTTTTTGGCGGGCAGAGATTTTGCATTTTTCTTCACGTTGGAGGGGAGGGGAGGGGAAGGGTGGGTGTGAGTGTGGGTGAGGGTGAGGACATATGGCTTCCATTTCAAGGAGACAAATACTTGTCATACAAAACGGGCCAATTCCAAATTCCAAACTCTTTCCTCTCTATTGGCTCTGTCTCTCTCTCTCTCTCTCTCTCTCTCTCTCTCTCTCTCTCTCTCTCTCTCTCTCTCTCTCTCTCTCTCTCTCTCTTTCCTTCGGTGTTTGGGAATGGCAGCTGGGCTGTGATCCGATGAATAGGCACATCAAAGCCCATTCATAATCATCTCTGAGTGTCTACAGTTCTCGCCGTAGCAGTGTAGTGTAGTGGGGGATATTCTTCCATTTTGCAGAAGCATTGATAGTGAATACAAAAAAAAAATCTCGATAATATGAATGAACATGAATGAAGTTGATTGTGATAGTGGAGGGGGAAGAGGGGATTAGCAGTAGTAGTGTTCTGTGGGCAGCCTGCAGCTCAGCTTCATCCTTGCCAATGTACAGCCAGTAGGTGGTGCTCCTTGTCCTTTATGAATAGGGACCATTTTCACACTATCCGCACAAGCACATACACGCAAACACACGCACACACAAGTACAAACACACACGCACGCACACCCACACACGCACACACAAGCATGTGCATACACACACTCACATGCACATGCACACACACACACACACGCAAACACACACATCACTCCACAATTAACCTTCAACTCCACTATCCTTTAGTCTTTTGCTGCTGCCCACGCTCTTGCATCCAAGTCACACCACCCCTGTCTGTCCCCACGGTAACCTCTCTCAGTGCACGGGCAGGCGAGAGAGCGAAGGATATAGCTGGCAGGCATGCCCCAACATGCTAAATCACACAGTAAAAAAATGCAGTGTTAATTTAACCCTTAGAGAGTACTCTGGGACTAAATACTAAGTCGTGAATTAACACTGCATTGTTCACTATGCAGCCACCACCGCACCGCTTCAGCCACAGCAGTGTGCGTTGTCAGGGCGACGTGCCGGTCGCTGGGCCCCGCTGCTCTGGTGCATGTAAGGAGGGAAGCCAACAGGGGGGTGAACAAAGAGGTCAGTTGTAACAGGCCCAGGGAGCGAGGGGGCCCAGCAGTGGCTCCTCATTACATTATTATCATCATTAAGGGGGGGGCTTTTAGATAACTTTGTTCCAAGCCTAGCCAAAGGTGTTAGTGGCCCTGCATGTAAGTAGATGCTGGTGCAAGGAAGCAAGCGGTGCTTTTGAAAAGAGCAGCTGGTCCCAGCCCCTGGGGGGGAGGAGGGTGGGGGGCGGGGCACCAGGATTTCACACAGTAAAGGAGGAGCCCCCCGAGCACCGCTACCCACTGAAGCTGGAGCAGAACCGGCCCAGTTTGGGCTCACATCTGGGGAAGACCCCTGCTGCTAACACCCACACAAAGCCTGACTGGGAAATCCGTTCTTATACAAGACAATCCAGGCATTGCTATGTAGGCTACAGAATATCCACTCTTAATGGCTACCAGAATAGACTTGTAATGAATGAAATATAGATTTTTTTTTTAGATAGTTTTTGTTTGTATCTGTTTATACCCGCCCCAACCCACCACACTATTTTATTCATTAAAATAGCTAAGTAGGTTTTAATATGATAAACAGAATATCCCCTTGTATTCACGCAGTAATGAGTGGAAATGATTGTGAATCCTGGCCCCATGTGGCTCGCCCGCATTATTACGCAATTCTCAGTAATGAGAGAATATCAGCAAGCATCAGCGAGACTACCTCTGACCTTGCTCACAGTCGAAAATAGCAGAAGCATCCATCCAGTCGGTCCTCAGTCTCTGCATGGCACGAGGCTGCCATACGTGTGGAAGAGCTGCCATCCGGTGGACAGGAGTGGAGTTGCAGAAAGAAGGGCTTACACTTGGGGCCCTGCTGTGGCCAACCGGTAGGGCACTCGCCTGCCATACGGCTGACCCAGGTTTGATCCCCAGTCCGGGTCCTTTGCAGACTCCGCCCCGTCTCTCTCCCAATTCGCCTCCTGTCTACCTCTCGCACTATCCTATCAAATAAAGTCGAAAAAGACCAAAAGAAATCTTTAAAAAAAGAGAAAGGGTTACACTTTACTTGACGGCTGCAATCATACACATTGCATGACAGTGTCATAGCAGTGTCATGACACAGTCATGGATGAGTTATAGACATGATGTCAATGTCATACGTTTTACGGTCATGAAATGTTGACCTTGTATGGGTTGTCTTTACCAAAACCAAATGTCACTGAGGCCTATATTATTGACGCTTTAGAGATCAACAGAAAATGGTTTTGAAAGAATTTGTTGATATTGAAGCAATACATGCTGCGATTCTTTTTTTGACTGTAGAAATGGAATCCTGCTACATGCTCCCAGACCTAGTAGTGGAGCTCATAAAGCTGTGCGGAACACAGGTCGGGCAAGAGCCAGGCAATATATTAATGGCAACATTCATAAAATGTTCAAGGTGTTAACATAATGTTTATGACACGTCCATGACTGCACTACTTCACTGTTATGACACTGTCATGTCATGCATATGATGCCGCCGTCAAGTAAAGGGTTACCAAAGAAAGTGTAATAGCAGGGTGTCAGTCACGTTGCACGACGACGTGCCAGTGATGGTGATGGATTCCCGTTTCCCTTCATATCTTTACATAGAGAACCGACGTACGTTAGAGGGAGCCTCTGAACAGTAAGCTCTTTGTTTTTAAAAAGCATGCTGATGGAAAGGGTAGTGTATGTGGAGCTACTGAAACCGTGGAGCATGTAATAGAACATTCTCCGATACTATTTGTCGCAGCATTTGAGATAATTCTCATCGGTGCTAGGCAAATGGCAGGAGGAATCAAACTGCCAACTGGCCAGAGGCTTCCCCCGCTAAGGAGCTACATAGACGACGTCACCACCCTTCTTCAGACAGCGCCATGTACATCAAGGCTTCTGAAAAGGATTGATGAGCTGATGTCATGGGCAAGAATGAAGCTCAACCCCTCCAAGTCCCGTAGCCTGTCACTCAGGAGAGGAGTCAGGAACGACAGCACCACCTTTGTCGTCGGAGGAGAAAAGATCCCACTACTCGCAGAGCAACCCATCAAAAGCCTGGGGAGGCAGTACACTGCTGAGCCTTCCGATAAGCAGATGGGGAAAGCTGTCATGAAGCAGCTCTCAGATGGCATGGCGAGGATCGACCAAAGCCAACTCCCGGGGAAGTACAAGGTCTGGTGCTACCAATTCACTCTCTACCAGAGAGTAATGTGGCCCCTGAAAATGAGCGAGATCCCCTCATCGACCGTGAGTAAGATGGATGGGAAAGCCAGCTCATTCATCTGAAAGTGGGTGGGGCTGCCACGGTGCCTCTCTGAAACTGGCCTGTTCGGGAGAAACATGCTCCAGCTACCATTGAAATCTCTGCAGCTGGGCTACAGGCAAGAAAAGACCAGGTTGGAGCTCGAGCTTCGAGTCAGTAAGGAAAGCTAACGCCAGGGTCCTAACTGGCCGCAAGCGGAATGCCCAGACAGAGGTCGACCAAGCTGTCAGTCGGCTGCAACACAAGGAAATCGTGGGAAGAGTCCAAGTAGGAAGAGTAGGTCTAGGATGGGGAGATGCACCACGCTTCTGGTCCAAGGCCCACCGCAAGGAAAGGAAGGAGATGGTGGTGGTGGAGGTGACAAGGATGGAGGAAGACCACTACAAGATCAAGGTCGTGTCTCAGGGTCGGCAAGGAAGCTGGACAACCTGGGAGGGAATCTCAAACAGAAACATCAGTTGGACTCAGACTCAGCTTCCTTATCCGCTCAACGTATGACACGCTTCCCTGTCCTCGGAACCTAAGCCAGTGGTTCGGAAAGGAGGAATGTTGTGCACTCTGCAGTGCTCCCTGCGCAAGCCTCCAGCACATCTTGTCAGGCTGCAAAATCGCGCTCTCTCAGGGCCGCTACAGATGGCGCCATGACCAGGTCCTGAGAAAGCTAGCCGAGGTGCTGGAGGAGTGCAGACAGGGTAGCAGAATACCATCGCCAGCAGAGGACCCTACCACCTTTATTGCAAAAGGAGGAATAGTAAGCATCAGGCAAAAAGAAACATCAAGGCCCTTCACTCCCGGACAGGAGTGGAGCATGAAGGTTGACTTGGACAGAAAGCTTCAGTTTCCCACAGAGATCACCACCACTTCTCTCCGGCTAGACATAGTGGCTTGGTCTGCAAAGGCAAGAGCGGTAGCTCTCATAGAGCTCACTGTACCATCGGAGGAAGGGATTGAGGCGGCCTTTGAACGGAAAAAGGCCAAGTACGCCGAACTGGCTGCGGAGTGCCGGGATGTGGTCTGGAAGACTTCCATATATCCAGTGGAGGTTGGATGCCGAGGCTTTATGGGGTTGTCGACCATACGCCTCCTGAAGGATGTGGGAGTCACTGGAGGAAGGCTAAAGAAGGCAACAAAGGAGCTGGTAGGAGCTGGCTCTGGCTGCGGAGGAAGGACAGGAGCTGGGGGAATAACAACTAACCCCCAGTAAACAGCCGCAGGGACAACATCTATCAGCTGCAGGGGGTGACCGGGAGACGTCCCTGTCACTGCCCCGCCACCGGAGACATTTCGGGATTAAAGGGGCGAAACGTTGATGAACGGTGGTTCCCAACTGATGACCCTGCAGCTGACCCATGGGCACCGGAGGAGGTGCGACAGGCAGCAATGCCAAGCAGGATGTAACACCTTCCTGTACTAATTCTTGTAGCAGGTTTGACCAGGAGAGGCAGCACCTTATCCTATAGACTAGAGTCAGAAAGTGTGCAGTTAAATGTCAAAACAATACTGCAGAATTACTCAAGTGAGATGTGCTTTAAGTACCTTTTCTTTATCTAGAAGCCACATGACTGATTAGAAGGATATCATGGTGTCTTTCTTTCTTTCTGTCTTTCTTTCTCTCTCTCTTTCACCCTTTTATATCTGTAGTTGAGATAGCTTTCGGCCAGACTCACACTCCATTTCGGTAGGTGGCGGTAATGCTTCCAAAAAGTTGTTTGTAATTTGAGCTTAAAGCGATGGTTCGGAGTAGAATCGCCCTAATGCCATTTGAACCGTGACACCCATCCACCTTTACACCCGAAGTGTTTTCTGCCGCAGACTTACATCAACAGAGTTGCCGTGTTATTCGATGTTTATTCCGGTTAGCTTGACTCAAGCGCATATGGATACTGGGCACCGTCTCCAAACTTTCCCCACAAAAATAACATGTCATTACACCAAACTTCTGCAGTAGCACAAATATGGTCTGTACTCACGAAACGAAGCATTTGGAAGTTTGGAAATAGTCCAGGAGTTTAGTATTATTAACACAAGCTGAATAGCTTCTCTGCTGCTAAAGCTGTGCCAACGTTACTTCCGTCATATGAGACAAGCCCGTAAAAGTCTTCAACAAACTTCCAGACGAGAGTGTTAAAAAAGTTTTCATTGAATTGTGATTAAGGCTTATATTTTCAAGGCAATACTTAAAAGATATTTCAAATCTTACCTACTATCAATTAGACAAGGATTTTCGTTATCAATACTGATGCTGAATTCACTTTTCATTGTGCATATTATGAGCTTCGTTTAGGACTCTTACATGCTTGTCTTAGATGACGGAAGTAACGTTGGCGCAGCTTTAGCAGCAGAGAAGCTATTCGGCTTGTGTTGATAATAATAAACTCCTGGACTATTTCCAAACTTCCAAATGCTTCGTTTCGTGAGTACAGACCATATTTGTGCTACTGCAGAAGTTTGGTGTCATGACATGTTATTTTTGTGGGGAAAGTTTGGAGACGGTGCCCAGTATCCATATGCGCTTGAGTCAAGCTAACCGGAATAAACATCGAATAACACGGCAACTCTGTTGATGTAAGCCTGCGGCAGAAAACACTTCGGGTGTAAAGGTGGATGGGTGTCACGGTTCAAATGGCATTAGGGTGATTCTACTCCGAACCATCGCTTTAAGTTATTTAGATACTTTCAAATTAGCTTTTCTCTCGAGAAATCAACTTCTGATCTTGAATAGAGCCCTCCATGGCCTCTGCCCGTCTCGGAATCATCAAATAGCCTGGATATTGGGACTACAAAGCTCTGTGAACATTGGTCTGGCAAACTTGCTTTGATAGCCATATTCTCAGAGGGCCTTAACCCGCTAAGACGCAGTTATAGATTTGCTGTTACCAGAATGGCTAAGTCATAGTGCATCACTAAAGGCCCTGAGTAAGGTCATAGTAGTGTAGTACTATGGTGTTTAACTTTTCAATGGCAATTGCAGCGTGCCATAGGAGGTACGGCGTGCATTATGGGGCTACCCGGCATTTATAAAATGCCTCTTTATGCTACTGGTTGAAGCTATCAGTCACTCCATGCTTTCCTCTAGCTTATTTTGTTTTCAGTGCTGCGTTACTCTACCCAGGCTCCACCCTCGCAGTGACGCAACACCTTCAGCTCAGCTACACACACTCAGGAAAATTCCTTGTTCAGGTACAATCGGGTTCCCCCTGGAGCAGGAACTCCACCCACTTTTTCTGGATGTTATCAACTTTGAGCATCACCACCGGTCCTGGGTAGAGGCGTGTTCAAGGCAGTGAGGTGGTTTAAGCAGAGACGTTCTATTGGGACTATGAAAAAGTTTGGTTTAAACTTTGGCTCAGCCTTTTCTGGCCTCCACTAGTAGCAAACCAAGGGAGGTGGGACAACCATGCCGTTTGAGAATGTTAGTTGTTCTTGGTCAGACCAAGTCTCGAAGAGATTTGAAAGTCATGACAATAAGGCTAGGGCTACCCTGCATCTATAAAATGCCGCTTTATGCTACTGGTTGAAGCTATCAGTCACTCTATGCTTTCCTCTAGCTTATTTTCTTTTCAGTGCTGCGCTACTCTTCCCTCAGCTGGAGCCCCCAGAGTGTACTCGAAATGTTTGAATGGCAAATTCACACGCTCCAAATTTACGAATGTTATCCTCAGTCACTTACTTGCATCTCTACTGTGTAAAGGTCGAACTAATGGGCTGTTGGCCCTAGCCAACCCACTGCTCCAAGCTAATTTACATGTATGTACAATGGTGAAAACACACAAGTTCCTTTCATTTCTGGCATTTCTAGCATTTTACTGGCATTTTTTTTCTCAGTGCTCAGAACCGGTTCAAATGCAGTAAAGTAAAACACAGTACAGGATCAAAATGTACTGTGCTTGAGTAAAAGTAAAAGGACACGTTCTAAAAACAACTTCATGAATTCAAATTACTCATAAAAGTACTGCATTACAGTAATTTGAGTAAATGTCATTTACTTTCTTACACATGACATCATCACAACATAACTTGTGTGTGGTTATTCCCCACTACAGCCAGAAATTAGTTCCAATTAACTGTGCTCGCTGTCTGTAAATTGTTGACATTCATTAAAGTTTCACATTGATATGCATAATACTGTGCTTGGAAGTCCTCTCCCAACTTCTTCCCAATAACTTTTCCTCATTCTAACTTGGCTGTAGCTTTTGCACTTCCAGCAGATATCAGCTGAGCTCTCTCTCTCTCTCTCTCTCTCTCTCTGCCCTCAGGTCAGGACTGTGACTGCTGCTGACAGATAAGCCTGGAAAGGACACAGGAGTCAATATGGTATTAGCCCCTCGAGGCAAATAGGCACCTATTCACCTTTTGAGAATCCCGCCTTCACAGAGTTTGGGGTAAACTTTAGCCATCTGAACCCACAGCAGGCACCTTACTTTTACATTAGGCTAAACTGGCAGTGATAGTGTGCGGCAGCACAACTCTGTAGTGTCAGAAATTAAAAGTAAAGTAAATATAATAGTGCTGTACATACAGTAGCTCATCTCAACAGAGCTTCTGTAAATAAGGATCCATCATTATTGGTGGGGAAAGAAATGTTGATATACACTTGCATGCCCCTCATTAGTCTTTGTATGCCACCTTACATAGTTTATACAAGTCAAGTTGCTTACAGCTAAATTATTTGGACAATATGACCTTGAAGTATGAGAATCTTTACGGACAGCTGAAGTGAATACAGATTGCAGAAGTCATGGGCTAGTGGTTAAAGTGCAGTATATCACGAAAGTGAGTACACCCCTCGCAGTTTTTGCAGATTTGTGAGTATGTTTTCATAGGAAAGCATTACAGAAATGTCACTTTGACACAATGATTAGTGACCTTTTAACAACATATTTAACCGCTTACATTTCTTGTTCACTCAGAAAAAAACTAAATACAGCCATTAATGTTTGAACATGTACTCACAAAAGTGAGTACACCCCAGATTAAAATCCGGTACAGAAGGGGCTGTGTTGGCTCGAATCGTCTCGAAATGAAAAGGAATTTAAAGGGAGGTCATCAGTGTGCGTTTGAACCTTTCGTTGCATTGAACTTTTACATTTTGAGTGTGCACCTGGCTTAAATGGATTGGTGTGAGATTTGAAGGCAATCCTATGGAGAATATCGTGATCTGCTTCAGTAGTCACAGTGCATGCATGTTTCTTTTAGGTGTATTTCAGATTGCCAATGTTGACAGCATTCATGCATCCCCAAACCATGTCAGTCCCACTACCATGCTTGGTTATTGAGAGGATACACTTTTTTGTAAAACTCACTTGTTTACCACCACACATGCTTGACACCATCTAAAGCAAATTTGTTTATCTTGGTCTCAAGAGAGATGAACAGACCAAGGATATGGATCACTGGAACCATGTCGTGCGATCTGAAGAGACCAAGATAAACAAATTTACTTTAGATGGTCATCTTGTGCCAATTTACCTCCTGGGACTTGAACTCACGACTCACTTGAACTCACGACTCACTTGAACTCATTGAACTCATTGAACTCTTGGCAAACTTGGTACAGGCTTACGAGCTGACGCAGATTCTGGGTAGTAGCTGGCAGCAAAAGGCCCGCTCAGCCAGGCTACACCTTCCTAGTGACGCAACACTTTCAGCGTTGCTTCTAGTCAGGCAGGAGCAATACAAATATCGTTTCAGAGCTCCAGAGAAATCGGGAACTCCACCCACTTTGTCGGGAAGCAATCAACTTGGAGCAGCTTCTTCGGTCCTGAGTAGAGGCATGTTCAAGGCAGTGACGTTAATGGGACAACGAAAATGTTTGGTTTAAACTGGCACAGCCTTTTCTGGCCTTGACCAGCAGCAAGCCCAGGGAGGCGGGTTAAATCAGGCCGCTTGGGAAACGATATTCATTATCCTCTTGGTCAGACCAACATCTCGGTACGAGAATTGAAAATTCGATAATCAGGCAAAGCTGAGCTCGCTTCAGCCGGCCAGCTGGTTTTCGAGCTCAGTCGAGCTATGTCATACCCAATCGAAAACCAACAAGTGGAGGCCAAATTTTGGTGTCAAGCTGTACCGGGTAGAAAACGGGAGTGGAAAAGAGCCTTAAGTGAAAATATTTTTCAACCATTTCTCAGCCGGTGTTGTGTCAATATGAGCTACCTGTCAAGCTGGTCTTCCTAGCCATTACACCTGGAGGAGTTTGGACTATGTTACTGTAACGGCCTATTACTGTAGTTGTAGGCCATATTGACAAAGTAGCTCGCATCTCAACAAAATACCTGATCTCCATTATCACAGTCTCACAGAGTTTTACAGTTAATGACATTTCCTCGGAAAGATGGGATCGCAGTAAAGCCATGATTTCATAGTACAGAATGTTTTCCCTCCATTTCTGAGACATATTCTGCCTTTCATCTCACCAGCCACTAAGTGCAAGTGAAGTTTATCACTGTACGCTATTCACCCACCAACCAAGACAAAGTGCACTCTCCAATCAGGCATCAATGCCCTTTGTCCTGAGGTTACCTATTATAGTTGAACTGGACTCCCTCAGTCTCTGTTTTTTTTCTTTCATCTTTTCATTCATTCTTTCTTTCTTCCTTACTTTTTTAAGGAGGGGTGGGTGGGGTGTTTTCAGCATGTAATCTGCTGTGCGAAAGCAGGCATGAGTTGATTTTGTTGCGACCTGAAAGTGTTGAGGAGGGGAGGTGTCAGCTTACGTCATTCAGATCAGGTAACCGCCCACATCTCACCACGGAAGCATTTCAAAACAGTTTTCTGTTTCAGCCTGCATTTAGACAATGACGCTGTTACTACACCTTTTGAATTTTTTTGATATCAAAAGCTTTTTGCTCTTTGTCGTATTGTTTCTTCTGGTGTTTGACTACATAAAGAGTAAACCTCCAAAGAATTTCCCTCCAGGACCATGGTCATTACCTTTTATAGGAGACTTACATCATATAGACTTCAACGCAGGCATCCACCTACAGTTTATGCAGGTAAGTCTCTCTCATTTGTGTGACATTGAGAGCTGTTATATAAAGTACTGAAGCTTGTAAAGTCACCGCTGATATGTTGGGAAAATAACTTTATTAGATCAACATTATATCATTATTTGAGGATATTTGCAGTGCTCAGGGCCTAAGCTCTTTTTCTGTATGCCCTTCTAATCATTCATTTTCAAGCTGTGTGCTGCCCATTCACAGTTTTGATCTTTTCATAAATATTTAATATGTAAAAAGCTAATATTTACTGGTCAAAGTACAGTACATAATGCAGCCACATATTTCTGCTAATTCAAAATAGAGAAGAATCTATTCATGTATGAAAAATGTAAGACACAATGAATACTAAGAAATTGATGAATGTAAATTCATGTAAAATATACATGAAAAAGAGATTTGTGAGTGGGCAGCATCAGTTCTGGAAATAAACTGAAAAGTTAGATACTCTACCTTTAAAGTATGAAGATACGTCACAGCCTGACAAGCCTGACTGGGGTGAATCTCGATTTTTCCGGTTAGACAGGACAGGACAAGACAGGACAGGATATTGCAGGCTACAGTGCCTGCAGCAATGTGGGAGATGGGGGTGTAGATTAACCTGACTCTCGCCAGCTGGTATGTTTCGCCTTCATCTTCACAATACCATCTGGGAACCCCCCACAACCAACATGTTTTCGAATGATGCTCCTTATCAAAAAATCTTGCTTGTGATTGGATAAACAATCTGTTCGTCATCTTTACTGACATGCCACTTCAGCCACTCACATTGAACTCGACCCGTGACGCATCTCAGAACGACCACAGCCGTAGATAGAACAGAGTTTGATTATTCTTTGATCTCTGGTCACATGGTTTTATGATAGCCTCGGAGGTTCCGGCTGAACCCATCTTTGCCATTCGTTTGTTTCTGGGTGGTTGATGTTTAAGGGCGTAACGCAAAAAAAAGAAAAGTTATCACAATTCCTGAAAAAAAGATGGAAAAAAAGGGGTAAAAAAGCTCATTTTTGGGAAAATGTGCCCTGCGGTGTGACATCCTTGGCGTGACATTTCTGTAAGATATAATAAAATTATTAATATTCTGCACAAAACATATCCCCCAAGCTCTTTGTAGTATTGTTCCTTTAACCCCCACCCCACAAACACACACTACTACCCACCTGCACCCCCACCCCCACCCCCACATGCCTATGCATTGTACAGGCAGACAACTGTGATTTCACTGCATGGTTTCACTGTATTACTTCAAATAATTGTGTGAATGTGACAAATAAATCTCCTGGTATCCTTATATCCTTGCATGATACATGAAAAACAAGTAAGGATTCAGTAAAACATTGCATAAGCATGTCACACCGGCACCGCAGGATTTGAAGTGCATTGTGGTCATTCTAATCCTTCTGTATACATGACTGACCTCTTAGCTCATGCTAACTAGATAATGATATTGTGTTTAACCTTAATATGTGTTTTCATTTATAGAAAAACTTTTTTTCCTTCAATAAGAGCAGTCACACCACAGGACATCATAAAATTAACCTAAGCATTGCATGACAGAAACATTGAAATATGTAGACATAATAAGAGGTTAATAGTCACCTTCAACATCCACACCACTCTCCAATAACTGAGGTTACGAAATTAAACTTGTAGTTAATATTACTGTATTGAGTTTTTCACATTCATATATTTTAATATAAGGTTAATATTTATGCAATCATGCCACATGCTTCATAAATTATTCAAAATGTTGTTGGTTAATTTATATATATATTATATTCCAGGTTTCATTAATGTTAGTCACTCCGCAGGACATTTGACATATAAACCTTTACATAAATCTTAACATAAATGTTTCTTCTCATCTAAGACTAATATGAAACATAATGTACCACATCTTATTTCATTTACATTTGTTTTAAAGAAGAAAAATAACATTTTTTTTTAGGTTTTTAACCTAATGTTTAATGTTACGTAAAAACAATGCGTCACGTCAACCACCGTTCTACGAATTCTACATTCAACAAATTTGGTCATGCTGCTATTGTCCTGACATAAGTTACCATTTTAGGTTAAGTAATTACACAGTCCATTGAAATTGTGTAGGCCTGCACCTGGTTGCCACCTCTGTCTGACAAAAGACCTGGACAATTCAACAATAAAAAATAACCTTTAAGCTCGAAAGCAACAGCACAGTTCATTCAGTGTCCACACTGTAAAAATTACAACTTGATATTGTTCAATTTACTGGGATTTTTGAACCCGACAATAAAATCGCCAATGGCAGCTTCCAGTTTCTCAAGTTGAAAAATTTCAACTCGCTTTTGTAAGTTCTTTATAAAAAGCTGATCTTAATTGAAATGTTGAGTTGACAGACATGGTATAAAATTGTAGTGGATGCCTAGAAAGGATAAGGTCAAGTCATCTATTGTAAAGTTGTAAAGCACTATTGTGAAGCACTTCTTGTTTTTTGTCTCTCACAGTTTGCTGAAAAATTTGGACCCGTCTTCAGTGTAAACTTTTTTGGAGACAGGATTGCCATAATCAATGGCCACAAACTTATTCGAGAAGCATATCAAGCAGACACCTTTGCTGATCGGCCAGTCTTACCATTACTGACTGATATGGTTGGTGACAAAGGTAATTTTCCCATCTCAACAGAGAGGTATAATGTATAATACACCCAATGATTAATACGGTTACCTGTACTCAGTATAACTAAAAGGCTATTTGGTCTGTTGTTTATCTTCTTAGGGGTGGTTTTGTCAAATGGATATGCTTGGAAACAACAAAGGAGGTTTGCAATCCACACTCTGAGAAATTTTGGTTTGGGCAAAAGAAGCCTTGAACCGTCTATCCATCAGGAATGCAGATATCTACACGAAGTTCTCCTAAATGAACAAGGTAGTTATCAGCGTTATCTCAAATGTCACTCTATAAATAATCTTTGTAAAGGATTTGGCCCAGCAGTTGCCACATGATCAAAGATGAACAAGTAAATATATACAATGTTGCCTGCCATAGTTATTCCACGAGAGAACTATCTTTTGATTTCATAATTGAGGGAAAACAACAGCAATCTGTCCTAATGAATTGTGACATTCTGTGTTATTTGATGAAATTTCATGTAGTTTACTCTGTAGAATATACTGTAGGCCTAAATAGCCTATAGCATGTAGTATAATGTCTTTACTGTGCTTCCAGGTAAATCATTTGACCCACAACAGCTCGTAAACAATGCTGTGTCCAACATAATTTGTGTGCTGGTGTTTGGGGAGCGTTTTGAGTACACCGATAATGACTTCCAATCCCTCCTGAAGGACATCAACGAACTTGTATATCTACATGGAGGAATTTGGGTCCAGGTGATTATTTCCTTATACTGTACCTGTAGGAAAAGACCAGAGGTGTTGAATTTGGCAAAGCAGCGAATGTAGGCCCAATTGACTGATTGAGTGATTGGGCAAGCGGCGTGGTGAAAGTGGGTAAAGCTGAAAAAGCGGTCTCAGTGATAAGGGCATCAAAGGTATCAAAAGAGTACTTGAATTAAAAGGTGGTGTATGCAGGATTGTGGCTAGAGTAGGTTTTGCAACTATGCTGCTCATTGCAACTGTGCTGCCTATCCCCCAAATTTGATATTTTCATGAAAATGTAGCCTATAGCCTAAGTAATAAATATTTACCAGAATGACCAAAGAAGATCCACCTTTTCCCAGTCACGAATACTTAAAATGTAATGGTGGTGGTAAGTATTCGTGGAAAAGGTAACATTGAGAATGAGCTGCATGAATTCTCGAAACAAACTACTAAATGAACATACTAGAAATCCGGTGTGAAATGGCTTAAATGATGTTAAAACATGATGTTGAGTGCTAACTTTTTCCAAAAACCTCACCTCCATACATCCCCTGCATTCAGAATTCCAGCGCTAGTTAGCCGATGCTAAAATTGGGCTTTTGCTGAGTCTGTCAGCACTGAAGTAGCCATCGTTATAAATCTCTATTTTCCATCCATTTATGAGGCTCAAAGTTACTCAATACTTCATTCCATAGAGTCGTTGGCATGTCATACGTCATTCTGGGGTTGTTGACATGGAAACCAAGGCATAGAGAACTTTGATAGCACAGTTTCTGTAGTATAGAAACTTTTGACTTGACTTGACTTGAAACAGGGTAATTTTTACAGGCTGCACCCAAGCTGGTTTACATTTACAGCCTCTGCACTCACCACTTTTCCATGTGGTAGGCCTACTGCACACTAGGGGTGCCAACGGGGGAGTGCAGACTCCAATCGGAATGAATGGGCTACGCTCTCTCGACAGCGCCCCTATAGGTGAACAGTGATAGTATCTAGGTTTAACTACTAATTAATATTTAAAGATGGCCTCTCAACGTCATTTGATTAATATTGCTGTGTTCCCCATTGTTATTGAATGTGTTACGCGTTGGTCCCGTTTTAAAAAACGTTCTGGTTGCTTTGTTTCAAGCCGTTTTTGCAAGCCGGCAATGTGGCTTGTGGAGAAACGAGAGGGTGTTCCGTGTTTCTCGTGGAAATGCGTCTCTGATTGGCTCACTATTCCTGCTCTCGTGGAAATGCGTCTCTGATTGGCTCAGTCCTCCTGTTCTTGGATAGAATGTAATGGGAAACAGAGTCTCCACTTCTCCGGGTGGTACTGCACTATAGGGGCGCCAACGGATGCGTGCATGCTCCATTCAGTGCTGTGCTCTTTCGACAGCGACCCCTAGGCGAGCTGTAGGCACGGAGCAACCAGAGTGGGCTTGCTGTATGGATGAGGCTTTGTGCTGTGTGTACCTGAGAGTAGCAACCAGCTGATAGCTAAGCTAAGCTAGATTTCGGGCCACCAGACGTTGCTTGTATTGAAAACAAGCAGAAAAAAATTACTCGACATGTTTTTAGAAAAATGGGTCGACATAAACCTTTGTGGGCAACGCCTTCTTTCGACGTGACGAAACACAGAAAGGCTTTCGTGATTCGCTCGTTTCTCTGCATTATTTATGTAAATTGGGAAACACCGGGAAACACAGCCAGGCGAGGTGACGCACCGCTATGAGAGCCTTGCAAGTGAGTTTAACTTGGGGTGACCGTCCGATCTTCAAAAGGAGTGAGTAAAACTGTGTTTTATCGGAAGTTGGCCTTTAAGACCAGTTTCAGTGCAATAGTTGAAATTCAGAAATCCAAGGTTTATTTGCTTGGGAGAGAGAGAGGGGAGGCCATTAGGCCCCAAAGGCCTGTCCACAGGCCTCCCCACCCCCTTCTCTCCTTTCTCTTCTTTGTATCTGTACCTGTTAACACCTATTCAGGGAGAGGGGGTGGGGAGGCCTGTGGGGAGGCCTTTGGGGCCTAATGGCCTCCCCTCTCTCTCTTGGCAAACTTGGTACAGGCTTAACGACCACTAGTGTTAGCTTAGTTGCCAGCTACTAACGTTCTACCACTGAACTCTGCGAGTTCACATTCGCTACACTCACTCCACCCAGGTCACAGCCAGTGTAACTATGGTCATCTTGTGCTTATTCACCACCCGGGACTCGAACTGGTGACCTCATAGCAAGCTCCAACATGGGATGTAGATGCACAAACAAGAGAACTAAATGGTCAGACCGCCGCTGGTACAGTAAAGTACATCTGCCACTGGTTCTGGGGGACAGGGCGTTTCATCTAATGTATTTTTCCCAGGGGACCATTCGTAGAAAACTTGGGACCATTTGTATGGACCATGGGAGGTTTCGTCGATGATGTTCCGTCTACCACAAATACCCACGAAACGTCCTTAAATTTGAACTAAACATCCTTAGGTTTGAAGTAAACGTCCCTTCAGGCTGTCTATTTTCTTTTAGTTTTTGTTGATTTAAAACTGTCAATCAGCTGTTTTCAACGCTCATTTTAACTTTTTTTTTGTTGATTTAAAAATGTAATTCAGCTGTTGCTCATTATAACTGTCAAGGCAATGTTCTTGAGCAATTATTGTATTCGTATTAGCTTACCTTTCACTTTCTTAAGAATGTGTTCTTTATTTGTACTTGTGAGTCTCACAATCCTGGTTCAGTAGCACACTAGCACATCTGCATGAGGCTTTGGGAGAGAGTTTTACTATAAATAATGTTCTAGTTGGAATCTGTTACACCTGCTCTGCTCACTGTTTTCATAATTATTCATTTATGTTTTCATAGCTGTACAACAAGTTCCCATGGCTACTGCGGAGGGTACCAGGTCCACACAAGAAAATCTTTTCTCTGAATGATAAAATCGTAGATTTTGTCCAGAAAAAAATTGACAAACATCAAGCAGACTTTGATCCATCCAAACCTAGGGACTATATTGACTGTTTTCTTGACGAAATGGAAAAGGTGGGTTGAGTTACCTTCAGAATGAAAAACTTTTATAGCCTTGTGACGGTGTGACCCCCACCGCACTAGTTTCATTAATTTTCTGATGATTATTTGCTTATTTTTCACGTGTTTGTTTAAAAGACAGTGTCCTAGGTGCACATAGGTGCTGTACTGCTTTTTGTAACGTTAGCTTTTCTTTATTTGCATGTTTTCAAGTGTAGGCCTCATTTTGATTGTTTTGGTGGAATGCGCATGTGCCCTTAACGGGCTGAGTTTAACGAGGTTCCCTCAATTGGCTGTGTTATAGCCTAGTTATGTAGTAGCCTAGTGATGTAGTAGCGCCATATGATTGGCCAATGGTCTGAGTATCTTGTCTATGTAAATCCCAGTGTAGGGAACTCAAGAGGCTCATTTCTTGTTTTGTAGCACAAGAGTGCTCATCAGTGCCCACCTGATGCGAGGTGTTGGGATCTTTTGGTGGCTCTTTTAAGTCATCTGTTTGACTCCACCATTTTCTTTTTGTTAGCTTACTTTTTGTATGTTTGTTTTGTTTTTCTCTTACATTTTTCATCCCTTAATTTTTGTGTCACTGCATTGCTAAATTTCTCCTGGCCACGAGGCTACTCTACAACAGGCCTAGATATACGTACTGTAAACTAATGAAGACCCAACAACACAAACAGCTCGTAGATGCTATAAAATGTTATCCTTTTTTTTCTCCAGTGGAAAGAGGACAAAGCAGCAGAATTTACTCTGGAGAACTTGTGCTACTGCACCATGGATCTGTTTATGGCTGGAACTGAGACCACGTCCACCACGTTGTACTGGGGACTGCTGTACATGATCAACTATCCTGACATTCAGCGTAAGAGAAGCAGATACAGTATTCTGCTCAGATTCAATAAAACTGTAACATTAGTGGTTAAACACATTTAATGAACCAATTTTTGTCTGTACTTTCAGGAAAGGTGCAGGAGGAGATAGACCGAGTGGTGGGATCCTCAAGACAGCCTTCTGTGGCCGACCGGGAGAACATGCCTTACACGGATGCTGTGATCCACGAAACTCAGAGATTTGGCAACGTCCTTCCTTTGAATGTGGGCAGGAGGGCCACCAAAGACACCCAGGTTGGAAACTACTCACTTCCTGCTGTGATTTTTTTTTTTGTCTCGGCCATGATCATGACCTTAGTCAAGTTCCATTTTGAAAAGCAGGTGTATGTGAATACCAGTTCCAAGCAGAAAACAGAGGCGTCTATACCTATAACATTAAAATGTTCAAAGTCATCTCAAAGGCATCATGTAAAAAAGGCCCATTGTCAATCTGTGTATTTTAAGCAATCATAATGGTTTATCTAATTGCTATGAACTCCATGGGATTCACAGGGCACAATGGTGATTGGCACTCTGACCTCCATTTTGTTTGACGAGACTGAGTGGGAGACCCCTCACACCTTCAACCCAGGTCACTTCTTGGATGCAGAGGGAAAGTTCAGAAGAAGGGAAAACTTCCTACCATTTTCTATGGGTGTGTATTTAGTGTGTTATCTCACAGGGTCCAGAGGTCATTTTAAAGGTGACCATTGACGCTAGTCACAACTGTCACTGGAATTTGGTATGAATATCAAATGTTGTCTGTGTATTTCATTATTTTCTCTGAAAATCAATCTCTTTTTTCCACAGGGAAAAGAGTGTGTCTGGGAGAGCAACTGGCTAGAATGGAACTATTCGTGTTCTTCACCTCTCTGCTGCAGCGATTCTCCTTCTCACCACCAGATGGCGTAGAACCACATTTGAGCTTTAGACTTGGAGGCACTCACAGCCCCAAACCTTATCAGCTCTGTGCTCTTCCTCGCTGACACGCTTAAAATCTGATGCCAAACTCTATGACTATATTGTAGAGTATCCATAACATGGAAGAGATGTTGCATTGTTGGGTACTGACACGTACCCGATGACACAGCATGTTTTTGTTCAGCCCTTTCTGAGATTGTGATGGTATGGTTTAATCTTAACTCTGTATACTCCAGTATCATCCCAAGGGTTATGCAACCTCAGCACAGAGGTGCATCTTATCACCAGGCTTGACAGGCAGATACTTGGGGCCCCAAGCCTGAAGATGGTGAATAACGGCTAAGTAGTAGCGATTTGTTGCGAATGCTTGGGGCTGGACTGGTAATCTGGCAAACATGGCATTTTCCCGGTGGGCAGACAGTCTTCAGGGGCCAATGCTATTGGGGTTTTTTATGCCTGTTTGTTTTTTTAACTTGAGATCAGCCCTCAATTTACATGAGTGGGCCCCCATTGTTCCATCTTTAATAGACAGTAGACGAGCTAATCTAGGCCTCACAAACACATAGAGAAAAAATACTTTCTAATGCTATATTTACCTGAAATAAGGTGGACTGTTCCTTTAAACCTGATTCCATTTTCTTTTGTTTATTTGTTTTCATGTAATTTTCTTCTTATTATTATATGCTGCTGTGAATTATGAATTAGAACAGTTTGTAGATATTTATGGGTGGTCCTTTGCTAATGAGCCAACCCTAATGACCTTGTGAATATATGTATGGTGAATATATGTGCAATGTTGTGTGTAATGTCTTACTCTTTGTGTCTTCTTCTGTATTTGTAAGCTACTTGACACCTTCATTTCCCTCTGGATCAATTATTGATATTCTACTCTACTCTACTCTACCATTTCCTGCACTATTGAAGAGCTGTACTTAAAATCACTCACCAGGTGGCAGTACATGGCCAAACAGCTGAAACACTGATGCCGTATACAGTATGGATTTCACCCAGTTTGCCCCCCCCCCAATAAAAAAACGGCAAAGCCATTGTGTTCACAGCTCTGGACATTTTAATTTTTTTCTGAGATTCTGTCCAACCCACCAAGTGAAAGAAAGGTTGGTAACACTTTCTATGAAGCCTATATCTATAGCGCATTATGAGCGCATTTATAACAAATTATAATGCACATTATAATTACTTACAACACATTACGACTACACCGATGATGTTTCATGATGCTTTATGTTAACAGTAATGAACAACCATGAATCTAGCTTATAATACATTATAAATCCAAGGTTATTATGAGTGCTCATGACTGGATATAAACTACAGGCTGCCTGATGTGCTTACAGTACATAATGATGCATTATAGATGTGCATTATACAGTGCATTATAGATGTATCCATATGAACTTCACTTTACTTAGAGCACACATTGACGACTTATGATCTCGCATGAAACATTATAGCATCGTATGAGCCCTTATGACAGTTTATCATCCAGGTCTGTGCATAGAGGGGTATAGGTACTCATAATGTACTATAAGCCCCATCAGGCAGCCTGTAGTTTATAGCCAGTCATGAGCACTCATGACACCCTTGGATTTATAAAGCATTATAAGCTAGATTCATAGTTATTCATAACTGTTAATATAAAGCATCATGAAGCATTATGAGTGTAGTCATAATACGTTGTAAGTAATTATAATGTGCATTATAATTTGTTATAAATGCGCTTATAATGTTGGCTTTAAGTAAAGTGTTACCGAAAGGTTTAACTCATCCACAATCACCGCAAAGCACACTCTACACCAGGGGTGGGTTTCTCGAGTCCGACCAAAATTAGCATTCGGACCAAGTAAGTCTGAACGAAGTCCGACACAACAGCTAACCAACAACTATGATTTCTCGAAAACCTCAGACCAAGTTGGTCCGATGTAGGTACGATGTAAGTCCAATGAAATTCTAACCAAGTAGTTCAAACGCACAATGAAGTTTTCGGAAATGCTCGGAGTGTCTTGCCTCAGCTCGGGTGCATCGCAAAGCAGTGTCGCTGTACCACACAGTGCCTGTCAAATTCAGTAGGCTAATTTAAGCGGGCTTGTGGAGCAAGGACCATGCAGAGCATGGCCCTTGCAGAGCAAGGCCCGATTATTAGTAATCTCTAAGTCCTGTTTAATAGAGCTCGAAAGTGACGTCACTTCCCCCGATTTCATGGGACCTCAACGGCGTTTTTAGCCGAAAATCGTAGCATGTAATCCAATGGCGGTATTAAAATGGCATGTCGATCCCCTTCGAGTTGTGCCACGAGCTCCATATATGTTGTTTCTGATATTTTTGCTTAATTTTTCGTACGAACCCCCACATTTTTTAGAAAGCTGTGTTTCTTCACATTTTTCATGCCGACGGCCTTGGAACAAAACATTGATACTTGGATCTCCTCCGTAAAAGTCTACGAATTCAGACAAGGGTGACAGCAGAGAGTCGTTCTGCGCAGAACGACTCTCTGCTGTCACCCTTGTCTGAATTCGTAGACTTTTACATCAAGGAGCACGTACAGAAGTTGCCAGCATTCATCAGAGACACAACAGATTTCATAAACAAGATAGCTGACCTGCCCAACCTGGCCGATGACATCATCCTAGTCACTTTCGACATTGCAAGCCTCTATACGAACATACCACATGATGGAGGGCTGGAGGCACTACAATTCTACTTACAAGACAGAGATGATGCGACCCCTCCTAATCATTTTCTTGTGGATCTAGCTGATTACGTCATGAAAAAGAACTACTTCATGTTTAATGGGGACTTTTTCCTCCAAGTGTCAGGCACAAGCATGGGCTCAATTATGCGCCCCCAATTATGCCAACCTTTTTGTTGGATTTTTTGAGAAAAAAATTCTGATGAATCCAGACGTTAATGTACATCTCCCTAAGCTGATTTACTGGTCTAGATTTATTGATGACATATTCTGCTTATTCCATGGGTCGATAAATGAACTACATTACTTTTTTAACAAACTGAACAATTTCGATGAAAACCTCACTTTTACCATGGAATTCAGCAAATAGAAAGTGCATTTTTTTGATATGTTGGTCATTAACAATAGCGGAAGATTGACTACCACTCTATACAGAAAAGAGACGGACAAACACACCCTTCTATTGGCCAGTAGCTTCCATCCGACCCCACTAAAGAGGGGCCTGCCAAAAAGTAAATTCTACAGGCTGAGAAGAATATGTGAGACCACGGAGGACTATCAAAAAGAAGCCGCGGACATGGCCGAACGTTTCCTACAAAGGGGTTATCCAAACAAATGGGTTCAAAAGGCACACAAGGCAGCTCTCAAACAACCAAGAGCGGATCTGCTCAAAAAGAGCAAAAGAAAAGAAAAAAAGTTCTCAGTAACATGCATCACCTCATATTCACCACACTCACACGTCATCCGACCAATCTTCAAAAAGCACTGGCACATTTTAAAATCCGACCCCGAGCTCAAAAACATCATGCAAGAGATGCCACTATTTGTCCCCAAGAGGGATACGAACTTAAGAGACATGCTAGTTCACGCGGATTTCACACATTATAAACCACATCTCAGAGATGTTTAAGCCCACTTCCAAAAGGAAATTACAGATGCGGCCACTGCGCACAGTGCAACAACATGCACAAAACCCAAACTTTCCGCCATCCCCACACAAACAAGACTTTCACAATCAAAAGTATGATCACCTGTACTTCCACACATGTGGTTTATACTTTAACATGCCCATGTGGACTTATGTATGTAGGCAAGACAACAAGGCAACTGAAACAGCGCATCAGCGAACACAAAAGTACCATCAGGAGAAATGACCGGGACTATCCAGTTGCGGTTCACTTCAATGACAAGGGGCACGACATCGCAACCCTACGCTTTTGTGGAATCGAACGGGTGGACCTGCCACGCAGAGGAGGGGATCATGACCTTCTACTGAGAAGACGTGAAGCGTACTGGATTTTTACCGTCCAGACACTGATGCCCAGAGGAGTTAACGATGAGTTTAATTTGAACATTATGTTGTAGTTTAATCCCCATCATGAATAACACATTGATGTAGCCCATGTTTATGTGTACATACCACAGGCCCATCTCCATTTGCTCTCTTACTGTTGCTGTTAATTAATTATTTTTTTCCTCCCCCAAACTCTCTCACTAACGCGCAAGTGCGCTCTCACTCTATCTCTCTCTATCTTTGGTGCGCGTAAATCGCGCTCCTATTCCAGGTATTGGCCAGACTGGAGACTGACAGGTCTGACAGCTGCCTAGCGCACCGACAGAGCGCTCCACTCTTGTGAATGACCGACGTCATTCAGGAATGGGACACGATTGGTCCAACACCACAAACCGAACTATTTTAAACTAAGCTTGTAACCATTTGTTTGTTTGAATTGCTTGAAGAAGGTCAGTAGACCGAAACGTTGCATTAAACCATGCAAATGTGAACAGTGTGCGGGAGCTTTCTTTACTTTAACGTTGGTGACTTTGGGGTTCCACTCCTACGCACCTGACCAAGGAGGTGTGCAAGAATTCTCCACTTACTAAGTATTAGTATGAATGGAAAATGTGCTGAATTACAGATATTGAGGTTTGGGGTTCGAACCCCAGTCAAAGCCATGTTGATTTTCAAAATTATATCATATGCAGTGTTCCTTGGCCAACTTAAAATGACATGTATGTCATTTAGTATGAATGGCAAATGTGCTGAATTACAGATATGGAGGTTGGGGGTTCGAACCCCAGTAGAAGCCATGTTGATTTTCAAAATTATATCATATGCAGTGTTCCTTGGCCAACTTAAAATGCCATGTATGTCATTTAGTATGGATGGCAAATGTGCTGAATTACAGATATTGAGGTTGGGGGTTCGAACCCCAGTCAAAGCCATGTTGATTTTCAAAATTATGTCATATGCAGTGTTCCTTAGCCAACTTAAAATACCATGTATGTCATTTAGTATATCCCCAAAACGCAGAGCTACAACACTTTCAAGATGGCTGAATCCAAGATGGCTGAATTGTTTGGCCCATAACTTCTGACTGGGTGGATGGATTTTTTCCAACATTTCTTTTAGCTTTGTTTTCTCAATAGTACCGTATTAGCCCGAATATAAGACGATCCTGAATATAAGACGACCCCCCTTTTCAGGTTCATGTTTTGGGGAATTTTTTTTTTTTGAAGACTAAATTTAGTTTCACATTGGAAACTTCTTTCAAAATGCAATTTTTAATTTGTTGGAAAAGCTTAGGCTTTTTACATAGAACAAATTTCACAATGTAATTTTCATGATAAAAAACTACAGATAGCTACTCATACCCTTTTCCTTTCTTTGCTCACTTCAGTGGTTACCTGACAAGCGCCAGTACTGTACAGCCGCCTGGGTGTGACTGTTCTAAGTGCGACACAACATTTCATACTACACTCGCAGAGCATCAGTCTGCACCAGCCAGGCAACCAGTCCAGTAGAGATAGACTATCTATTGTGCAATGCACAGATTTTGGCAAAATGCTTTGTTGACAGCAATATCTAACCAGCAGTCGTCTCGCCAAATCGCCGTTCATTTTATGCATACAAAGTTTTCCGTTGGACTGTAACAGAACGTGACCAAAATCAGATTGACGCATTGCATTTGAAACCCATGCGCTGCCTATCAGCACCGTTGACATTAGAAGTCCGATTGGCATTCATGTCGTGCCAAGGGTAAAACTCTTAGTGATTTTATATGAACAAGACCATCTCTTGCCCTAACCATTACTCTCTGTCGCTGTATTGTTGTGAGGGATATCGTCAAATAGGCACCACCTGTCAAGGCGCCGCTCTCTCGCGCACATGAATGACCATTCATTGGCTGATGACAGCATCCAAAACTTAGCCTACAGGTTGTTCATCAAATCATCAATCACCCTTCATTTCTTTAGTTTCAAGTTGTACTGGTGACCAGAGAGAACAACCAAAGCTTTCCTGATGAGACTGTAAAACCGAACACAAATAAAAACAGAGCAACGCATCGCGATTGACTGTTGTGTTTTCCCCCTCGCATTGTCGGCCCGCATCGCGTTGACATTGACAGTTGATAGACGGGCGGTGCAACACTCATCACGAAACGCAGTTAGCATATGCACATTTGATATGGACAAAACAATCTCTCGCCCTATCCATAAGGCTATTGAGTTTTGTGTCATTGTTGTGAAGCATAATGGCCGCATTCAGGTAAAGTAAAGTAAAAAAAAAAAAAAAGTTTTTAGTCTAGTGCGCGGAAATAAGATGACCCCCCTTTTTAGAGTACTATTTTTAGAACAAAAACCACGTCTTATATTCGGGCCAATACGGTACATTGGTTCATCTCTGCCCCAAAAGGCAAGCCCGCTTCCAGCATTTTCTGTGAGAATGCAATCTAGTTACATGTACATCTCTATCAAAGTCCACAAATCTTTGTCAACACAATCATGTCCCCGACTTCACCCCTTTCCAACTGCAGTTACCAAATGCGACATTTCAATCCACCATGTATTATTTTTACTTATTAGGTTTCGCATATAATGTTTGGATTAATATTGTATAACCTACCACTAATTTGAAAGCACGGTTGGTGGGTGAGTGGTTAGAATGTCAGAATACCATACATGTTTGCCGTTTCCTTATCCGAGGCGTGAGTTCAATCCCTGGAGAATAAAGTAGCCTATAGCCTAATAACCACCCATCACATCTTTTTTCCAGAACGGCAAGCGAAGTCATTCTCACGCTCATAAGCAACGCAACACTTTCAACAGGTCATGGCCAGGCAGAGTGCAGTTAAATGCTGCTTGAAATGATAACTGAAATTACGCTCGAGAATTAATAAAACATATCAGAATGTGTAGGCCTATGTAATTTTCCAGTCTGCACGTCTTTACGCTCAACGTAAGCTAGTGGAACTGCCATTATTTGCGTTGTAGGCCTACATAAAGACGTGTAGGAAGGGATGGAAGGATGGATGTAGTCTTATGGAAGGGGCAGTTAATGTCTGTAAACATGGCACATTCAAAGTCCTTCAACGTCGGAAAAGACCTGTTAACACAATCATATCCCCAAAATCCACCCCATTAAATGCAGTAGGCCTAACCAAATGTCGGTCTACACATCACTATCGCCATCAATGACTGATAGCTAGGAGGCTTAGAGCCTTTGTAAGACCCGATACTTCAGTTTGTAATACAAGCGCCAGAATCGGTACAGATACTCCTTTGACATTACTATTTTCAAAAAGTATGCGGGCCACTTGAAATTCAAGATGGCTGCCCATTTTCCAAGATGGCCGCCATACAGTTATGAATTAGCAACTGAAACAACTGTTCAAATGATGATACAAGCACTGGAATTGTCATAGATACTCCTTAGACACCCTTCTTTTGACATTGTTCTCCCCCAGACCGCACTGTCTTGAAAGGGATAAGCTGTCAACTCTGACTGGAGGTGAAAGCTGTCAGCAGCCAAACAATGACAGTCCACTAATGTAGTTTTCCCCCCTTTTCACTGCAAGTGCATTTTCAGTTGTCCATCTCTGCATAAAGTTATTTTGTAATACTCCGTCGTATGTTTAGATAATCATCACATGTTGTTTAGTTATCTTATGTCTTGTGTGCGGCCAGAAACGTGCGCACACTTTCTTATTGGTGTTCTGTGTTTTGGTGTAGCCTACTATTAGGCAGGACTTATGTTAAAACCTTTGTCATTTCAATCGCGGAGGTAATTTTCGACAGCAAATTATATTATATTATATCATATTATGTGATATATTATTTTATATTGTATTATATTGGGCTATATGGTTTGGTGGGCCCTAGAATTTTTTCACATTTCAAAGTGGGCCTTGGTGTTCTGAATTTGAGAATGGCTGCATTAACACATTGGTTTTAGTCTACTCTATTAACCCATTGATGCCTAAAGCACCTGCAAAAAAACCTCATCTCATGCAAGAGCCTGAATGCAGTGTAGGCCTATATGTATCTCCAGACACCAAAGGTCAAACAACATATAGGCTCAAATGGGTTAAACAATGAGCTGTATTTTTTGAAGATATTATTTGTTAAAATGATGTGGAAATCTTAAACCAATGTAATGGATGTGACTATATAGCCCATTTATCATCTATTATTTCCATTTTTACATTTCTTTAGGATCATTGCTTTTTTACTCAAGTGCCTAGTAGCCTAAAGAGAATGAAAGTGATGTTCCCCCTTTGACTAGAGTGGCCAGACGTTCGTCTTAAGGACGGACCGTCCGTCCTTTCAGTGCCTTGTCCGGCGTAAATTAAGCCGGACAAAAATGCATTAAAATACATGAAATTGCATTCTTGGGGGAGGACCCCCCGGTGACGTCCCGGTGAATTTCTGTTGCATGGTGGGGGGCCCCAGTGAATTTCCGCTTGGGGCCCCACCAGACCCTAGAATCGCCTCTGGTTGCAGTGACCGCCAATTGAATAGCCCCGCTGCACACTCTTCACCCACTAACCGAGATTAAGTACACTCTCGAATCAAGCCTAAATGCCCTTTGTCCTGAGGTTGAACTTTCGACTCCCTCAGTCTCTGTTTATTTTTCTTTCTTTTTTTGGTTCAGCATGTAACCTGTTGTGTTAAAGCAGGTGTAATGGAGCGCTGCTCCTTTAAGGGAAGTCTGACGCTGCGGCACACGTCACCACGCCGCTCGTAGAGGCTTATGGGAAGTCTCTTCATAAACACTGCCAGTGGCTAGTATTCGGTAAGCCTGCAAAGTCCCCCTTTGCGCGTTTCATCGCCACCGGCGAATGCTGTGGTTGCTTCTCCCCTCGCCGTCGAGAGGAGTGCGGTGTCCAGTTCAGATCTAGGAGATGTGGACCATTTCTTGTCCTCGTGAGTATGTGGACCATTTCTTGTCGCTGTTTATGTGCTAGCCAGCAGCTAGTGGCTAACTTCGCGTCTGCTGTTCTATAGGTTGTGATTCCAACTTGGCGTCTCTTACTTGGCTAGAGTGATCTCTTGCTTCTCCACTGGCAAGGACTTCGGTGGACAATACCAACGGTTACCTTGCGCCTTTCCCGTCTCCTGCACGCCGGTATGTATTATAGTGGGTTAGCTTGTGCCTTTACCCAACCCTGACTGTTTGTTTTCGTACCATGGTTGCTAACGACGGCCATTATTATGGTTTCAGCGTGTGGTCGCTACCGGCGCCTCGGCCGTGTACCTCTGTATTGGCACTCCGACTGTGAGAATCGCGCATCGGTGCACCCTCATCTCCGGGTAAGGTAACCTCTCGGCAGCAGAATCGTGTGATAGTGGGTGTCCTGCTAGCTTGGCTAACGCTCTCCTCCTCCCTCGCAGGTTGTATCCGTGTGGCCGTGGTCAGACACACCACGCGTTTAGGTGCACGAGCGGCGACTTTTAGCCCCGGTTGTGTGGTGCCTCTGGAAGCCGGGAACCCGTATCTCGGCTGCTGCTCCGGCCTCGGGAAATTGGACATTCGTGTGTGGGTGTGCGTTGGCGCGCTTAGTTCAGTGTGTGTGTGTGTGTGTGTGTGTGTGTGTGTGTGTGGGCGCTCGGCTCGGTGTGAGCTGGGGTGTGAGCCATTCCACAGTGTGTGTGCGTGTGTGTACGTTGGTGCGTGTGAGTGTGTGTGGGGATACCTAGGGGACTNCACTGAGCTGAGCCTCTGGGGTTGGTTTACCTCATGTTTTGATTTTCGTTTTCTTTTGGTTGCTGTGCCTAATTTCCTTTTTTTTCATTATTTCATTCAATTATCTAATTTCTTATTTAACTGCATGTGCTAATTGGATTTTGATTTATTTTGCATGGTTTGCTATGATTTCTTGTTGTTTCTGTTTGCCGTGAATTATTTCTGTTTGTTGTGAACTATTTCTTTACTTTTTCTTTTGTTAATCCTGAGGTGTGCCATTCGCCCTATTGTGTTAGCCGTGCCAGCCCCTAGTGGCAAAGTATGACAACCTGAGTGTGGGTTCTAAGGCCCTAGGCCTACCAGGTGTGTTGTCTATTGTGAATTAGTGAACATACTTTGGGGCAGGTGTTTACAGATCCGCGGGTGTGGTGGCAGCACGCCCACCCCCGCACTTTACTGTTAACGTGAACATACTTTGGGGCAGGTGTTTATAGATCCGCGGGTGATTGCGACAGCACACCCACCCCACTGCACTTTGTGAATTGTGAGTACCTTTTTATATTTATTGCAAAGAGTGAATAAAATATATTTTTATAACGCAAAGAATAATAAAGATTTGAATTATTAATGGTCACCACTGTCTCTGCCTCCATTGTGCACGAACCTGTGTTTGCCTGGTAATCTATTGTGCGGGTACATTGTGTGTTGGTCCGGGGTATCTGTAACTACCCCTAATTCATTTCCTCCGGGGGCTCCACCCCCGGGGGTGGCGTAGTCGAACTACTTCCTGTAACGGTCTCGCCCACTACATTTTGGCTTATAGTCGGGCAGGATTGGCATAGGAGCAGAGACACTGGTTTCATTTTTTTTAGGTTTTGTTTTGTCACTCTTTGTAATAGAAATTTGTCATATGGTCAATGGTTGAATGAGTGTATGTATGTGGTTGGTTGAAAGTGAGAGCACCACTGAATAAGCGCTGTGAGTTTGTGTTTTTCCTGTAGAAGCGGAGCAGCAGCCGAGGTTGGGAGACCGCCCCTCTCTCGGGATTTGGACCAGCCATCCCTGTGAGTTTTTGCATTTTCCAAATTTGTCTTGATCGGTTTCCGCAGCATGTCGCGGGACGCACAAGAGATTAGGGATGAGTTGGCTGAGGTAAGAGCCGAGAATGAGCGCTTAAAGGCCTCCCTCGCCCAGCGGGCCACAAGTACGAGCACAGTAAATGGTAGCGCCCCGGCAGGGTCCGCTACAGAACGTTTGGTCTTTGTCCCAAGGGAAAAGAAGTGCCCATTGTTTAGGGGAAATGGGGGCATAAGTATCGAGGCGTGGAAGGAGGAGGCGGAGGTATGTATGCGGGCGCGCCATTTTTCTGCTGCCGAGAGAGCCTATTTTCTTTACGATCACTTGGATGGCGAGGCACGGGATGAGATCCGCTATAGGCCGAGAGAAGAAAAAGAAAACCCAGAGAAAATTTTTGAAATTTTACAAGAGCTTTACGGTTGCCCACAGTCATACGTGGCCTTGCAGGAGGCGTTCTTTTCGAGAAAACAGCAAGAGGGAGAGACACTGCTAGAGTTTTCAATCGCATTAATGACCCTTATTGATAAGGTTAGACGAAATGCGCCTGAGGGAATTCTTAACGCTGACGTTCTTCTGCGTGATCAGTTTGTGGAGCATGTTAACGAGGGCGCCTTCAAGTCGTCACTTGAAGAGTTTCATTCGGACCACGCCGTTAGCCACTTTGATCGCGGTGCGTAAGGAAGCCATGCGTTGGGAACGGGAGGGCGCCGCCGAACCGCAGCGGCCGCGTAGCTTTTCCTTATCTTCACTCGATCGCTCCCTTGGGGTCCCTGGTACCTCTTGCGCCGTAAGCATGGATCCCCGTGGTGGGGCGCCGACCAGATCTGATATGGAGAAGTTGCAGGCTGACATGGCGAAGCTCATGGAAATGGTGCAAAATCAACAGGCTCAGTTGCAGCATCTTTCTCGGGGTGCGGCCACACAGGGGGAGCCACGGAGGCGAGGTCGGTCTCCTCGGGAGGGACCCCTTGCCTGCTGGCGCTGTCGTGCGATAGGCCATATTGCTGCGGATTGTGACGGAGAACGAGTGGTGGGGCCCCCACAAGCACCCTCCCGTAGAGGCGCCGGGTTTTCGGAGAATGGGCCCCTCCAACCGAACCAGCCCTCGGGAAACTGACGCCCACCGGACTGAGGAGTCACAGTCCGGGGGGGGCCTCTCTTGGCTCACGTAATGCCCTTGCCCCTGCCAATGCCGCCGAGGCGTTACTTTCTAACTGTCCACATCTGCTCGTCCGGATGGGCGGGGTTCAGGTCCCCTGTCTCATTGACACTGGGTCTATGGTGTCCACCGTCACTGAAAGTTTCTTTGCTGCCAACTTCGAATCTATGGGGCAGGAGCGGTTACGCTCATGTCACTGGCTGCAGCTCCGAGCGGCCAACGGCCTAGAGATTCCTTACTTGGGCTACTTGGAGCTGAATATTGAGCTTTGCGGGAAGAGTATGCCTGATTGCGGTGTTCTGGTCGTTCGCGACCCCCCAGGGGGCACGGCTTCCGTGGTCCCTGGGGTTCTTGGTATGAATGTTATCGGCAAGTGTTATAAGGAACTTTTTGGGCGGCACGGTCCCACGCTTTTCGATCTCCCATCAGTGTCAACTGCCCCTCGACCGGTGCTGAAAGCGCTGCAACACTGTCATCAGGCTGAAATCCGGCCCACCCCCGAGACCAGCGGCGTGGTGAATGTCCGGGGCCGTGCGCCATGGCGGGTTCCGGGGGGGACCATGAAGTTGATTCCTGCCACCTGCCCTGAGCAACATTCAGGGCTTGGAACCCTCTTTGAGCCGACGGACCGGGGGTTGCCCGGGGGGTTGCTGGTGTCCCCTGCCTTGGTGCAGGTGACCCGTGGCTTGGTGCAGATCCCTGTAGTTAACGTCGGTTGTACGGACGTCCTGCTGTACCCTCGTACTAGACTCGGACAGGTGAATGCTGTGTCGATCATCAGCTTGCCACGGGACGTGGTGGAGGTCCGTTCCGTGGCCGCCATTACTGACCCTCAGGCGCCTGCCCCGTCGCCTTTGGAGACACAAATCCGCGCAGTGGACTTGTTACCCCTGCCTGCCGAGGAACAGGCTGAGGTCCGGGCCCTGCTTCTGAGGTACTCTTCGGTCTTCTCCGCCCATGAGGGCGACTTGGGTTGCACTTCCCTAATCTCGCACGACATCCCACTGTTGGATCCGACACCGGTCCGGCAGCGTTACAGGCGCATTGCCCCCTCCGACTACGAGGCCGTAAAAACCCATATCAACCAGCTCCTCCAGGCGAAGGTCATCAGAGAAAGCAGTAGTCCATTCGCTTCTCCCATTGTTCTAGTCCGGAAGAAGGATGGGAGCTTGCGACTCTGTGTCGACTATCGCCTGTTAAATGCCCGAACTCGGAAGGACGCCTTTCCGCTTCCTCGGATCGAGGAGACATTGGACATGTTGGCAGGTGCCCGCTGGTTTTCTACGATGGACTTAGCCAGTGGGTACAACCAAGTCCCCGTGACAGAAGGTGATCGGGCCAAAACGGCATTCTGTACCCCCTTCGGGTTGTTCGAATGGAACAGAATGCCTTTTGGCCTGTGCAATGCACCAGGTACATTTCAACGATTAATGCAACGTATGTTCGGCGACCAACAGTGTCATTCCGTTCTACTGTATCTTGACGACATCGTGATCTTCTCATCCACCGTGG
Organism: Engraulis encrasicolus; assembly: GCF_034702125.1. Lineage (NCBI taxonomy): Eukaryota > Metazoa > Chordata > Actinopteri > Clupeiformes > Engraulidae > Engraulis > Engraulis encrasicolus. The sequence continues at coordinate 42,405,280 of NC_085862.1, read as the reverse complement.
CGCAACATCTACAGCGCCTGGAGATGGTCTTGACCCGGTTGCAGTCGGAGGGGCTGAAGGCTAAATTAGGGAAGTGCGCGTTCTTTAAGCCGGAGGTTCAGTACTTGGGACATGTGATCTCTCAGCACGGTGTCTCTACCGACCCTGGCAAGGTGGAGGCAGTGGCCACATGGCGGCGACCTGCCAATGTGTCGGAGCTCCGATCATTCCTAGGCTTCGCCAGCTATTATCGACGATTCGTCGAAGGATTCGCAAAGCTGGCCGCGCCGTTGCATCGATTGGTGGCCACCTTGAACGGGAGCCGTTCCCGTCGGCCCTCGGGGCAGCAGTTTCTTGATGCATGGTCAGAGGATTGCGAAAGAAGTTTTGAGGAACTCAAGGGGAGGCTCGTGTCGGCGCCGGTACTGGCGTACGCGGACTTTAGCCGCCCATTTATTCTTGAGGTCGACGCCAGCCATTGCGGACTGGGCGCGGTCCTCTCGCAGGAGGTGGACGGCAAAGTCCGACCGGTGGCATACGCCAGTAGAACTTTAAGACCTACAGAGCGGAATATGAACAATTACAGTTCTATGAAGCTCGAGTTCCTCGCCCTAAAATGGGCCGTCACCGAGAAGTTTCGCGAATATCTCTTGGGCCAGAAGTGTGTCGTGTACACTGATAATAACCCCCTGAGTCACCTCACTACTTCCAAACTCGGGGCGGTCGAACACCGGTGGGCCGCACAGCTTGCATCATTTGATTTTGAATTAAAGTACCGCTCGGGTAAATCTAACGGTAATGCGGACGGCCTGTCGCGGCAGAATCAGCCAGACCAAGAAGACGTGAGTGACCTGGTTCCGGGTACAGCGGTCCCTAGATTGCTGCAACAGGTAGCGGCTCAGGGAGATGGCGGCACAGCCTCTCAGTCCAGTGTCTCGGGGTTGTTCCCCCACGCTTTGCCGGTTCTGCGCACTCTGCAAGCAAGCGACCCCGGTGGTCAGCTGCAACCGGCCGCTGTCCCGGGGGGTAGCATCACCGCCTCTCAGTTGGTTGTTTCGGTGCTGCCCTCCCACCCTTTGCCGGACCTGTGCGCTCTGCAAGAAGCAGACCCTGTTATCCAGCCGATTCTGGCCTTCTGGAAGGCGCGTCGGCGGCCTACTCGTGAGGAACGGGAAGCTCTGTCACCCTTGGCCTTGATCCTGTTGCGGCAGTGGAAACGGTTTGTGGAGAACGATGGAGTCCTTTACCGGAGAGTGCTACACCCCAGTGGCCGTGATGAGTGCCTCCAGCTGGTTTTGCCGGCTGCCCTGCAATCAGAGGTCCTAAACCAGCTCCACGAGCACCATGGCCACCAGGGGATTAATCGAACACTGGAGTTGGTTGGGCAACGGTGTTACTGGCCCCGCATGTTTGCGGAGGTGCGTCGATGGTGTGAAAAGTGCCTTAGGTGCCAAGAGTCCAAAGGGGAGCCTCCTCTAGCCGCCGCGCATATGGGCCACCTACTGGCATCTCGGCCCAACGAAGTGGTAGCTGTGGATTTCACGCTTTTGGAGCCCACGTCGGGGGGGGTGGAGAACGTTTTAGTCATCACGGACGTCTTCAGCAAGTATTCCATCGCCGTCCCCACCCGGGATCAGCGGGCCTCGACGGTCGCCCAGGTCTTGCTTGTGGAATGGTTCTACCGGTTCGGAATTCCTGGTCGGCTCCACTCCGACCAGGGGCGCTGTTTCGAGGGCACCCTGATTCAGCAGCTTTGCGGGCTGTACGGGGTCCAGAAGTCCCGAACCACCCCGTATCACCCGGCTGGGAACGGCCAATGTGAGCGATTTAACCGCACTCTACACAACCTCCTGCGTACCCTACCGGCCTCTCGGAAGCGCGACTGGGCAACTTGCCTGCCGCACGTAACCTTCTGTTATAACACCACCCCGCATCAAGCGACAGGAGAATCGCCACACTTCCTTATGTTCGGCCAAGAGCCACAGCTACCCGTAGACTTCCTCCTGGGCCGAGTTCGGCCACCGGTCCATGGTCGAGTGTGCGACTGGATACAGGAGCATCAGGCCCGGCTTCAAGTGGCATTTGATGGGGCTCGGGAGCGTTTGGCCGCAGCGGCGGAATATCGCAAGGACAGACATGATGCACGGGTGAAGACTGCTGTTTTAGAAGTAGGGCAACGGGTATATGTACGCAACCTCGGCGTGCGAGGTCGAAATAAAATCCAAGATGTGTGGAACTCCCAGGTACACATGGTGGTGCGTACCCCTTCGGAGACCGGAGCTGTGTACACGATCGCCCCCGTCAACGATCCAACGAAGCTGAAGCACGTTCACCGCAGCATGCTGAAAGGAGTGGTGGGCCCCCTGGCCCCCGACACCCCCCCGGGGTCGGGCCGACCAGGCGAACCTACCCCTGTCGACTCAGGGGAGCTATCGAGCGAAGAAGATATCCTTCTTGGGGAGCAGGTGGGCGATGCTGGCTTGGGTGTCCCAGCAGAGCCCCATGCACCCCAGGGTGGCACCTCAGGAGGAAACGAAGGGCAGCGTCGGACTTCGCAGGCTTCCCCCGGCAGTTCGGCCGCTCAGCCACCCGGTCGTGGCACTAGCAGCAGCGAGGTGCCCCCACGCCGGACTTTCCGGTCTAACGCGGGACAACACTCTAATCCCCATCGGCTGCCTGGTGGGGCGACTTCAAAATCTTGATGGAATTTTGGATCTGGGAGTGGGGGGGAAAGCGTACCTGCATCGTCGGGCCGACGATTCAACATGTGGGGGGTAGATTGTAATGGAGCGCTGCTCCTTTAAGGGAAGTCTGACGCTGCGGCACACGTCACCACGCCGCTCGTAGAGGCTTATGGGAAGTCTCTTCATAAACACTGCCAGTGGCTAGTATTCGGTAAGCCTGCAAAGTCCCCCTTTGCGCGTTTCATCGCCACCGGCGAATGCTGTGGTTGCTTCTCCCCTCGCCGTCGAGAGGAGTGCGGTGTCCAGTTCAGATCTAGGAGATGTGGACCATTTCTTGTCCTCGTGAGTATGTGGACCATTTCTTGTCGCTGTTTATGTGCTAGCCAGCAGCTAGTGGCTAACTTCGCGTCTGCTGTTCTATAGGTTGTGATTCCAACTTGGCGTCTCTTACTTGGCTAGAGTGATCTCTTGCTTCTCCACTGGCAAGGACTTCGGTGGACAATACCAACGGTTACCTTGCGCCTTTCCCGTCTCCTGCACGCCGGTATGTATTATAGTGGGTTAGCTTGTGCCTTTACCCAACCCTGACTGTTTGTTTTCGTACCATGGTTGCTAACGACGGCCATTATTATGGTTTCAGCGTGTGGTCGCTACCGGCGCCTCGGTCGTGTACCTCTGTATTGGCACTCCGACTGTGAGAATCGCGCATCGGTGCACCCTCATCTCCGGGTAAGGTAACCTCTCGGCAGCAGAATCGTGTGATAGTGGGTGTCCTGCTAGCTTGGCTAACGCTCTCCTCCTCCCTCGCAGGTTGTATCCGTGTGGCCGTGGTCAGACACACCACGCGTTTAGGTGCACGAGCGGCGACTTTTAGCCCCGGTTGTGTGGTGCCTCTGGAAGCCGGGAACCCGTATCTCGGCTGCTGCTCCGGCCTCGGGAAATTGGACATTCGTGTGTGGGTGTGCGTTGGCGCGCTTAGTTCAGTGTGTGTGTGTGTGTGTGTGTGTGTGTGTGTGTGGGCGCTCGGCTCGGTGTGAGCTGGTGTGTGAGCCATTCCACAGTGTGTGTGCGTGTGTGTACGTTGGTGCGTGTGAGTGTGTGTGGGGATACCTAGGGGACTGCACTGAGCTGAGCCTCTGGGGTTGGTTTACCTCATGTTTTGATTTTCGTTTTCTTTCGTTTGCTGTGCCTAATTTCCTTTTTTTTCATTATTTCATTCAATTATCTAATTTCTTATTTAACTGCATGTGCTAATTGGATTTTGATTTATTTTGCATGGTTTGCTATGATTTCTTGTTGTTTCTGTTTGCCGTGAATTATTTCTGTTTGTTGTGAACTATTTCTTTACTTTTTCTTTTGTTAATCCTGAGGTGTGCCATTCGCCCTATTGTGTTAGCCGTGCCAGCCCCTAGTGGCAAAGTATGACAACCTGAGTGTGGGTTCTAAGGCCCTAGGCCTACCAGGTGTGTTGTCTATTGTGAATTAGTGAACATACTTTGGGGCAGGTGTTTACAGATCCGCGGGTGTGGTGGCAGCACGCCCACCCCCGCACTTTACTGTTAACGTGAACATACTTTGGGGCAGGTGTTTATAGATCCGCGGGTGATTGCGACAGCACACCCACCCCACTGCACTTTGTGAATTGTGAGTACCTTTTTATATTTATTGCAAAGAGTGAATAAAATATATTTTTATAACGCAAAGAATAATAAAGATTTGAATTATTAATGGTCACCACTGTCTCTGCCTCCATTGTGCACGAACCTGTGTTTGCCTGGTAATCTATTGTGCGGGTACATGGTGTGTTGGTCCGGGGTATCTGTAACTACCCCTAATTCATTTCCTCCGGGGGCTCCACCCCCGGGGGTGGCGTAGTCGAACTACCTCCTGTAACGGTCTCGCCCACTACACAGGCATGACCTGATCTGACCATAGAGTGTTGGGGAAGGGAGGTGCCAGCTTACGTAATTCAGATCATTTAGCCACACACACATACAGTATCTGCACAGAAACTTTTCAAAACAGTTGGTTGTTTCAGCCTGCATTTGGAGAATGACGCTGTTATTGCACCTTCTGGATTTTTTGGATATCAAAAGCTTCTTGCTTTTTCTCGCAGTGTTTCTTCTGGTGTTTGACTACATAAGGAGTAAACCACCGAAGAATTTCCCTCCAGGACCATGGTCATTACCTTTTATAGGAGACTTACATCATATAGACTTAAACAGCATCCACCTTCAGTTTATGCAGGTAAGTCTCTCTGATTTACTGTATGTAGCATTGAGGAGCTGTGATACAAATTACAGAAGCTTTTAAAGTCACAGCTGATATGTTGAGGAAATAATTATATGATTTTATGAGGTGAAGATCATTATCATCATTGGATATTTGCAGTTCTCTGGCCCCAAGCTCTTGTTTTCTGTAGGCCTATGTCGTTTTAGTCATTTATTATCAAGCTGTATACTGCCAATTAACAGTTTTGATCTTTTCAGAAATATGTAATAAGTAGAATGAAACATATTTACTTGTCTGGCCAAAGTACAGTAAGTATTGCAGCCAAATATTAGAGCTATTTCTTCTAATTCAAAACAGAGAAGAATCTATTCATGTATGAAAAATGATGACATATGATTTATGATTATGAATGATATAATGAGTTCTAAGAATTTAATGGTGACGTTAAATATACATCAAAAAGAGAACCTTTGTGAGTGGGCAACATCAGTTCTGGAGATGAACTGAAAAAATAAATTATATACCTTTAAACTATAAAGATACCTGTATGTCACAGGCTGACAAGCCTGACTGGGGCGAATCTTAAATAAATCTTGTCCTGCAGTTACACAGGACAAGACAGGACAGGATATTGCAGGCTACAGTGCCTGCAGCAATGTGGGAGATGGGGGTGTAGATTAACCTGACTCTCGCCAGCTGGTATGTTTCGCCTTCATCTTCAATACCATCTGGGAACCCCCCACAACCAACATGTTTTCCAATGATGGTGCTTATCAAAAACACTTGCATGTGATTAGATAAACAACCTGTCGTCATCTTAACTGACATTCCACCTCAGCCACTCACATTGAACTTGACCCGTGACACATCTCAGAATGACAGGTGGAAGAACAGCCATAACGCCACCTATCTATGGAAAATCCCACCCCACGATCCTGCCTGCCTCATTTGTTGAGAAATTATTCTGATTTTCACAGTTCTCAGAAAGTTCTGTGAGGAAACAAAAATGCCCTTTTGTGTAGTTTGGCAAAACACAGCCAGATGGCGTAACTCAGGTTAGGCGTAGGTAGAATTAAGGGTGGAATATGAACCTGCCACCCTCTGATCCAAACATCAACTTTCTAACCATTATAGTAGACCATTGCGGCCGCAGACATGTCAGGCTGGGGGTAGCCACCTCTGTCTGACTAAAGACCTGGACATATCAACAATCAAAATTACCTTCATTCTTGTAAGCAACAGCACTGTCTATGTCCACAATGTTAAAATGACAACTTGATATTATTTCATGCACTGGGATTTTTGACCCCAGCAACCATAAAATCGCCAATGCCAGCTTCCACTTTCTCAAGTTGAGTAACTTCAACTCACTTTTGTACATTTTGATAAAAAGCTGGTCTTAAAGAAATACTATGCAACTTTTTCATAGTCATGAAATGGCTTGGAACTCAAGGTTTTGCTTGACTGGACCGTTATGGCGAAAATGGCAATATTTCCATTATCTGGTGGCCCTAACAGAGACTCATTCCCTTTCGTTGACTAAAGGGCAGGTTATACTTCCTTTCAGTGCCACGGAGTGAGCTTGTCCCAGCCATGATGCAGTTAATTTTGATTTATGCCCTGTTTTGAAGCGCGGTCTGCGCGATGTCATTTCACGCTCAAACTGCCTTCAATACAAAGAGTAACCTAGACGTGTCGGTTGTTTTTTAGCTTCACAGACTCGACGACAATGAAAATGACTTAATGTCGTGTGCATTTTTGATCGCACTGGCAGCCAGCGCGTAGTTTGGAACAAAGAAGTGGCTCATTTGTCGAGGATAGGTCGCACGAAGCGGAATGTTTCCTCGACCTCGGAACCACTGTTCAACTGTCCAAATAACTTCAGCGTCGTAACTTGCAAGCGCATGTGTTGTCTTTGGTTCGTGTAAATAAATCAAACAACAAAGTAAGTGTGGCCTGCGTTATCTCTTTACCGTAATATTTTTAAGATTTTTAGATGTTTTTAATATTTTTAAGATGTTTAGTGACTACGCCACTCTCATTTGTTAGGGTGAGAGAACCCAACCATCAAACACTTGATTTGACTTTCCCCGCAACAGGTTAGTGAATAACAAGAGATACAACTGTCATACAATCCAGAGTTCTTTTTATTTTCTTCTTTTCGTAATGAATCTCTTTCTGAAAATATGCCTCACGGGCTCAGTCACATATAAAAATAGAGCATATGAACATTTACAGTACCTAAAGGCACGTCATCTTAATATACAAAATGTGCAAATGTGCAAGTTATGCAAAAGTGCCAATGGAAATTGGCATTTGCACGAGGGGTAGACCAAATAACAAAAAATGCACGGCAAACAAAGTTAGTAAATCAAATTAAACAAAAAAACAAACTGCCAAAAGGGCAAAATTGGTAATGGCCACCACACACACACACAAGCCTGTTAGACACACGTCTTTGGTCTCCCCCTACAGCAAGTATAGGTTCCAAAGGGAGTCTGAGATTTAAGATACGTCTCCCAGTAATACTTCAGTGTTCATACCCTAATCATATACACAAGCTCCGTCTTGGCGGTTACTAAGTAGAAACTTACACGAGCCCCTTTGTCTCGGATGTTAGAGTGAAACTTACACAAGCCCCTTCGTCTCGGACGTCAAAGTGAAAAGGTTGTACAGGATGAATCACTCGCACAATAGAACAAAACAAAACCAAAAATGTTGGGAAAAGAACAGTGATGCCCCCCTTCTCTAGTGACACTGCATCAGTGTAGTCGAAGGCACCATCTCCTCCTCTGGTTCTCTCGAAGCGGCATGCAAGCAGTCAACCACACAGGACACAAAGTGGAAGCACATCACCAGCGACACTTGAGTTTGCCCAGCTCAGCACACCATCCCAGAACAGCAGCCGACCCCACGCCAGCCGCCGATGGACAGGGCTTTCCTGTACGGTGGCTCAACCACTGACAGAGAGAGCGGTGTGCCCACGCTACACTCGACAGCATCAAAAACACGGCGTCTTTTCTAGCTAGTTACCACCGGAATGATATACGCTACCCACCGGAAGGAAAAGGGGAACGTCGTTACCCCGTCAGAATAAAAGTTCAGGATAACCACCGGTTACATACACCCCCACTTTAAAAGGTCACCGTCCCGGTGACACTCCGCACTCGCACACATCCCCGCACACACCCAACAAGCGCGCACGCACACACACACCCAACAAGCACGCACGCACGCACACACACCCAACAAGCACGCACGCACGCACGCACGCACACACACACACACACCAGCACGCGCATCGCACGCGCATCCAACGAGCGCAACCACACGCACACTAGAGGCCCCCCAGCACATTAACCATCAACAAAGTACACATGCACATAATCATACACAGACACTGCATTATGATCCAGGATGGAGTCACGCCAGGCTGAATGGACATGGACGTTCTTCTTGGACGGTTACTCTCCAGTCCACTACATGACAGTCTGCGGTTGGAGGCCTGCCCATTGCCCCCTGAGTGGGTTGTCGGCGAAGGCTGCCGCTGCGCACCCACAGAGGCCCGTTGCCCATTGCCCCCTGAGTGGGCTGTCGGCGAGGGTTGCCACTGCGCACCCACAGAGGCCCGTTGCCCATCACGGTCTCTCACTGGGTGCCCCAGATGCTGGCTCCCCCACGTGAAGCTAGCCTCATGCGACATGGACGTTCTTCTTGGACGGTTACTCTCCGGTCCACTGTAACCGGTGGTTATCCTGAACTTTTATTCTGACGGGGTAACGACGCTCCCCTTTTCCTTCCGGTGGGTAGCGTATATCATTCCGGTGGTAACTAGCTAGCAAAGAGGCTATGTTTTTGATGCTGCAGTGTGTAGCGTGGGGTACACCGCTCTCTCTCTGTGGTTGAGCCATCGTACAGGAAAGGTAGGCGTCCTTCTCGGTTGGTTTATTGCTCTTTTTGGTGCATTGTAATGTACTTAGTTGTTGGTTACTGACACCATTTAACTTAATTGTAGCCCTGTCCATCGGCGGCTGGCGTGGGGTCGGCTGCTGTTCTGGGATGGTGTGCTGAGCTGGGCAAACTCAAGGTAAAAGATGCGTTACGCTTCTCTCGTGTGTGCGAACGTAGTCTCTGTTGTGACTGATGTGTTACTCTATCACAGTGTCGCTGGTGATGTGCTTCCACTTTGTGTCCTGTGTGGTTGACTGCTTGCATGCCGCTTCGAGAGAACCAGAGGTAATGCCGGCATTTTCTGTAAGAGTTTCGACGCTTAGCACTTGACTTGTGTAGGGAGTTGTGTGGGGTGGGAGTGGGGGTGCTCCGCAGGTGTGATGGCGGGACTGGCAGCGTGGTGCCCTTGATATCGCGCTGTGGTGTCGTGGTTGCACCTGTGGGAGCGCCCACATTTCCACAATACACAACTCCTGTTGAATCGAGTTATAAATGCCGTGCCTAATGGTAACTTTCTCGTTAAATGTACATAGGAGGAGATGGTGCCTTCGACTACACTGATGCAGTGTCACTAGAGAAGGGGGGCATCACTGTTCTTTTCCCAACCTTTTGTTTCGTTTTGTCCTATTGTGCGAGTGATTCATCCTGTACAACCTTTTCACTTTGACGTCCGAGACGAAGGGGCTTGTGTAAGTTTCACTCTAACATCCGAGACAAAGGGGCTCGTGTAAGTTTCTACTTAGTAACCGCCAAGACGGAGCTTGTGTATATGATTAGGGTATGAACACTGAAGTATTACTGGGAGACGTATCTTAAATCTCAGACTCCTTTTGGAACCTATACTTGCTGTAGGGGGAGACCAAAGACGTGTGTCTAACAGGCTTGTGTGTGTGTGTGGTGGCCATTACCAATTTTGCCCTTTTGGCAGTTTGTTTTTTTTATAATTTGATTTACTAACTTTGTTTGCCGTGCATTTTTTGTTATTTGGTCTACCCCTCGTGCAAATGCCAATTTCCATTGGCACTTTTGCATAACTTGCACATTTGCACATTTTGTATATTAAGATGACGTGCCTTTAGGTACTGTAAATGTTCATATGCTCTATTTTTATATGTGACTGAGCCCGTGAGGCATATTTTCAGAAAGAGATTCATTACGAAAAGAAGAAAATAAAAAGAACTCTGGATTGTATGACAGTTGTATCTCTTGTTATTCACTAACCTGTTGCGGGGAAAGTCAAATCAAGTGTTTGATGGTTGGGTTCTCTCACCCTAACAAATGAGAGTGGCGTAGTCACTAAACATCTTAAAAATATTAAAAACATCTAAAAATCTTAAAAATATTACGGTAAAGAGATAACGCAGGCCACACACGGGCAACTTTATTTATTGAAGAGCTCACAGTCCGTAGACTGACGAAGGTTAGTTCAAGGAAGTACCGCTTGTTCTCGACTCGAGGACAGAGCAGTCTGGTCGAGAGGACAAATCAGAGACCTATTTTCGCCCTTCACGCCGTCGCTCCCTGCGTCGAGACACAATTTTGGGGAGGTGCCCCAGAGTACCTGCGTGATGGGGGGGGCTTCACTCCGTTAACTGCGCGGCTCACTGCATCACGACGCAGGGACGCTGATCTCGAGGCATAAACCACCCTTAACTATACTCATGAACGGCGTGACGTTGTCCATGTGCCTTACGTCCATTTGTGGGGGAAAACAACCCATGCAAGTCAATTGGTGATGTTGGGGTTTAATAAACTAAAGATACGGACCTGTAGACTAGCGTTGTTCACGCGCAACATGCCGAAAACGTGTTGTGTTGCCGGCTGTTAAAATGATAGAGCCAAACAGCCATGGCTGAAGCATGGACTGTTCATTTAGACAAGCCAATGTAGCATGTAAGTTGATGAGACATTCGGTTTGTTTTCACCCACAAAGGGGCGTAACGCATATTTACGAGCAAAGTAGCCGGATGGCCGTTCATGAGTGTAGCACAGTTCGCTGAAAAATGGCTGTTAGCTGATTGATAAAATGTCATGCTGGCATAACCAGCGAAAATAACGATTGTAACGGCAGATAAATTATCAGCTAATTGAGATGAAAGGTAGGTTTGGACAGGTAAATAAATCGCTTGTGTGAACATCGGAAAAGCCCCTTCAAGATGGAGAGAGCTGAACGCTAAATGAGCAAAGATTTTGATTAATTAGCATTCTCAAAACCCACGCCATCTATAGGCCTACCTCGTTTAGTTTACAAATCTACTTATGAATGTAAATGATTTGAAATCTGATGGCGCACATTTTACTTGATGTCAAAGGACACATACATCAGTTTAGCCAAAATAAATATGTTGCCGATCAAGAGGAGACAAAACTACCTCAAAGAGGTAGAATATTAGACCTCTATGTGTTAACTCTAGCCTGCTTATCTTGCTATTGCCTAAACTTCGGATGAGTCCACTTTCACTTTCAACACCACAAGATGAAAATGTGTGGCTTGTTTCCTCGACTTCGAACTCTTTACAACCGTTACAACATCTAAAGAAAATGTGTTTATCTTGGTCTCAAGAGAGATGGATAGACCAAGGATATGGATCACTGGAACCATGTCGTGTGGTCTGATGAGACCAAGATAAACCAATTTGCATGTTAAGCATGTATGGTGGCAAACAAGTGAATTTTACCCAAAAAAAAGTGCATCATCTGGCTAGTCAAGCATGGTAGTGGGACTGACATGGTTTGGGGATGTATGAATGCCGTCAACATTGGAAATCTGAATTACAATTAAAGAAGCATGCATGTCCAATCGGCTCCCTCTACCCTCAATCATCATGGGGAACGTCCAATCCATAAGGAACAAATTGGATGAACTACAGGGAAATGCTCTCTTCCTAAAGGATTATAAAGGCTGTTGCGTTTTGGCGTTCACTGAGACCTGGTTAACCGAGCATGATCAGGACACGGACTTGATGATCACCGGATTTGGAGCATCACATTGCTTAGATCGGAAAAGTGAGATGACAAACACAACTCAAGCCTTTAGGTGGAGGGGTATGCCTCTACATCAACCAAAGGTACTGTTCTTCTTTAACAGTGAGAGAACAGGTTTCTTTATCCGACGTGGACCTTTTATCAGTGTCATTGCGCCCATTTTATCTGCCCCGTGAATTTCCCCAGATTTGTATTACTGTTTTGTATATTCACCCTGCAGCGCACGCCCCCTCCGCTTGCAAAACAGTGTATGACGTTGTTCAAAGGCTGCAATCAATATCCCCCGAATCCCCGTCCTTCATATTGGACGATTTTAATCATGTCTCTCTTAAGAAGACTATTCCGAACTTTCATCAATATGTAACCTGTCCCACCAGACGGGAAAAGACTCTTGACCAATGTTACGGGTCAGTGAAGGAGGCATACAAGTCAGTCCCACTTGCCTCCCTGGGCCGCGGAGACCACAAGCTTGTGTATCTCATGCCCACGTATAGAACTGTCCTTAACTCATTGGCTGCCAGCCATTTTCATAAAAGAGTACCTCGGAGTGCCAGCCATTTTTCAGCATTTTGGGTGTTTTTTGGAGGCTCACAGAAAATTGAGTTCTGTGTCTATGTCAACACCATACCTATCAAAACACAGATTAGACGCTCATCTGTCATCAGAAAAAAACGGTGTCTCTCTACCCCTTTCCGTTCTTTCATAATCATCTGTTGAAATTAAGTGGAATTCGCCAAAATGCTGCTTTCTAGCCAAAAAGCTGAGAAAACGCCATTTGAAGTAGAACTATAACTGCAAACGTTTTTGCCCGTAATGGCATCGTCCTAACAACTCCAAACCTATCAGCTGCTATTACACAGTCTTCTGTCATCTGTAGCCTGAACAAAAAGATCATTTGTATGACCTTTTCAACCTAATATACTGAAATATAACGGGGGGACTCGAAAACAAGGGTGTTTTGGTTTAGTTGCTGGCGCGCAGCATGGATCATGACAGCAGTTGCCCCTAACTCCGGTAACTCCCTACCTCTCCCTCTCCCTCTCCCTCTCCCTCTCCCCTCGTTGGAGAACGAATCACAGCTGGTTTATTTCCTCCAGAAATAGTACCGTGTTGTGTCTTGTGGGGAGGGAGGCAGGTAGGCAGGCAGCACCGCTTAGCGTAGCTTACTGCAGCTTCTTTGGCAGAGCGGACAATTTGCAGATTGATGATTACTGTCATCATGGTTCTGCTATAGTGATCTTGTCATATATTGTTCAATGAATTTTCTTTTGATAAAGTACTGATCACACATCCAACATTTCACAAGCCGATTGGAGTGGTGAATGCTAGCTGGTCTGAGGCTAAGTGCAATGCTTTCTAATGTGAGCTGAATGCATCTGACCAGACACAAAGGCTACTCTGTTCCAAGAATCTGCAACCCCCCTGTCTTTTTTGATGATACAGTAAGCTGATCATACTATACAGATCCATAAAAATAACCGTGGATTGAGTAAAAAATAGTTGACTTACCAAGGCTCCTTTATTTAGGCTTAGTTGTAAGTTGTTAGCGATTTCGTGCTAGCTAGCTAGCTAGCGTAGCAAACTTTATACCCAAGTTACCTCAGTTGGGACACATCACCACTAGTCCCGTGCATTCTCCTGTTAGATGATATTTTGTAAGCAACATCCTGATGTTGTGTAGGCTGATCACATTATCCAAAATGAAAGGTTGTCACACAGATCATCTCATGGTGTATTTTGGGCAAGTTAGCTACAATGCCTTCTAGCTAGATAGCAACAGGGGATTGTATTTTGGTCATGAGAGGAAGGTTTTTTTTTGGCCAGGCTCTGACACTAAAATCAGTAGCCTACCTGTGTTAAAATCAGAGGGCAAGAAAGTAGACTACTGTCACAGGTGCTTTACTTTCAAAAATGATTTTGCTATGCTACTTTTGAGATTATATTATAATAGTAAAAAAGGGGTGTTTTTGTCTTGACATTTCATCTTGCTCTGAGCTAAAGCCCTGCCCAGTGTTGCCAGATTTTCTACGACAAATAAGCGACTGACGTCCTAAAAACAAGCCCAAAAGAAGCGACTGAGGGGCGTCGTGAAAACAAGCCCAAAAGAAGCGACAGAAAGGGTGGGTTGTCAGTCGCGTGCCTGGTCAGGGAAGACCTTGCTCTTTGTGGGGATCTGCGTGGCAGCTAAAATCCCCACAAGTGACCACAGAAAGTGGGAGTTAACAATATTGTAGTAGGGTCACTTGTAAGGATGAGTGAGAAAAAACAAGTTGCCATTGAGAAACACATTCAAATCACTACCAGAGCAGGAGAAAACTGCAAGCCCAACTCTGAAAAGAACAAGCCCAAAAAAACCGCAACCCGCGACTTTACAAAATTAAAAGCGACTGCTCAAAAAAAGAAGCCCAAAGTCGCGTATAATAAGCGGACTTGGCAACACTGGCCCTGCCTTGACTGTTCCTAAGGACACTTCTGCCACCTACAGGAACAGTTAGAAAATGCCTTGAGGCTTGAAATTCATACAGAAGATAGGTCAGACCGTCCTCGAGGCCTGGCTGTAAAAAAACGCAATTGTCGGCGAACGACGTCGAAGGTAGGGGGCGTCACTATTTGAAATGACGTCATTCGACGGCCAAGGCAGCCAATGAGTTAAGAGGGAAAAGGTCCACACAAAGGAAATTAAAGACTGGAATGAACAGTCGGTGCAGTGTCTAAAAGCGTGCTATGACTGTACTGATTGGGATATGTTCACTGAAGCTTGTGAAGACCTGGATGAACTAGTGGATGTAACATGCTCTTATGTATCTTTTTGCAGAGACATGATTATTCCCTGCAAAAAAGTGAAAATATATTCAAATAATAATCGGCTTGGGAGATAGGTTGCTCGAAATTCTGCTGTACGTGAAACGTGTGGCCAGTCACATGAGAATTACCGCAGAATCGTAAAAAGGAATGTCTGCAATAGCCCAAACATAAATCTTATTTTGCTTTGGCGCCCCAGCTGCAGCTGCAGCGACCTGACCAAGGTCAGGACTCTTATCTCTCCTTGGAGGACAAGCAATGTCTGGACTCTCTGCCTCCCTCAACTACCACAGGCACCTGGAGACGTTTTTCACTTGCTATGGGACAGTGCAAGGCCGTCCCTGGGACGGTTTGAGCTATGGCTCAGAGTGGGGTGATAAGCTATCCAGTGCCCACCCCTCCCCTCACTCTTCAACGCCTCCTCCGCGCTTTCTGACATTGCTTTCAAATATGGGACTGCTTTGGAACTGCACACAGCCACCAAGGACTTGAAAGTTGAAATCCTGAGAGTTAAAAGTAACTACAAAACAATGATGGAAAATAAAATGGTTGCTAACAATTTGGGTTCAGCCTGGTCAAGTATGAAATCCATTGCAGGTATTAGTAACTCAAAGAATGTAAACACTGTTATTTTAGAAGATTTTGACTCGCTGATTTTGCTAATGGCCTTAATAATTTTTTTCTGTCGTTTTGACACTTATTTTAGTAAAGAACAACAGGAACTTTTTCATAATTTATCAGATCAGGATCATCACTAGGCCTAAGAAAAATAAGAGTTTGGTTCCGGTTGGTTGTCAGGTTTGGTCATGGGTCGGTCGGATTTTTTTTATTTTTTTTCAAAAAAAATTTTTCCCCTTTTTTTTAATGTCCGACCCACCCAACACCCCATATGCGCCAGATTTCGTCATAAACTTTGTTGAACAATGCCAAGGACGATAGTGGAGTGTGGCCTGCTAAAGCTACAATGAAATATAGGCTAGCTAAGAATTAATGAGCCAAGATACTGACCGTCACCGAAATGAGGATATGATCATACAGCCTACCGTTTCTGGCAATACCTGTCCAGCTGCCAGTTGCCTGACACTGCTATTTTAGCTCCTGTAGGCTATGTCCCGTTTTCTTTTTTTAATTCCTTTCCATCATCGGTTGTAGACCATATTTTCCTTGGGATGAAGGTTCTGGCTTGGAAACATTCTATTTACACACTTTTTGTTTTACGCGAGGATGTAGACCCCTGAGGCGATATGAATGTGATCGAGGGGCAACATCGTCATTGCCATTAAATCATTATTGTAGGCAACTGTAGTAGTCCTAGGTCTTCATCGAACAGTCGTATTTGTGGCGACATCATCGTTAATTTATATTTCATTATTTGGAGGAGGTGCGGAGAGTGAGACCGTGACAGACGCCCTGCTGCTGCGCGATGGTGGAGGGACAAGCAGAGAGAGGGCCAGAAAATAACGGGCTCGGGCCAACGGACTTCTTGGTTAACAAGGCCTTGTGGTAAATGAAAGAATGAAGGGAAACTTGGGCAAAACATTTCCCTTCTCTCGTATTAACTTATTTTACAATTACAAGGTAGGCCTATTGATACAGTGCTACTTTAGAATTGCTGTAACAAGTTATGCATCTCGTCCAACATGCAGCGTGACTGAATGGAAGCCCTTTTCTAATACGACGAGACAATATCAATACATTCAAAAATCGTGGATACTCATGTTTTCTGTGTGATGCATTTCGAGGCAGGTGGTCAGGCTGTGTCCGTGTCGGGTGTTGAGGTAAGGCGATTGACTTATCATTTGACAGGCATTTTCGCCAGGTTCCCAAACTACATCGCAGCCTATTAGTCTGCAAGAACGCTGTGAGGCAAGTTATTTAAAAACGTACGAACTACAACGACTACCAATTAGCATGTTGTAGCATAATAATTAGCCAACAATGTGACCGATAGGTGCGCTGCGCAACTCTGCAGTGACATTTGGGGTTTTCTAATATCAAGCCGGGCGGCACTTGTGGCGCGCGCTTATGTTGCTCCTATGTGGATAGTCATGCGATGCAAATTCAGTAACTTGCAGGCAGGTAGAAAGTGAGAGATGGCGAGTTATGGGAATGAAGAAACGTGTTGTGTCTTGTCTATATGAACAACCCTCCAAAAAACATCGATATTTTTTTGAGGATTCCAAAAACTCAAAAAAAATATTTTGGGTCGCACAAAAAATGATAGGGTCGGTCGGCAACCGGAACCAAAACATTATTTTTTTAGGCCCTATGTAATAAATAAGGGCTCAGTTGAAAAAGACCTACTTTTTACCAACCCAAACAAAAGCTGTGGTCCTGATAATATCTGTGGCAGGGTGCTTAAGCTATGTTCTAACGAATTGTGTTCAGTTTTTAATTACATTTTTCTTTAAAAAATCGGCATGTCCCTAAATGTTGGAAAGATACAATAATTGTTCCTGTTCCCAAGACAAGGTGTCCCAAAGTCCAAAACGATTTCAGGCCTATTGCTCTGACCTCACTGGTAATGAAAGCGTTTGAAAAATTGTTGAGAAAGGCTATTTTAATGAAGATCCAGTCTGATCTTGACCCCTTCCAGTTTGGCTATAGGAGAGTGTTGAAGATGCAACTGTATCCCTGATGAATTTGCTTTTAAAACATTTAGAAGGCAAGGGAGCACACGCCCAACTATTATTTATTGATTTCTCCTCTGCCTTCAATACTATTCAGCCCCATGTTTTAATCGAAAGACTTCTGGAGCAATTCCAACTGAGCAGGAACCTCTTGGGCTGGGTGCTGCATTTTTTAACTGACAGGACACAAAGAGTGCGGGTCAATGGAGTGCTATCTGACCAGATTTCTACCTCCACGGGCTCGCCTCAAGGTTGTGTTCTGTCCCCCCTATTGTTTATCCTCTACACCAATATGTGTCGCAGTAGCCGGGAGGACCGATATATTCTGAAATATGCAGATGACTCAGTTATTGTCAGTCTGTTAAAGGACAAGGACACGGGTCATGGTCCAATTGTTCAGGAGTTTGTAGATTGGTGCGAACAGTCCTTTCTACAACTGAATATTTCTAAAACAAAAAACATGTATGTGGACTTTAGGAGACACACCACTGATAAAGAACCAATTACCATAAAAGGTCAGGTAGTGGAATGTGTTGACAATTATAAATATCTTGGGACCACAATCGACAGTAAACTCACCTTTGTGGCACACTGTGAATCTGGTTATAAAAAGGCGAACCAGCGCCTACATTGCCTAAGGAAGTTGTCATCCTTTCACATAGACAAAAAGCTGCTAACCATGTTTTACAGATGTTTTATTGAGTCAATTCTGTCTTTTAGCCTTGTGTCATGGTTCAGCAACCTACCCCTCAAAAACAGAAATTCCCTAAATCAGATTGTGAAGTGGGCTGGTAAGTTAATTGGAGAATCACAGCTCAACATGGAGTCTCTCTACAGTAGACAGTTGCAGAGACTGGCGGGGTCTATCTTAAATGATACATCCCACCCACTATATGGTGAATTTCAGCCTCTCCCCTCAGGTCGTAGGTTTCTAATGCCAGCCGGCAAAACTAAGAGGTATATGTGGCCTGCGTTATCTCTTTACCGTAATATTTTTAATATTTTTAAGATGTTTAGTGACTACGCCACTCTCATTTGTTAGGGTGAGAGAACCCAACCATCAAACACTTGATTTGACTTTCCCCGCAACAGGTTGGTGAATAACAAGAGATACAACTGTCATACAATTCAGAGTTCTTTTTATTTTCCTTTTCGTAATGAGTCTCTGTGTCAAATATGCCTCATGGGCTCAGTACAATATAAAAATAGAATGTGAACCTTTCACAGTATTGGTAGGCACGCCATCATAATATACAAAATTGTGCAAGTGTGCTAGTTGCACGAGAGGTAGACCAAATCACAGAAAATTGCACTGCAAACAAAGTTAGTAAATCAAAATAAAAAAATAACAAACCAAAATAACACACAAAATCCCCACACTGATAACAAAAGAAAACAAAACTGCCAAAAGGGCAAAATTGGTAATGGCCACCGCACACACACACACACACTTGTTAGACACACGTATTTGGTCTCTCCCTACAGCAAGTACAGGTTCCAAAAAGGAGTCTGGGGTTTAAGATGCGTCTCCCAGTAATACTTCAGTGTTCATACCCTAATCATATACACAAGCTCCGTCTTGGCAGTTACTAAGTAGAAACTTACACGAGCCCCTTCGTCTCGGATGTTAGAGTGAAAAACCTACACAAGCCCCTTCGTCTTGGATGTTACTAAGTAGAAACGTACACGAGCCCCTTCGTCTCGGATGTTAGAGTGAAACTTACACAAGCCCCTTCGTCTTGGATGTTAGAGTGAAAATTACACAAGCCCCTTCGTCTTGGATGTTAGAGTGAAAATTACACAAGCCCCTTCGTCTTGGATGTTAGAGTGAAACTTACACGAGCCCCTTCGTCTCGGACGTTACAAAGTGAAAGGCTGCATAGGATAAATCACTTTCACAATAGGACAAAAAAAAAGAAAAAGGTTGGGAAAAGAACAGTAATGCCCCCCTTCTCTAGTGATACTGCATCAGTGTAGTCGAAGGCACCAACTCCTCCTATGTACATTTAACGAGAAAGTTACCATTAGAAACGGCGTTTATAAATCAATTAAGCAGGAGTTGTGTATTGTGGAAATGCGGGCGCTCCCACAGGTGCAACCGCGACACCACAACGCGATATCAAAAGCACCACGCCGCCAGTCCCGCCATCACACCTGCGGAGCACCCCCACTCCCACCCCACACAACTCCCTACACAAGACAACTAGCTCTTTTCGCAGCTGCCTCCTCCAGATGGCGCCCGGCAAGATCATATGCCACTCTGAGGCGTTCTTGATGTTCTTGTACCCAATCCTCAACAGAGCCTTTCCCATCGCAATCATGGAAACCCAGGAGGGCATCCACGGGTAAGAAAGGTTTGCGCCCAAACATGAGTTCATAGGGGGAGTATCCAGTAGAAGAATGCACGGTGGTGTTGTAAGCAAAGACTACTTGGGGAAGGTGTTTTGGCCACTGTCTCTTCTTCGCTGGCGGGAGCGTACGCAGGAGGTCATGCAGGGTGCGGTTGAACCGCTCGCATTGGCCATTCCCCTGGGGATGATAGGGGGTAGTGCGGCTCTTCTGCACCCCGTAAAGAGTACACAAGCTCCTCAGAAGGTCATTCTCGAAACTTCTCCCTTGGTCGGAATGGATGCGTTTCGGGACACCGTAAGAATAGAACCATTTCTCTGTTAGAATACGGGCCACTGTATTTGCTTTCTGATTAGGTGTAGGGTAAGCTTGAGTAAACTTTGAGAACACGTCGGTAATAACCAATACATTTTCTTGCCCATCACTAGCTCATTCTAGGAGGGTGAAGTCGAGCGCAATTACCTCCAAGGGTTTGGAAGCGAGAAGATGGCCCGGAAAAGTCCTCAGTTTGGGCTGACTCCCCTTAGACACGATACACCGCTCGCACTTCGAACACCACTGTTCCAGATCCTTCTGAAGGCCCGGCCAATAACAACGCTCTCGTATGAGCCGACCGGTTCTCTCCCCACCCTGATGGCCGTGATCGTTGTGCAAGGCCGAGAACACCTCACTCCGAAGTGACCGGGGCAACAGCAACTGAAGGGTTTCGACGGTGTCCCCTGGTAGTCGTACCCGCCGATACAGAACACCATCCCGGGCCTGGAGCCTAGGCCACTGTCGAAGAAGCTTAAGTACATCCGCCGATTCCAGCTTGCGCTCATCGGCTGTCGGTTTCCGCCCCCTCTGTTAGTATCCCAGGACGGGGGCCAGGACTGGGTCTGCAGCCTGTAGAGCTTTAAGCTCCGGTTTGCCTCGAACGGGAAAGGCGTCGATAGTCCCACAAGAAGCAGCGTGGGGACTAACAGGATGGACACTGGGCTGAGCCCGCTGAAGCACCAACGGAATGGCTGTTCCCGGAGCCATCTCCGACATGGAAGCTGGGGCCGGTGGGTCGGGCAAGCGAGACAGGGCATCCGCATTCTTGTTCAGAACTCCAGAACGGTACTTTATGTCAAAGTCGAACAGCGCTAGTTGTGAGGCCCAACGTTGTTCTACAGCACCTAACTTGGCCGTTTGCAGATAACTAAGAGGGTTGTTGTCAGTATACACTGTAAACTTGGTGCCTAGTAGATACTCCCTGAACTTTTCGGTAACTGACCATTTCAAGGCCAGTAGTTCCAATTTCATAGCACTGTAGTTGGACATATTGCGCTCGGACGCATGTAGCCCCCGGCTTGCGAATGCCACAGGTCTCCTCTTGCCCTCATGTTCTTGCGACAGTACCGCCCCCAGACCGGCATGACTCGCATCGGTCTCCAAGATGAATGGTTTGGAAAAGTCTGCATACAGCAGTACAGGTGTGCTAACTAGCCTACACTTCAACCCTCTGAATGCAGCTTCACAGTCATCGTCCCAGTGTCCCTCCAGTGAGCTCGATCCACGCTTCTTCTTGGAGCCCTGCAACGCCCCCACTACTCTATGTAAAGGGGCCGCCAACCGAGCGAAGCCCTCCACGAAGCGCCTATAGTAGGAGGCAAAACCTAGGAATGACCGTAACTCGGTCAAAGTCCGTGGACGCCTCCACTCTTCTACGGCCCTGATCTTCTCTGGGTCGGTCGACACCCCTGCGGCTGAGATGACATGGCCAAGGTACTTAACCTCTGACTGAAAAAAACTGCATTTCTTGAGTTTCAGTTTTAGGTTGTGATGCTTCAGTCTCTCAAACACCAACTCGAGACGTTGTAGATGTGATTTGAAGTCGCTGGAAAACACCACTATATCGTCAAGATATAGCAGTAAAGAATGGAACCGTTCGTCGCCAAATATGCGCTCCATGAGACGTTGAAAAGTCCCAGGAGCGTTGCATAAGCCGAAGGGCATCCTATTAAATTCAAACAGTCCAAAGGGTGTGCAGAAAGCGGTTTTAGCCTTGTCATGCTCAGCCATTGGCACTTGATTATATCCTGAAGCCAAATCAAGGGTGGAAAAGAAGGTGGCCCCCGTCAAAGCATCCAGCGATTCTTCTATTCGAGGGAGAGGAAAGGCATCTTTTCGTGTCTGTGCATTTAACTGCCGGTAATCCACACACAACCGAATAGTACCATCCTTTTTCTGCACCACCACAATGGGGGAAGAGTAGGGGCTGCAGCTCACCCGCACCACCCCCCTGTCCAATAGCTCGCCAATGTGAGTCCTAACCAAGTCATACTGAGAGGGCGGAAGTCTACGGTAACGTTGCCTCACAGGGGCGTTATCTAGCAATGGAATCTCGTGCTGCACCAGGTCAGTACACCCGATGTCTCCCTCACCCTGACTGAACACACAACTGTACTTCTGAAGAAGTTCTCTACTCTTTTGATCTTGGTCAGGGCTGAGGCTGGGCCACGAGACGGCAGACAAATCAAGGGGGACCTGCTGCGCCTGGATTGTATTGACTTGTACGACACATTCAGTCTCCCCGTCTCTCTCCAGTGTGACCGCCGTCCCAGTCTTAAGTTCTACCGCAAACACTTCACCCAAGGTGGCTCGGCGCGGTAACCACACATCTTGCGCACCAACATTGACTATAGGCACCCACACCCTCCCGTCCTCCACCGAGAGATAAGCTTTGGAGGCCAAGAGGCCAGCTGGCAGTAGGCTTGTGGTAGGCTCGAACAACACAGAACGCAAGGCGCGACCCACATGTGTAGCACAGGTGGCGGCTACCATCTGCAGTGACCCAGCTGGAACCCGCACGGACGAACGCCCGCCTACTTTAACACGCCCCAGACGCCCCGTTTCCGGTAGACAGTCCAATTTGTGACACTCGGACAATGCATCCTTCCACCCCTCGCTCGCCCTTTGTATGATGGAAGACTGAAATAGAGTGGGACCATGCTGCTGGAAGAGTTCCCCATAACACCCACCAATTACGTTCATACCCAACAGACCAGGAGCCTTGGCGACGCTACCCGAATATGGGTGGTCTCGAACCACGAGAACGCCCATACCGGGTAGGACCTTACCCAGAACTGTAATATCTAGCTCCAAGTAGCCAAGGTACGGGATTTCTAGTCCATTAGCTGCCCTTAACTGTAGCCAATTACACTTCTGTAACTGTCCGTCGTCCCCAGACTGAAAATGGCGCTTAAAGAAACTCTCGCTCAAGGTGGTTACCATTGAGCCTGTATCAAGTAAACATGAAACTCTTACCCCTCCCATCTTCACTTCAACTACAGGGCAAGACCCGATAAGGTTGGAATGTTTTTCAGTCATGATTGAGCCGTGAAAGTCCCCTTCTGACGGCCGACTCTCTGCACCAGAGGGGACTAGTTTCCCTGTGGCCCAGAGGCGGCGCCCGCTTCCCCAACTTCGCCACCCTGCACAGCCACCCTCCCACTCATGATTGGCCCCGAACTACTCGAGAGATCAGCCCGACAAAAACGAGCAATGTGATTGGGTTGTCCACAGCGCAAACATATGGGCTTACCGTCGGGTTGAAAACGATATGGCCTACGAGGGGGTCCTGTGGGGCCCTGGCCATGCATGGTGGGTGAGTGTGAGGAGGCCAGGAGCTGCATAATAGTATCTAACTGTGTCTGCTGCTTTCGTAAGCTTTCTTTCATTTCTGACAGGTCATCCTGTGGTTTAACAGTAACGGCGTGGCTGTCAGCTCGACACTCACTCCCCAGCAAGGCCTGCGAGTCACAAGAGTAGGAACGAGGGCGTGGTGTACAAACACGCTCCCCATCCTCTACCCAACGAATGGCCTCACCACGCATCACAAGAAAAGAAACATCCGGGTTAAGTCTAACGGACTTCTTAAGTTCCCGTCTTAGCAGCCCATCCCGTACATGCTCAATAAACTGATCTCTAAGTAGGGCATCCGGATTTGGGATTCCGCGGGGGTTGTTACGCTTTATCGCCTCCATCAAGGCCAGCAGGGCATGAGAAAACTCTCGAATGGACTCTCCCTCTAATTGCTTACGCTGAAAAAATTGTTTCTGAAGAGAGATAAACGACTTAGAACAACCAAAAATATCAGTTAACACAGCCAGTATCTTGTCTGGGTCACTTCGCTCTGCGTAAGGGCGGAACTTAATCTCATTTTTTGCTTCACCATCCAACAAGTCATACAGAAACAAGGCCTGCTCTGCCCGTGACATGGGTCGTACTTCTAAGGACCTCCGGGCCTCCTCAACCCACTCCTCCACCGGCAAGGCATCTGTATTTTTCCCCGAAAACCTAGGACATTTTCTCTCTCTTGGCAAGTAAATGTAGCGTTCAGCTCTGCTGGTTGTACTGGAGGTACCAGCCCCTGAAGCCCCACTCACCTCAGTCACACCAGAATTAACAGGAGTATCAGAAGCCCTGGGTACAGCAGCATTACCTTGATCAATGTTGGAACGCAAATGCTGATTATCAGTCTCCAGCTGTTGGATACGCTCATTCAAAAGTCTAATACGCTCTTCCGGGCTTACATCTGATTCACTGCTGCTCATGACTGGTTGTCCAGAGGGTTCAAAACAGAGAAAGAAAAAAAACAATTATTCAGGGGCACACACTTGCAAATGGAATGGGGGAGGATGTGTCCTCTTCCGGATTGCCCTGCTGGTGATCGTCAGTGGGGCCCTCCGCTGGCTGGGGGTAATCACTGTTCTTTTCCCAACAAAACAAAAAAGACAAAATGCATACAGAACCCACCACTAACAATTGTAGACAGCTGTATCCACTTAGTTATCCTTTGCCGACTACTGCCAAATGTGGCCTGCGTTATCTCTTTACCGTAATATTTTTAATATTTTTAAGATGTTTAGTGACTACGCCACTCTCATTTGTTAGGGTGAGAGAACCCAACCATCAAACACTTGATTTGACTTTCCCCGCAACAGGTTGGTGAATAACAAGAGATACAACTGTCATACAATTCAGAGTTCTTTTTATTTTCCTTTTCGTAATGAGTCTCTGTGTCAAATATGCCTCATGGGCTCAGTACAATATAAAAATAGAATGTGAACCTTTCACAGTATTGGTAGGCACGCCATCTTAATATACAAAATTGTGCAAGTGTGCTAGTTGCACGAGAGGTAGACCAAATAACAGAAAATTGCACTGCAAACAAAGTTAGTAAATCAAAATAAAAAAATAACAAACCAAAATAACACACAAAATCCCCACACTGATAACAAAAGAAAACAAAACTGCCAAAAGGGCAAAATTGGTAATGGCCACCGCACACACACACACACTTGTTAGACACACGTATTTGGTCTCTCCCTACAGCAAGTACAGGTTCCAAAAAGGAGTCTGGGGTTTAAGATGCGTCTCCCAGTAATACTTCAGTGTTCATACCCTAATCATATACACAAGCTCCGTCTTGGCAGTTACTAAGTAGAAACTTACACGAGCCCCTTCGTCTCGGATGTTAGAGTGAAAAACCTACACAAGCCCCTTCGTCTTGGATGTTACTAAGTAGAAACGTACACGAGCCCCTTCGTCTCGGATGTTAGAGTGAAACTTACACAAGCCCCTTCGTCTTGGATGTTAGAGTGAAAATTACACAAGCCCCTTCGTCTTGGATGTTAGAGTGAAAATTACACAAGCCCCTTCGTCTTGGATGTTAGAGTGAAACTTACACGAGCCCCTTCGTCTCGGACGTTACAAAGTGAAAGGCTGCATAGGATAAATCACTTTCACAATAGGACAAAAAAAAAGAAAAAGGTTGGGAAAAGAACAGTAATGCCCCCCTTCTCTAGTGATACTGCATCAGTGTAGTCGAAGGCACCAACTCCTCCTATGTACATTTAACGAGAAAGTTACCATTAGAAACGGCGTTTATAAATCAATTAAGCAGGAGTTGTGTATTGTGGAAATGCGGGCGCTCCCACAGGTGCAACCGCGACACCACAACGCGATATCAAAAGCACCACGCCGCCAGTCCCGCCATCACACCTGCGGAGCACCCCCACTCCCACCCCACACAACTCCCTACACAAGTCAAGTGCTAAGCATCTCTTACAAAAAATGAAGGCATTACCTCCAGATCAGGTCTGCCAAGCGCAAGTCGGGATATGGGTCACGCCGGGTTCCAGCTGGGTACCGTGCATCAAGGAAACTGTGGCACATGCAAGTCAAATCAATAAACGCTAAATAAAAAAATGCCAGATTCAGGCACATGCCGACAGAGAAAACACGACATTACCTTTGGTTCTCTCGAAGCGGCACGCAAGTAGTCAACCACAAAGGGCACGAAGTGGAAGCACGCCACCAGTGATACTGCGATAGAGTAACATTACATCAGTCACAACAGAGACTACGTTCGCATAACACATGAGAGAAACGTACGGACCGCAACTTTACCTCGAGTTTGCCGAGCTCGGCATACAAGCTCCAGAACAGTAGCCGACTGCCAGCTGGGTTCACGCCAGTTGCGGATGGACAGGGCTGCGATTAAGTTAAATGGCGTCAGTAACCAACAAACTAAGTACATTACAATGCACCAAAAGAGCAATGAATCAACCGAGAAGGACGCCTACCTTTCCCGTACGATGGCTCAACCACAAACAGAGGGACAGAGAGAGCAGCGTGCCAACGCTGCACTCGACAGCATCAAAAACACAGCGTCTGCTAGCTAGCTACCACCGCAATGACTTATGCTACATACCGGAAGGAAAGGGGAGTGTCGTTTACCCCGTCAGAATAAAAGTTCAGCATGACCACCGGTCACATATAGATGCAGTTTTATCCCTTCTGCTATTAAATCACTGAATAGCACATGAGTCCAACATTTTAAGGTTTTCCCTATGTGATTTTATACATATTTATATATTTATTGTTTATTTTCCTTCTTCATATCCTTGTTTGGAGCACTTGTCTGTTTGTCATGTTTTTGTTTTTGTTGTCCTTGTTTTGTTTTGTTATTGTCCTTTGTCACTGTCCAGTACTGGGCTGTTGGTGTAAGTTGTTCGTGTGTCAGTACTGTGTTGTCTGTATAAGCTTTTGCTACTTTTGCCTGCAACCAAATCTACCCTCGGGTACAAATAAAGTTACCTTACCTTACCTTACCTTATGTCAACATGCACTGTGACTACAGAAGCAGATCATGATACTCCCCATAGGACTTCATTCAAAACTCACACCCATCTATTAGCCAGGTGCAGACTGTAAAATTTCAATGTAAAGACAGGCTGAAACACACACCGATGACCTCCCTTTTAATCCCTTTTCATTTCGAAATGAAAAAAAGAAGGTAGTTGCTGCCAAAGGTGGTTCTACAAAGTATTAAGCAAAGGCTGTGAATACTTATGTAAATATTATTTCTTTGTTGTTTAATTTTAAAGGGACACTGGGAGATTGTTAGTTGTTTATTTCCAGTTGTTGTTACCTTTTCATGCATACTTACCACCAGCATCAAATTCTAAGTATTCATTATGACTGGAAAATTTGCACTTTTCATACATGAAAAGGGGGATCTTGTCCATGGTCCGCCATTTTGAATGTCCAAAAATAGCCATTTTTAGCTGCAAAAATGACTGTACTTGGATACTAGAATACTACATACTAGAAAATATTTGTTTAATACTCAGTAAACTTTCATTTAAAGATCAAATTTGGCAATAGGCAGCCCAATTTCAATAAGCAGCATAGTTGCAGTACCTATTTTGACCATTTCCTGCAGTGTCCCTTTAATACATTTTCAAAAACTCTCAATAACTCTTTTTTTCACATGGTCATAATGAGGTATTTATGTTACATTTTGAGGACAGATATTAATTTAATACTATTTGGAACAAGGCTGTAAAGTAATAAAATGCTGAAAAAGTGAAGCGCTGTGAATACTTTCTGGATGCACCGGATCCTGATTTGATCCACTGAACCGGATACCGGATCCTACGCAAGGGTTGAAACACATAGCCAACTCGCACATGTGGGCCCTTTTTATTAAGTTGGCGCAAGCTATTTATAAGACTCATTGGCTTAGTGCCACACTGCCTTCAATGGCTGCTTCCAAAGGGTAGGCCTGTCACGATAACAATTTTTGCCAGACGATAACGATAACAAGAAATTATTGCGATAATCGATAATATTGTCTCTCTCGCCATTTTCAAACAATATAATGTGCAATAAAAAACACTGCTATGCAAGGTGCGGCCTCCTTCTTGAAACATTGAATTTAAAGCGATGGTTCGGAGTAGAATCACCCTAATGCCATTTGAACCGTGACACCCATCCACCTTTACACCCGAAGTGTTTTCTGCCGCAGACTTACATCAACAGAGTTGCCGTGTTATTCGATGTTTATTCCGGTTAGCTTGACTCAAGCGCATATGGATACTGGGCACCGTCTCCAAACTTTCCCCACAAAAATAACATGTCATTACACCAAACTTCTGCAGTAGCACAAATATGGTCTGTACTCACGAAACGAAGCATTTGGAAGTTTGGAAATAGTCCAGGAGTTTAGTATTATCAACACAAGCTGAATAGCTTCTCTGCTGCTAAAGCTGTGCCAACGTTACTTCCGTCATATGAGACAAGCCCGTAAAAGTCTTCAACAAACTTCCAGACGAGAGTGTTAAAAAAGTTTTCACTGAATTGTGATTAAGGCTTATATTTTCAAGGCAATACTTACAAGATATTTCAAATCTTACCTACTATCAATTAGACAAGGATTTTCGTTATCAATACTGATGCTGAATTCACTTTTCATTGTGCATATTATGAGCTTCGTTGAGGACTCTTACATGCTTGTCTTAGATGACGGAAGTAACGTTGGCGCAGCTTTAGCAGCAGAGAAGCTATTCGGCTTGTGTTGATAATAATAAACTCCTGGACTATTTCCAAACTTCCAAATGCTTCGTTTCGTGAGTACAGACCATATTTGTGCTACTGCAGAAGTTTGGTGTCATGACATGTTATTTTTGTGGGGAAAGTTTGGAGACGGTGCCCAGTATCCATATGCGCTTGAGTCAAGCTAACCGGAATAAACATCGAATAACACGGCAACTCTGTTGATGTAAGCCTGCGGCAGAAAACACTTCGGGTGTAAAGGTGGATGGGTGTCACGGTTCAAATGGCATTAGGGTGATTCTACTCCGAACCATCGCTTTAACATTTGGGCCAGCACCCTCAGAGGTTTAAATAGGCCTAATTAAGATTGACGCCTGCTCCAAGAAGAAATGTGTCAAACAATATAATGACGTAAAAATGTGCCTACAACCCTTCACATTTTTAAAGCATCACGGCGGGGGATATATATGTGTTTTTAATTACATCCTCATGGAGCACAATAGGCTCTAAATAGGCTTTTTTGTATTTATTATTAGGGTAAGTTATAGTCTTTCTTTTATCTTATCTATCTTTCTCAAGTACACTGAATGGCTTATAGGCCTATCCATGGTGTGATGTAAAATAACCTACTGGTAGGGTATTGTTAATTCACAAATTATTACTTAGACAGCTTATTTCACCAAAATGCACGTTGTTACTAGCTAATTGTCAGTCAAAACCCAAATCAGCCCTGTTAAAGGCATTTCAACATCAGCAAAAAGCAAAAGAGCATGAACAGATGCACAAGTTCCAGGTGCAGGCAGCGCTCTCTCTCTCTCTCTCTCCCTCGACTGGAACAAGTTGCAATTCTGCGCACTTTAAAGTCCTTTATGAACGCCCATACATTGATTCTTATGAGTTATGAGTCGCCATGCCTCTGTTTTCCCCTGTAGCGCGCTCAACCGTTCACATTCTCCTGGTGTGACTGATTTAAATCCACAAATCGTATCTTCATTATTTGCTTGCGGACTGCCTACTCATATTGTTAGGTCTAAATAAACAAGAAATATAGCGAAAATCACAAAAAGAACAGACAACGAACGTCGGGGTAGGAGGCGCATTGAAATAATAGGGGAAACTTGGCAAGGTTTAAAATAACAGCCTCAGAGCAAGTTTGTCGCGACGGTAACACTATTTCATGTTTGCACAAACACGTCTTCGTCGTGGATATTGGGTTGCTGCGCATGTTTCAAAATGAACATTTGCCTCCGTGTTGGAGCTGTTCATTCCCCTCTCTGAGGAACGTTGCAGATGCGCTGACTGAGACTGGAAGAATATTGCGCTCCTAGTCTCTAGCGCTGATTCTTTGTCGAGGCTTATAAGCGACGCGCGGGAACACCAGCGATCTTTTTCAAAGACGCAAGTAGCCAGATCAATGCACCCTTTTCAACCAGAACTGTAGCCTGGTGAACCAGCGCCACCCGCTGGACGGCAAAATGTTTTGTCTACGGGTGGGTCTGGCCTCGCATAATGATTCAATGAAGCCAGAATGCCATGAATCTGGCAAACCAATTACAACGCAAAGATGTGTTTTGAATCAAAGCGGGCAGGGTTTTGAGGGAAGGTTGTTCTCATCAACAATCTTCGGATGTATTATGCATCGAGGCCAGACTAAATTAGACATCCACATTTAGTCTGGTTTATCAGGCTACCAGAACTGCACTGAAACTTAAAATTACACCAACATTTAAGCGTCATTGCGCTGCGTTGGCCTATAACGCGCCATCAGTAGTCTTACGGCTACGGTAGAGAAAGGGAGAGGGGGAAAACAAAACATCACGCAAATAACTTAGCGTTACTTATCGGGGCCAGAAAAGTGATCGTTCTTGTAAAAAGTTATCGTCCGATTTATTGACTTATCGGATATCGTGACAGGCTTACCAAAGGGCTTTCACTCCATGCAGCGATTGGGGTTGTGAAAGACCGACTGAAAAGCCTAGGCTACGTAAAAAGTAGAGATGCCCCAGATCCTGATTTTTAGGTAACTGCCGGATACCGGATCCACTGCTTAACCCTATCGCGCCGGATGCATCATATAAGATGCATCAAATTCAAAGCCCTCTCCACGCTGACACAAAAAAAAAATCCATCTCAAAAACATCCTGCGTGTCATTTCCAAACGTCCTGCAGTACACGGAAACCGCCACAAGAGAGCAGCGGTCAACAACAAGTTGATCACAGCTCGGCGAAAAATGCAAAAATGGAGTAGAAGCGGTTTCCCTGACCAACGCTGAGATATCGTCAAATTGCAAAAGGTTTGTGTACAAATTTCCGAAATATAACTCTACATCCTTTAATTTGAACACTTGCTTTGTGCAATTAATCAAGGAAGAGTTTATATTTTTACACCGTGTTGCAGAGAGATCATGCTAAAACTGATGAAACATATAAGCACCATCCGGCGGTGGCAGGAAGTCAGCCATCAATGCATTTGCTCCATAGGGAAACTTACAAAGCATACCACGATGATCGTTTAACAAAACACACAAGTTGTTTTACTTCAAGACAAAGATATTGCCTTAAGAAACAGGTTTTACTTGCAATTTTGAAAATGTAATGCAAAATGTTGAAATTATGATCTCGTAAAAAATGCATTGAAGTGAATGGAGAAATGGTCCAATTGTAGTAATGGACCCATATATTCAAATTACACATCAAAAATGAATAATGATCTATATTACACTCATAAATAGGTTGTTAAGCATTCGATCAGCTATGTTTTTACATAGATTTAAAAAAATTACCCAACCAGGTTGTGGGAAATGTAAAATATGGTCCTGCTAAAACAAGGATAGGCTTAAAAAAATGGCAGGATCTCACTAAATATTTAAAGATAATCCTCAAATTAAACTGTCTGACAACTTTTTTAAATTAAAAAAAAGTTGTAAATGCATTAAAAGTCATTTTTCAATGGTCATGAAATTGGAATTTTCATTCATTTAAAGCCTGATGCATCATATATGATGCATTAAATATCTCAGTAACTCAGTGATTTTTTTTTTTACATTTCTTATAAGGGACCAATATTGAAGCAAATTCCAAAAAAATAGAATTTTCTCTCATTGCTTTCATGGTTCAGGTTTCACAGGGTTAAGATCCTGCCGGATCCGGATAGTCTGAAAAACCCTATTATCCTGCCGGATCCGGAACCGGATCTTGGATCCTGTACATCCCTAATATACATGTATATATAAACAGGAATTAAAAGAAAGATTCTTCACCATTGCAGGATAGGGCGAAAGACTTGAAAAAAATATGGTGCAACATAGTAAAATGTTCTATCAAACCGCTTCCTTGGCAGAGGTCTGCACTCTCTAAGTGTGTTTCTAATTTAATACATATTATCGGGAAAATATTTATATTTGCATAGCCCCATGAGCCTATAGGCTATGTAAAGTTTAAATTGGCTGTCTTATTACAACATTTTGTAAGTCCTTGGGTCACTGTAAAGGATCTCCTGTATTCTACCATGAAGACTCGAGAGGCAAATGAACGTTATTAACATTTATTGAACAATAGACATGATACAAAAATGCATGAATCCGTTTGGCGAACAATTACACTTGATACAAAATACATGAATCTGTTTGGCGAATGTTCCCGTCTTCGCGTTGAATTCCGGGGTAGGACAGCATATCCTCCATCAAAGATGGAGGCGGGTGTAGCCTGCCCCCTATCAGACGGGAACCACTGGTGACGGTGGACGGAGGGGTGGTGGTGGCTTCAAAGTCGGCTTAACTGGAAAGCAGAGAACAGAATGAGTGACTGATTTTTAAACAAACGTGAATGCGATCCATTAGCTGAGAGGGAACGATGCATGAGTGATGCGTAACTGGGATTCCCAAATCTCGCGTTGGGATTGGTTGACGACCCTGGGCAATGATGACGCATGTATGATCTGTCAAAAGGGAGATTGGATGGTTAGCCTAGTAAGTTTGACAGCCGAGAAATTCGAGTCTCCCTGGTAGAATTTACGCAAGCTCCCATTTCTACCATGAAGACTCGAGAGGCAAATGAACGTTATTAACATTTATTGAACAATAGACATGATACAAAAATGCATGAATCCGTTTGGCGAACAATTACACTTGATACAAAATGCATGAATCTGTTTGGCGAAGGTTCCCATCTTCGCGTTGAACTCCGGGGTAGGACAGCATATCCTCCAGCGGAGATGGAGGCGGGCGTAGCCTGCCCCAAAATAGAGATTAGAAGTGAACTCACCTACCGCTTACAAGGAGACACCATCTGAAAGACATGAAAAGTTAGTTAGATGATTGATTGATGATAGACGGAAGATGAAGGATGATAGGTGATGATGATGATAATGATGATGATGATGATGATGATGATGATGATGATAACAATGATGATGATGATGATAATGATGATGATGATGATGATAATGATGACAATGATGATGATAAAGATGATAATGATAATGATGACAATGACGATAATGATGATGATGATAATGATGACAATGATGACGATGATAACAATGATGATGATGATAAAGATGATAATGATAATGATGACAATGACGACAATGATGACAATGATAATAATAATAATGATGATGATGATGAGTGATAAGTGATAGGTGATAGGTTGGAAGACGAATTATGATAGATTAAATGAGATTATAAATGATAGGGATGTTCTAAGGCTTAAGCTTATGGGCGGTGGTCTAGCGGAGGCATGAAGCCTGTGATGATGATGGTGATGATGATAATGTCGGTACCTTAGGCTATGCGAGAAGACATGGCGCGGATGCGCTGAGAGCAGAGACACAGCAGAGCGTTATGATTTGATTGATAGATGCACCTTGGTCAGGAGAGCGCTGAAAACTTAGATTATGACAGTAGGTAGAGAGCCGGAATCGTGACCTAGGAGAGAGAGTAGAACATGGTGATGAATGAGTAAATGAATGGATGGATGAATGAATGTAGGCTATAATATATGGTATGATAGTTGACATCATGGATAAACAACCATGGCAACTAGCCAGGCTGGTTCAATGTTACAAAATATAGAGATAACAGGCTTACAGACCACTATAAAATCGATCTGATAGATGAGAGAAGGATAGAATACAGACATGACCGGGTGACCGGAGCGATAGCCCCCCAAGAGATAGAGTGAATGCCGCCGGTGCAGCAAAATACCACCGTCACCAGAAATGAGAATAGAAAACATAAAGTTACAGACCAGATATAGCATGCTTCAACGACGTGATGAGGAGTGAGGCAAATGCAGGAAGCGTATGCGCCAGACGACCAACGGCCCAGCGCCTTGATCGCAGTAGGGGACAGACCCCGCTTAGCGGCCATGGTGGCCACGCCGATTCTGAACGAGCGTGCTGTATACCTCTTGGGCGAGGAACGAGAAGAACGAAACAGAGTTAACAGAACAGAAACAGTACACTGAGCCAGATGACAAAGCGAGGAATGAGCCGAATGCAAGACGCACATGTGTCGGACGACCAGCGGCTGAAAGCCTGCACTATGCGGGCGTCTGCCCAGAGTGGTGAGAGAGACAGCTTTAGACAAAGCATGAGTGGCTAACATTAAAAGACAAGCACCTCGGCCAGGATAGCAGAAAGGTCAGGTTAAAACAGAGGAGAATCGGCAGACAACTGGTAATCATGACCTAAGAGAGGGAGAGAGCAGAGCTTGTAGCTGAAACGAACAATGAATGAAACACCAAGAAAACATCTCGACCAAGAATAATAACACCATGTCAGTTATGATAAACACCTACGCGGTGTGGCGCAGTGAATGCTTGTGCAAAGCAGGCATTGACACAGGCAGTGGGGCGGATGCCCTGGTTGGTTGAGAGAGACAACTTGCGGTAACTGCATGATTAGACTAGCAATAAAAAAGGGTGGCACCTTAGTCAGGAGAATGCAGAAAGTGCGAGCTTACGACAGAGGAGAGTTGGAGAGCCGGTTATCGAGACCTGAGAGGGACAGAGCAGAAAGCTGAAACATCACTGAATAACGGCACCAGAACAAAAAGGGCATATCAAAATAGACATAAACTCCTACTCGCTACCAGTGGGTAGCTGCGATAAGTTTGTCATGCAGGATGGATGAGGATACCGATACAACCAGGTGACCGGCGCTAAAGTTGGGGCGACAGCCCAGTGCGATGCTGAGGCGACGGCCCATTGTGATGCCGAGCCGTGATGTTGAGCCGTGGTGTTGAGGTGCGACAGCCCAGGGCAATGCTGAGGTGTGCCGTTGATGCACGAGCCCTGAGGCGCCGGCCCAGGGTGATGTAGAGTCGCCGGCCCAGGATGATGTAGAGTCGCCGGCCCAGGATGACGTTGGGGCCGATGCCCAGTCCAATGTCGGGGCCGATGCCCAGTCCGTCGTCGGGGCCAATACCGTCGCCGGGTCCAGAGCCCAGTCCATCGTCGGGGCCAGAGCCCAGTCCATCGTCGGGGCCGATGCCCAGTCCATCGTTGGGGCCGATGCCCAGTCCGACGTTGGGGCCGATGCCCAGTGCATGACGTAGCGTATGCCCTACGTGGAGCGGCAGACGCACGTGTATGTGAAAGTGTACGGGAAAGCAGCAGAGACCACCATCACCAGATATGAGAAAACAAATGCAATACGACACATCACAGTCCGAGCGCCCTGACGATTCCAATGAAGCCTAAGGGCACGAGTGGTGTACAGAGTGAGAGGGTTAGCCCATAGATGGCTACCAATGGGGAGTGATCAGAACCCTGACAGGACTCCATGGGCAGAGTTTCATGTATAATTTAATTATGATTATTAACGGTCATCATCGATGTACTTCCCACGGATATCACTCATTTATTTACTTAAATTTGGACGGTGTACATGTAGCCCATTGTGATCAGAATAACTCGAAATAGACAAGGCATTGCGACCGGCTACAATATCCCTCGATGCTCGGCGACCGGGCGCAGGCCGAAAGCCCCGCGTGATCTTTAAAGGTACACTGTGCAGGAAATGGTCAAAAAAAGAACTGCAACTATGCTGCTCATTGAAACTGAGCTGCCTATTGCCAAATTTGGTCTTTACATGAACATTTACCATGTAATAAACAATATTTTCTAGTATGGTCCAAGTAAGTCATTTTTGGAGCTAAAAATTGCTATTTGGGAAATTCAAAAATGGTGGACCATGGAGAAGGTCCCCCCTACATGTAAGAAAAGTGCATTCTTTTTTTTCAGTCATAAGGAATACTTAGAATTTGATGGTGGGGGTAAGTATTCATGAAAAAGGTAATTAGTGAATTGGCAGCATGAATTCTGGAAATAAACAACTAAAAATCTCACACAGTGTCCCTTTAACTTAATCCAGCCCTGAATGACTTGAAGCGGGAGTGAGGAAGCAAGGTACACTTATCAATACAAACTGCCGGCAGTGCGATGACATTAGGTGATGATTGGCAAGTGCGCATAAGCTTAATGTGCGATCCAGCAGTCTAGGTCTACGAACCGAAGTCATAACTCTTAAAAGTCAACGAGACCGCCACTCCTCCGCCACATGGGCCAGTCCATGCAAACGAAAACGTAAAATAGGCTCGTGTTGTGGGCATAGGCTACTGAACGGAACATTGAAAATAGGCGGGTGCAAACTGATGAACGCACGACCGGAATCCACATGAATGAAAAACTGTAGGCGGTGCTACGGCCCGTAGGCTGAGGTCCTTTCAACATCGCTCCGGAACATAGGAAGTACGTTTGTAATCAGGACAATTAAGAACGAGTGCATGGCTCTGCAATGTCCTCCGTCCGGTGTCGTGACAGGTAGTAGCACGAAACAACACAGAAGGTAATGTTGGGTTGTGCATGCGGGCGAGGCGCTTCGATATATAAGTAGCCCATTTAAATCTGTAGGCTACCCCCAGCAAACGTTCCAAAAAAGCCACACCAACCGGTTCATAAATGCTCTATAATATTGGCAAGCGAATCACCAGTCCATCCGCAGCAGATGAGGCCGACGAGGACCAAGTAGCCTAAATTGTGACTCGCAGTACCCATAACGCCTCCGAAAAACAAATGTGCTGAGCAGATAAGCTGGCTAAGTGCGCGAGGCGCAACGAGAGAGCACCGCGGGCCCAGTTACTTCGATTCCGCCCTTCCCCAGCAAATGTTCCAAAAGTCACTCCAACCAGTTCATGGAATTCTCCCAAATGACCGCAAACGAAACGTAGGCCATCAGTCAACCAGCGGCATACGAGACTGATATCCGAGACAGTGCAACAAGCCGAGTATGAGGCATGAGAGGCGACTTGCCTGGACAACAACTTCCCCGCAAAAATAGTCATTCGCTGAGATAAACGTTCCCTGGGTCCGCAGTACAAGTGAAGGGAAAGCCGCCAGGTTACTCACGAATTACACCAGTTCGGGGAAATCCACCCACAGGCAGGCTAGTTCAAAAGCAAATCCACAAGAGTCAGGAAATCAGGGAGCGGCGTGCCAAACAAATTGATTGAAGCCTTGCGAGAAAATGATTAGGCTATTAAAAAGCACCGATTGCGTGCCACGCGTTTGAGCGGTTGGAAATCCCATCCCAGCAACGGCAAGGTGAGGAGTTATCAAGTAACCAGGTAGAAAATAAACAGAATGTTTGATAACGAAAACGCCGGACAGCCACTTCAAAGTCGGCTTAACTGGAAAGCAGAGAACAGAATGAGTGACTGATTTTTAAACAAACGTGAATGCGATCCATTGGCTGAGAGGGAACGATGCATGAGTGATGCGTAACGGGGATTCCCAAATCTCGCGTTGGGATTGGTTGACGACCCTGGGCAATGATGACGCATGTATGATCTGTCAAAAGGGAGATTGGATGGTTAGCCTAGTAAGTTTGACAGCCGAGAAATTCGAGTCTCCCTGGTAGAATTTACGCAAGCTCCCATTTCTACTTTTGACTGATGCATTATTGAATACATATTTCCAGTTGAACTATTATTGCACTGATTTTTTATTTTTTTTTTTGTCTCTCACAGTTTGCTGAAAAATTTGGACCCGTCTTCAGTGTTAATTTTTTTGGACCAAGGATTGCCATAATCAATGGCCACAAACTCATTCGAGAAGCATATCAAGCAGACAGCTTTGCTGATAGGCCAATCTTACCAATAATTACTGATACCTTTGGTGACAAAGGTGATTTGTCAATCTCAACAGAGAGCTACTGTTTAATACACCCAATGATTAACACCGTTACATGTTCTCAGTGTTACAAGGTTATTTGTTTTGTTCATCTTCTTAGGAGTGGTGGTGTCAAATGGATATGCTTGGAAACAACAAAGGAGGTTTGCACTCCACACTCTGAGAAATTTTGGATTGGGCAAAAGAAGCCTTGAACTATCTATCCTTCAGGAATGCAGATATCTACACGAAGCACTCCAAAATGAACAAGGTAGTTATCAACGTTATTTCAAATGTCACTCTATGAATAATCTTTCAAGAGGATTTGGCCCAGCAACTGCCTTGTGATCAAAGATGAACAAGTAAATACACAATGTTGCCTTGGTTATTCCACAAGATTACTATCTTTTAATTTCATAATTAAGAGAGAACAGCAATCTGCTCAAAGAAACTTTGACATTCTGTGTTATTTGAGGAAATTGCCTGTAGTTTACTCTGTGGAATATACTGTAAATATAGCATGTATAATGTCTTAACTCCTCTTCCAGGTAAATCCTTTGACCCACAATGGCTCGTAAACAATGCAGTGTCCAACATCATCTGTGTGCTGGTGTTTGGGGAGCGTTTTGAGTACACCAATGACGACTTCCAATCCCTCCTGAAGGACATCAACGAGCTTGTATATCTACAGGGAGGAATATGGGCCCAGGTGATTATTTCCTTACTGTACCTGAACATAACAGAGGTGGAGAACGTGGGAAAAAAAACGGAAGTAGTTGACTGATTGAGTGATTGGGCAAGTGGCGAAAGCTGCAAAAGTGGTCTCGGTAACAAGGGTATCAAAGGTGCCAAAAGAGTACTTGAATTTATCGGTGCAGTATGTAGGATTGTGGCCACAGTAGGTTTTGCAACTACGCTGCTCATTGCAACTTTGCTGCCTATCCCCGAATTTGATCTTTTCATGATAATTTACGAGTAATAAACTTACTAGAATGAAGTACAGTACGTTTTCCAGCTTAGAAAATTCTATTACTGGACATTCAAAATGGCGGACATGAAGAAGATTCACCTTTTCATGCATGAAAAATGTTATTTTCCCAATCATTAAGAATACTTATAATGTAATGGTGGTGGTATTAGTTATTAAGTATAAAAGGTAATATGTGTGAATGAGCAGCATGAATTCTGGAAATGAGCTACTAAAATTATTATATACTGTATCGTTAAGCTAAAAAAAAAAAATGGCAACGGAATGTCTACATTGCAGTGTTAATTTTGTCATCCATTTTTCTATTTAGTCTTAGTCTTAGTCTTGTGTCAAAGTCCATTCATAGTCTTAGTCACTTTTAGTCTTTCAAAAGTCATTTTTGTTTAGTTATTATTTAGTCGACTAAAAGTCCTCAACATTTTTGTCTAGTTTTAGTCTGAATATTTTAGTCTTTAGTTTAAGTCACAATACAATAAAACACAGGGCCTTTAGTAAGGCACTAGGACTTGGTTATTGCCATTCTGATAATAGCAAATTTATAACACTCTGTCTTAAAAGGACACTATGTAGAATTATGTGCCAATGTCATGCCTGTCTCTATATCTAACCTAGCTAAGCTTTCGGTGAGAAAGTTTTTAATCCCACTGTGCCAGCAGTCAATAGTGCATACAAATGTGAATATGTCGCTGGTGCTATGTATTCATAAAGGGCTTTTTTGTTTTGTTTGAGAAGCTTCTCCCCCAATATTCCTTAGGGTCAGCCTGCTAAAAGTTACATTCAGGATTTTCTGACAGTGGGGTGCGAAAGTGGTCCAGAGCATTCATTTAATGACTCAAATAAGTGTCGGTGGATGGATTCAGCTGTAATTATCATTATTTTTTTATTCCCATAGTGTCGCTTTAAAGGTTGATTACCAATTACCAATTAATTTATAGGCTTTAGCTGTGGTTGTACCAATTTATGTCTGAGCCTCCAAAAAAGTCTACGTCTTAATTGTTTTTAGTCTTTCACAAATCATTTTTGTTAGTCAGAATTTAGTCGACTAAAAGTTAGTTCTTAGTCTTAGTCGCTTTTAGTCTTTCACAAATCATTTTTGTTTAGTCATTATTTAGTCGATTAAAAGTCCTCAACATTTTAGTCTCGTTTTAGTCTTTCACAGATCATTTTTGTTAGTCAGAATTTAGTCGATTAAACTCTCAAAGGGTTAGTCGACAAATATATTAGGCTTAGTCTAGTCGACAAAATTAACACTGCTACATTGTTCTAAACACAAGCTTCAGTTAGTCTGGTCTGTTCAGTCCAGGCGTGACAAGCTGATACAGTAACTGTTAAGTCTTGTTGCATTAAGGGGACATTTCGGCATATCATTTTTAAAAGTATATATGTTAAAAGGTCATGTTGCTCCTATATAGTAAGTGCAGATCGATCCTGAGCTAACCAGATATATTTCAAAGTTGAACATTTTATGAAATTTTAGTGGCATGAATTGTATGTGTGGTTGCCAAAATGATATCTGATATATGTGTGGCTGAGGTCATCTTGTGCCAATTCACATCCTGGGACTTAAACTCACGACTCACCTGAACTCATGGAACTCTGGGCAAACTTGGTACAAGCTAGGCTTGGGCGATGTCCCCCTAATTGACAGCTGACGATGTTTACAGTGAGACGATGCGATGGACGATGACATCGTCTTGGGGGGGTGCGGAGTAATAATTTTAAAAAATATTATGATATATTTTGGATTTATTTGTATTATTCATCTTCAGCTAAGTTATTATTTAATTCTATTTAATTTAAGAGTAAGTTAAATATATTAATATTATTACATTCTGGGGGAAAAAATGTTTAAACCTCCTCAGCGTTCTTGCTCAACTGCTTTGTAACAGAGATGGTCGCTGAGATTCAGAGATCCCCCGCTGACCCCTCCCCCTCGCCCTTCTCGTCTCTCCTCCCGTGTCACCTGCAAGCCCAGTGCTTGCTACTTTATAGTTCATTGCGTGGCGTTTTTGGGAGACTTGTCAATACATTTGTTACATCTGTGAGTTATTTATCTGTGTAACTATTTTAAGACGACCTATGCGCTGCGTTTTTGCACAGGCTAGTAGGCTATAACTTTAGCCCCTCTCGCTCACCAGAAAACTAAAGGGCCGTACACACAGGTCGCTGCTAGTTACTCGCTCAGCGAATGAACTCAATAGAATGTCAATGTGTCCCAGCGAGACTCGCAGGCGAGCACGGTACAAGCGATGCGATGTGGGCGGATTCCGAGTTGAAAATATTTTATCTTCGAGCGAGGCGAGTAAGCGAGTAACCAATTGGAATGCAGAGTTCGGTACTTCTCGCCTGTTCATTGGCAGTTAAAGCCGCGGGAACTTTCAGCTAACGTTCCATGAAAGAGTGGCGAGTAGGCGAGCAAGCGAAAAGCTAGCTTTGTGTGTGTACGCCGCTTAAATGGGAAAGAGATGAGAACCCATGCGTGATTGCGTGCCCTCTCGAGAGGCTTTGCAGTGGATTTTTAGCCTGGTTCCTACCAGACCTCCAGGTCGGGCAAGAGCCAGGCAAGTGGATTTTAGCCCCGACTTTGTCAATTCCTAGCACTAGAATACGGAATGTTTTGTTTTAGGTCATATCGAGACTTTTTTTCCTCATCAATGGATAGTTCTACAAGTAGTTCTGGCGGTGAAGCCATGAAGACGTGGGCGGACATGGAACCGCTTGCTCACCTTATTGACAGTGGGCTTATCAGAAGTGTACACTCTTGAGTGGCTGCTTCACAAGACATCTCCACCGCGAATAGCGATTAAACATTTTGAGGTGAACCGTTAAACATGAAATGTTAAACGGTCGCAATTGCCGAACGTGTTGCTTATCGTCATGTACCGGAGGAGCCAGCTAGGTAATGCGTAAAGACTCCCCTTTGTACAGATGGTGTAACTTCAATCTGCTCATTACCGTGCCGGGCCGCGGCAGCGTACCGTGATCATTACACCCTGTGGCCATTCGGAATGCGGGGGGCAGTATAGCACCGCTTTTGCAGAGCAGCGTCTGCCTGTGTCTATGGTCTGTTTGTGCTTCCGTCCTTGCCCGTCCCCCAGTTTTAGTAGCCTAGTAGTAGAAATACAGTCAGCAAATTGCATGTTTTATTTAGCATTGGGCATTTGATAGGGCATTTGATAATAACACAAGTGTGAGCCCTTCTTTGTGTAGCCCTATCAAGCAAGCCTGTCTGTCTCATTTGTGCGATGAGCACAAAAACACAAATTGAACCACTCGTATAGTGTGAGTCAAACAGACATGAACAACATTGTAGCCTAATGAAGTAGGCTAGTGCCCCGTCATGTCAGCATGAGAGAGGTGATTTTACATTTGGCGACGACATTCCGTCTTTAAAACTGGCGCATGCCGCTTCCCCTATTGCAGGTTATTACCTGATCTACACTGTCGTTACCACAAAAAACAAGGTAGCACAACTTAATACTATTACTAGCCTATATATCTGGTAGCCTAAATAGTAGGTTGAAGACGGGGGTATTATTGGTGCACTGGTTTTTTTTTGCGAAGCAGAGTAATCTGCTTCAGTGTAGCTCATTGTATGTTGATCCCTCCCTCAGTTTTAGGCTACAAGTGGAAAGAGTCAGCCAATTGCGCGTTGCACGTAACATTGGGTATTTGATAATAACACAAGCGTGATCCCTAAACAAGACCGCCAGTCGACGGTGTTTTGTTTTCATTATTCTGTCCTGCATTCACCGTCTCAATTCCGCTCCAACTTATAGGCTAAGTGATATTTGTTAATTATTTCTGCACTACCTATTCAAGTCAGGAACGGATATCCTCAGGATAGCCTACGGACTAATAGGTTGAAGACGTTTTTTTTGTATTGGTGCTTGTGAACATTTCATCCTTTCAATGCGCTG
Source organism: Engraulis encrasicolus (assembly GCF_034702125.1). Taxonomy (NCBI): domain Eukaryota; kingdom Metazoa; phylum Chordata; class Actinopteri; order Clupeiformes; family Engraulidae; genus Engraulis; species Engraulis encrasicolus. The sequence continues at coordinate 42,362,718 of NC_085862.1, read as the reverse complement.
TTGTGCGCGATCGACGGGATTCCGGTTAACTGGGGATGTGATGCACACATGACAATACATCTGTTACACCAGGTGTGGCTAATCTGTGATTAGGACTGCAAATTCAGTTGCTTCGGTGGAGATGCGAACCAACAGTATGACTGGGGAACTATGACTCCTTCGGAGGCTGGATAACTTGTCGCGCCACGACATGTCACAAAAGGCTGTGCAGTCCCGTGCACTGCACTGCACTGCACTGCTGTAACCCACCCCTCCCCCACAGACAAACATTCATGTTCTGAAAAGTTCAACACGTTCTGAACATTTTAGCCGCTTTGCATTAAGTTTTCGAGCAGACACTTGTCCACGGTGACGCAACATCGAAAGAGAAACGCAGAGACTGTTCACAAATAACTGAATAAAGATTTCATTAAAAAAAAAAAAACACACAGCATTTCTATGAAAATGTGCTGGGTGACCACACTGCCTATGCCTATCCAGATGCACGTATAGCAACAATGAGAAAGAGAGGGAGAGACGGAGAGAGAGAGCGATTAGCGCGTATCTGTGTACGTGTGTGTGTGTGTGTGTGTCGGGGAACATTTGAAGTGAAAAAAACACCCTCCCCCACTTCAGCATCAGATGTTGGTGGTCTACAAGTCAATATGTTTACCCGACTATCTTGTAGCCCAGTCATGAAGTTCATCGGTAGCCTATAGGCCAAGATATCCAAAATCCCTCCGCAAATTTCTGCATTGCCTGAGTTCATAGGCTAAAACAACTTTATTTAGGCCTGACTTATTTAGCTTACTTTATTAGCCTTATTTAGGCCTATTATCGTATTTAGGCTTTAACGTGGGCCTATTTTACAAAATATCGAAAGAAGGAAAAGACACGACAGACAAGTTGAGGCTTACTGATCGTAGCCTATTACAGCAAATCGAACATGCGCTTTATGAACACACTAGCCTGAGGGCAAACATCTTCTTGGCACTATTGAGATAACCAGGCCATGCCAGGAATTCAACTACCTGGGCCCACACTAAAATACTGACAGACTACAATTGCTTGGAACTTCAGTGGGTTTCGTGGGTCCGGGGGGATGGGTGGTGATGGCACGCTTGATGTATTTTTCCCCACCCCATGCATGCACGCGGACACACAGGGTCGGGACATTCACCCAATGAATGACTGAGTGCGGCTAAATATGCCTGTTGCATATCGTAGCCTAATTATTCACACATCACGTCAAGTCACAAATTAGTAGTCTCTTGCAGTTGACCTATGCCAAATTAACGTCCTCCCTGCACTAATTCAAACAGGTAGAGGAGTCGGCTTAGCCTATAGCCAAAGTCTATAAAATGTAGCCTATTTTTTGTAATTTCCAATTATCTAGGCTATGTTTACGATAATGATTTGTTGCGCTACGACGGTGCTCAAGACAAGTTGGAACATAGGCTGAATTCGAAACGGGAGGCAGTGACTCGATGACTCTCCTCCTACATAAACAGGTCACTGATCAGAGAGGCGAAGTTAGCTGATGAGGCAGCCGTTACGAACGGCACTAACGAGTGCGCAGCCTTGCGCATTTGATGTTACGGCGATTCTTGCGATTCTATGGCGGGAGTTACGTTCATCACGTTAGCGCTTAGCTTACGCATGCTATTTGAACGGTGAATGATCGTCAGACGGCGGAATCGTAAAATAGGCTATAAATAGATCTAGCGACAGCATATTTAGATACTACAATGTTGATTTATGCATTCGATTTTCAATATCTACATACATAAGTGTCAGAATAAAGAGTATGATAAGGTAGTAGCTTGGGTAGTAGCCATGTTTGTTTTTCAGGTTTCCGGGTGAGAGGGAGGTGGCGCACAGCATGTTGGGTACCAAGGCAGCGATGTCAGCATCTGATGTATCGCCGAAATATCCTCGTTACGCCCACAAATGCAGTCAACTGCCGAGAGAGGAAATAAAGCAATTTTTCGTTTCGATCCACACTTCATGACTCGATGTCCAGTTAGCTCACTGGAAGGACAGCTGCCTTCCCCGTTTCGAATCGGGCCATAGTCATCTCAAGTGCTCCCATTTTATTTTGATCCTGCTTTAAGTCAATGGGCGAGAGGGACGGATGAAACGGGTGTTTCATTCGTCCCGACAGTGTCTACTGACACTTAAATCCCTTTTGCCTGTAAACCTGACAACTTTGACTTTTCATACTTTCGGATATGTTCAAGTTTTCGAGTAAATCGCAGTGTTTCATTCGTCCCGAGTTTCATGAGTCCCTGCTCTCCCCTACTGCCTAAACTGTTACAGTTTAAATGCGTCCTCTCCAAACAGTGTGTGTGTGTGTGTGTGTGTGTGTGTGTGTGTGTGTGTGTGTGGGCGAGAGAGGGAGAGAGAGAGAGCGAGGGAGAGAGGCGCTTAATTCCCCGCAGAAAGAGCAAGGCGATGTCTCCAAATATTAGACAAATGCATCTTATTTTAGTTAAGTAGACATCAGGGATGTATTTTGCTTAATAGCAACGCCGACCTGATTGGTTCATATTGCTCTGAATAGCCACAGAAGGCTAGGCTATATTTTAATGGGTTTACGCGCGCGAGGTCATCTAACTGTGGTCACAGTCGCCAGGTGCTATTATGAGAGGAAAACTATAGCACGTTGGCAAACATTAAAGTCAGTTTAAGCCATGCATATGATGAACCAGTTTTCTTGTTTGAAAAAACACACTTCCCGGTGCGCAAGGTGCATGCATTTCTGACTGACCCAGATGAAATCGCATGAGGAACTCCATGATTATGAGATGGCATTGCATATATTTCCCAGCATATATTTCCCCTCTCTCTCTCTCTCCAAACCCAGTTGTACTTGGACTCACTTTTAACACCGCTGGCCTACCCAGGTGAATCGCAGCACACAATTGTTTGCAGTGAGCCGTGCCGTGTGCGAGTGCTGTGCAACTTCACCCCTAACGTTTAACCTAGACTAGCGAGTGCAGTGTTGTAAATCACGTGGAATAAGTGCAGCGATTACCTGCGTAGCCTACTTAATTATGGAAGTGAGTGTCATTTGGACTGCCTATGGAATCAAGCCTACTGTCACCAAGCTCTTCCTGTCTCCCCAGCCTCGCAATGGATGGACACCTGGCCACCGCTCCTCCGCCTCCTTCGGAACGGATGACTGTGGGGGGGATCTCCAAGGAAATTTGGAATTTCGGACTTGTATAGATTTGGGGTGCCCCGGGACTCTTTTAGATTTCTGTTAGTTAATAAATATTATTTTAAAACTCAATATTTGTGTCTTGGCGTATTTGTGGTGTACAGTACTCTCCAGGGTATTTGGTAACAAGGAGAGGTGTCGCTGGAAAAATGCGCACTTTCTCACCTGCGACACATAACCCGACAGTTGGTTACACTTAATTTGAGCACGAAAACAGCAATATCAGTCGCTTGCTAATTTTTGCCAATGTGACAACATTAAATTCATTAGGGAAGTGTAGGTTAGGTTATCGCCCCAGCTGTTGGCGATGTGAGATAAATAGCCAACGCTTACACGCTCAAACGAAGCGCTGTTAAGTTACTGCGGTGAGGTGCATTGCACTCTCAGTAATTTTTACCAAACGAAAAAAGTATCCACATCCAGAAAACAAGTCTGAAGTTGCAATATTAGACGTTTCAAATCTTGCGATGCGATAATCGGTATGGCTTCTGGCTACACTCAATTTACATTTTGTCAGAGCTTGCACATTAATGGCAATTCATCCGATCATCATTAGGCTATTTATTCTTTTTATGACTCTTCCTACTTCCTGGAGGTGTTCTCACACAATTTAATTAGGCATGTTGTTATCCGCTGAATCGGTGCGTGCGGGTGAATATGAGCATAATTAATATGCCGTCAACATCGTCTAAAATATTCCATATGGTAATAAATGTTGCCTACCCATTTGCGCTTGAATGTGTATTGTGTGTATGCAAGAGAAAGTGTGTGTGTGAGAGTGTGTGTGTGTGAGAGAGAGAGAGAGAGAGAGAGAGAGAGAGAGAGAGAGAGAGAGAGAGAGAGAGAGAGAGAGAGAGAGAGACTACCACACCCGGCGGTTGTTTGGGTACACTGCAGCTAGGCCCGGTACGTACCGAGGTGGATGACGTGGCATTACCTCGGTAAAGGGTGTGCATTGTAGGGGGACCGACTGTAGTCAACAACTTAGGTCACAGAAATAAATGAACGATATCACTCAGGCCTACTTACATACATCTGCAGCAAACAATAGTCTGGCTTAGTTCACAAGTTTTTTTTTTTTTAATTCCATTGTGGGGTTTTTTCGTAGTTATATAATTCACTCTGCTTGGGGCTTGTGTTCACAACCTGTCTTGAAAACCGCTGCTACTACTACGGATTTTACGGTAATGTGTCAGCTAAATTTGATGTGAAGTACCGTAATGATTACAATAGCAGCGGCTTCAAAAATACACAAGTACAAGATTCCTTGGCATCGATGGACGACGATGATCACTCCACCCAGGTCACAACACATATGGTCATCTTGTGCTTATTCACCACCCGGGGCTCGATCTGGTGACTTCATAGCAAACTCCAGCATGGGATGTAGATGTAATAAGTCAACTAAATGGCCAGACTGCCGCTGGTTCAGTAGTACACTAGCGCATCTGCATGAGGTTTTGGGAGGGAGGTGTACTATAAATAATGTTCAACCTAGGAACTCTGCTAGTTGGCATCTGATACACCTGCTCTGCACACAGTGTTTTAATAATTATAAATGTATGTTTTCATAGCTGTACAATAAGTTCCCATGGCTACTGCGGAGGGTGCCAGGTCCACACAAGAAAATCTTTTCTCTGATTTATAAAATCAGAGATTTTGTCCAGAAAAAAATTGACGAACATCAAGCAGACTTTGATCCATCCAACCCTAGGGACTATATTGACTGTTTTCTTGACGAAATGGAAAAGGTGGGTTGCGTTATCCTGAGAATGAAATATTTAAACTTCTATAGCCTATAAATGCTGTAAGCTAATGAAGACCCAACAATACAAACATTTTGTAGATTCTACCGTTTTTATTGTATCCTTTTTTCTTCAGTGGAAAGAGGACAAAGCTGCAGATTTTACTCTGGAGAACTTGTGCTACTGCACCATGGACTTATTTATAGCTGGAACTGAAACCACGTCCACCACCTTGTACTGGGGACTGCTCTTCATGATCAACTATCCTGACATTCAGAGTGAGGAAAACAGATATGACACTGTGCTCAAATTTTAAAAACTGTAATGTTTGTTGTTACACACATGTAATGATGTAATTTCTGTCTGTGTTTTCAGGAAAGGTGCAGGAGGAGATAGACCGAGTGGTGGGATCCTCAAGACAGCCTTCTGTGGCCGACCGGGAGAACATGCCTTACACGGATGCTGTGATCCATGAGACTCAGAGATTTGGCAACATCCTTCCTTTGAATGTGGGCAGGAGGGCCACCAAAGACACCCAAGTTGGAGACTACACACTTCCTAAGGTGACTTTTTGTCTCGGCCGTGACCATGACCTTAGTCAAGTTCTAATTTGAAGAACAGGTGTATGTGAATACCAGTTTCAAGCAGAACACAAAGCTGTCTATACCTATGCCATCAGTTGTGACTTGTAACATTGACATGGTCGAAGTGTTCAAAGTTCATCATGTAAAAGGCCCACTGTCAATCCCCTGTGTATTTTAAGTAAGGGATAATGTATTGTCCACACATGACTATAGGAAAATATTTTCCCGACAAGGCGAATAACACCCCCCGACGCCGAAGGCGGAGGGGTGTTATTCCGCTTCGAAGGGAAATATTTTCCGATAGTCACGTGTGGACAATACATTATCCCGCTTATTATACGGCTTTTACCAACATTAGAAAGCATAAATAGTTAACCAGTAGTTTAAAATAACATGTTTATTGCCATTTTAATAGCGTGCGCAAAGAAAGATAGTTCGTGGAACGCTCATAATTTAAAAAGGTTACCAAGCAACAGAGCTACTTTCTAACTTGTTATAGCCACGTTGCGCTTCAAACTGTTTGCAGGCTGCCTCGTTCACTGCGCGATATCTTCATAACAGGAATATTTCTATCTAATCGGCGACAGTATTCCAGAAAAAAAGCATAGCAACCCAAGCACTGCTGTGCGCCCTGACCATCATTATCGATCCTGCTACAGGCAGAGAACTGTGCGCCGGATGGTTGACTGAAGGAGGCAACTTCTACCCTACAGGCTACGAACTCCTCACTTGTTTAAAAAAAATGAAATAAAAAATACTAGTGTTAATAAAAGATGTCACGACAGCGGAACGGCAACACTTGGACATGAGATGTTGCTGATGAATCCTGATGGGCTACCACTCGACCTTTTTTGTATTAACTTCGTCAGGATGACATAACTGTTAAAATTTATCACTGAATGAGACTTAGTGTTGTTGCAATTCGTCTTGAGACGTTTGAGAAGTGCTTGGTTACCGGAGCATCAGTGGGCCACCAGCAGTGTGTGTTAATCGCGCTGCTGCCATACTGCTAAAAATCAGAAGGCAAGACATATCAGTGAAGATATGACCGATCTACTTGCGGAGTGATCTCTGAAGTGAACAAACTCGTTGCCATTGGCAGCGGGTATTATTAGGTGGGCATTACAGAAAAGTAGTGACCACAGAACGTTGGGTCCGCCCATTGAAAGTGAATGGGAGCTCTTGCACCATTCTAGAGTGCCGTATAATAAGCAATCATAATGGTGTATCTAATTGCTATGAATTCAATGGGATTCACAGGGCACAATGGTGATTGGCACCCTGACTTCCATTTTGTTTGATGAGACGGAGTGGGAGACCCCTCACACCTTCAACCCAGGTCACTTCTTGGACGCAGAAGGAAAGTTCAGGAGAAGGGAGAACTTCCTACCATTTTCTATGGGTGTGTATTTAGTCTGTTATCCCACTGGGCCCAGAGGTCATTTTAAAGGTGACCATTGACACTAGTCCATGTACACAATTGCATTTTGCGCATGATGCCTCATTCATTTATATTACTCAAAGTCACTAGAATTTGGTATGGATATCAAATGTTGTGTGTATATTTCCACAGGGAAAAGAGTGTGTTTGGGAGAGCAACTGGCTAGAATGGAGCTATTCCTGTTCTTCACCTCTCTGCTGCAGCGATTCACCTTCTCACCACCAGATGGCGTGGAGCCCAGTTTGACCTACAGACTTGGGGCCACCCACAGCCCCCAACCTTACCAGCTCTGTGCTCTTCCCCGCTGACATGCTTAAAATCTGATGCCAAACCGTATGACTGTGTAGTGTAACCATAACAGAGAAAAGATGCTGCATCGTGAGGTACTCACAAGTACGGAGCGACACATCATTTTTGTCCAGCCGTTTTTTTGTCCGGCCGTTTCTCAGATCCTAATAGAATGGCTTAGATGGCATTCATACAAGGACAATTGCGTGTGAAAATTAAATATTTTATCCAAAGTCAAGTCAAGTCAAGTCAAGTCTTTATTTACAAGGCAAATGCGGCATCAGGGTCTGAAAACGCTAATACCTGAAGACTCCTTACAGAGTGGGGAGTTTGGAAGACAACCCATGTTGCGTATCCATCTAAACAGCAAAATTCACGTCAGGCTTGTACGAAATTCAGAATTGAATTGAGAATGACCCCGAAATTCCAATTCAAGTCTTGAATTTGAATTGAAATTCCAAACAGGAAGTGAAATTGCAATTCGAATTGGAATCGCAGGAAATAGAATTGAAATTCAAATAAATTACATAATACAAACACTAGGTGGTGCTGTACATTAAATGCAAAGAAATCCAAAGTAATGACATAATAGGAACACTAGATGGTGATGTATATTTATCATTATGTGTCTATTCCCGACACTGCAAGGTGGGTGGTAAGAGTGAATTACCAGTACAACTGTGCCCTTAAGTCACCTGTTGGGCTGCTTTCTAGCAGTGCTTTAGGTATGATTTGGGTTTGCTATTGTGAGACTTTCAGGTTTTTCCATATTGAGAATACTATATCCTCCTCTTTTTGCTGTAGACGTCTTAGCAGTAGTGTAGGCGATGTAGAGCGCAGGTACTATACACAGTATACCCACCTGAAAATTACAGGGATTTCAGTATACCCACCTAAAATTGATTGATTCAATATTTAGAATAGCACAAATATACAGTGTACCCACCACAAAGAATGCTCAAATATACAGTATACCCACCACAAAAAGTAGACTACACCACTGCCTCTTAGTAGTATGTTCATTCAGTCTTGTTTAGTTAAAAAAAAAGAAGAGCGAAAGGGAAAGTCATCAGGAGGCCTTGTGTAACATTAATTATTACATACACAATTATTGAAAATCACAATGGGGCCTCTGTGGTTTAAAAATATGTTCTTATCATTGTTATATCACTTTGAGTGTTGAATACATTGCTAGTTAAAGGGGCACTAGGTAGGGTGCCCGTGGCATGCCTGTCTCAAAATCTACACTGTAATGAAAAAATGGTGTTCAAATAAACTCGCTGTGAGACTGTTTTTCATCATGGAATGCCAGCAGTTGATACAAATCTGAATACAATATGTGAAGCAATGTTTTCAAATGAAAAGTGTTTCCCACGACACTCCCTTGGACCGCGCTGCCAAAAGTTGCATGTGGGGTTTTCTGACAGCACACCCTCAAAGTGGTCGTGAGAGGCATCGTTCCATAGAGGTAGAAAATAACACTAGAGGTGACCCCGCCCCCCTTTTTAAGGCAATCTGTAGCGGCCATTATCTGTAGGTAGATCAGAGAAATAGAAATTAACGGAGAACAAGGCTCACCTCTGTCAAAAATGGCTTAATCATGTGAAAATGTCCGTCAACACACTATACAAGGACAATAGTTGAAGTGTGTTGTTGCTAACTATGTTCATAAAAGATATTATTTGATTTTTAAATGTATTTTATCGACTCACATGATTTAAGTAGATATTTAGCCTGACATTTCAAATCTGGTCTTTGATTAATGTGTTACTTCATATTCACAAAGTTTTAGTCAATTTTTTTACACGGGTGGGCGTGTTCTCCATTGACTTGCATTGCCAGAAGGTACCTACACTACCTACGGAAGTTGGGAAGCTCCATCTGCCATTTCCCAGTGCTGTCGCAAATTGCTGTGTCCTCTCTAGTGTTATTTTCTACCTCTATGCATCGTTCAATTACTAATGACTCGCACAAGCATCGACTGACTCGGGACCGTGATTAATTTAACTTTTAATCCTACCTGGAGCCCCTTTCATTACCATTGTTGTATTTTATTATTTTGGAACCAAAAAGCTTTCATACAAATATGGTTGTGTATTTTTTTGTCTTTTTGATGCACTGTAGTATTGAGTATATGCTATTTAATACATGCTGTTATGTTGTACCTTCCCTGTAACGTAATCATGATTATTTGACAGAAAGCACAATGTTATAGTATCACAATCACTGTGTGCGGAGTGACCATCAAGGGTTGTGGGTGTGTTCTGACTGTCATGCAAACGAGCCTGGCTCTTTGGTGTAGCGGTCAGAGTCTCAGTTTACCACCCAGAAGATCCGGGTTCAAGTCCCCGCTGGGCAACTCTACTCCCTTTCACTACAAATGGTGTCAGAAGTGGGATGGCTACTGTGAGGCCATCAGAAGCGTACCCATTGTGTGTGATTCGTAATTCCATGTGAGGGAACTCCAGGATTGGTGACCCCAGTGATGGGTGAAGCATTGATGATGGGGCACACTGGATGGGAGAAGCATGATGGGCAGTTGTGTGAGAGACACCATGAGTGTGTTAAGCGCACGTGTGCGCTTCCCGAAGGGGAAGGCAATGTGATGAAGTGACCATCACAAGGGTTGTGGTTGTGTTCTGACTGTCACACCACCGACCCTGGCTCTTGAGTGTAGCGGTCAGAGCCCCAGTTTACTACCCCAGATGGTTCGGATTCGAGTCCCGGCTGGGCAACTCTACTCCCCTTCGCTACACACTGACATGTGGTGAGGATGAATTTCTCTGAATTGCAACCCAATTTCAATTCCATTTACTGTCATTCAAATTCAATTCAACATCAATTCAACATCCTGTAGGGGTAGAGTCCATTCAAATTGAACTCTAATTCCACTTCCACTTGAATTAAATTTTAAAATTCTGAATTTTGGACAATCCTGGTTCACTTCTTCTTCATTTCTTCAGATTTGTGCACTTTCAGACCCCGACGGTACAGTTGCTGCGTAAACGAAAGACACTTCCAACAAAATATTGTGTTGTTTTCATTTGCAATCATAATTTTGTTGGTTTCACTCGTAATCATTCTCGTATAAATGGCATTCAAAAATTGAAGATGAGAAGCCACTTTTTTGTCTTCAGTTTTGATCGTCAATATACATACCATCGCCTTAATCTTAATATACCCCAAATATCATCCCAAAAGTTACACAACATCAGCAGATACCCTAATACAGATAAAACTTTTGAGACGATAGTTGCTTTGAGCTAATGTAGGCATTTGAAAACCCCATGCTGCTAGATTGAGAAGATGGTTTTACTGCCTAGAAAGCGCTTCTGTTCACTATCCAACTGTGGGAACTGTGATTGACAATGCGAGTTAGAGCATGCAGGCAAGATGCTGACTTGCTCATCATGCGTGGAATACTTCAATTAGATCGTGCAGCCACGCGAGAGAAAGGGAGACTGAAGGAAAATCTGTGTGCTTGTGAACCCTGCATGCATTTCTGTTCAAAGTGTTCAGGGCGACTGCTTAACAGAGAGCACGCTGATTGATGTCGTCAGCAAAATTAGGATAAACATCTTCCTGAAATCAGTTTTTTGAGCTTGGGCAGTCTGTGCACCTAATAGTAAATTTGATTCCATTTTCTTTCTTTCTGTGTCATTTTATTCTTATTTTGTGCTGCGGCGTCTCCATTTTAACAGCTTGTTAGTTACTTATCTATGGATGGGCCTTTGCTAATTATTAAACAATAACCCAACCATAATCCTGAAGTTAAATTAATCTGTTGTTTTTCATTTTCATGTCAATGTTAAACTTTTGGTTTCATGGAAAAGTGAAATAAATAAAAGTCAATAAATTATTATTTTAAACCAAAGTCTGCATTCTTGTTAAATAATTTCCTGTAGTAGAGCTGTCCTTAAAATGTGTTACCAGGAAGTGGCAGCATGGAAAAACAAAACAGCCGAAATAGTCATGCAGTGACAGTGTAGGCTTAACACAGTTAATGACATTTCCCCTTTTAAAAACCCTGTAAAGCCAGTAACTTGACAGCACTAGACATTTTAACCCCATCTCTGAAATTCTGTACTTCATCTTACAACCCAGCTAGTGAAAGGAAAAGTTGGACTCACCCACAATCACAACAAATCACAATCTCCACTAAGCCTCAATTGCCTTTGTCCTGAAGTTACTTCTTTGAGCTGAACTTTGGACTCACTCAGTATGGCTTTGGACCTTCAGTGTTTGCTCTAGACAGACAGTAGAATGTTATTAATTGCTGTTATTGGGTGTGTTAATGTTTTTGGCCCTTGCACGGCATGTAATATCTAGTAGAAGACTGTGGTGATCAGTCCATAGACCAGCATTGTTTATGAGTGGTAGGGCAAGTAGAAAGGAGTGAGTTCACCTTAGGTGAACTGAAGATTAGGGAAGCCGACAGAAGGGGACAAACGGGCCAGCTGTCCCGGGTGCTCATTACATTGTATGTATTGGTTGGGGGGGCCCTTCAGATGACTTTGTCCCAGGCCTGGCCAAAGCTGTCAGCGGCCCTGACTGGGATGTTTATTGTCTCGCCCACTGACGGCAGGAATATGGCGTGACAGAGGTGAATTTGGGACTTGTACGTTTTTATGCAATGCATTTTCTCCCCAAGTTCTAATTATACGACCATTCCATTCCACTAACTCTGCATGCCTACAATAAAGCTTGGATTATCAGTGGAGAATTTGTTCAATTTCTCAAACTGCTGTGTGAGATCATAAGTTAATGGGGCATGAAAGTGTTGGGGATGGGGGGTGATAACTTCCGTAATTCAAATCGTGTAACCGCCTACATCTCTGCATAGAAATGTTTCAGAACAGTTGGTTGTTACCATTTGGTCGTCTGCATTTGAAAGATGACACTGTTTATACACCTTTTGGAGTTTTTTGACATCAAAAGCTTTTTGCTTTTTCTTGCCGTGTTTCTTCTGGCATTTGACTACATAAAGAGTAAACCGCCAAGGAATTTTCCTCCAGGACCATGGTCCCTACCTTTTATAGGAGACTTACATCATGTAAATGCCAACAGCGTCCACCTACAGATGTTACAGGTAAGTTCTGCAAATTTGTGATTTATTGAGGAAGCTGTGATACAAATTACCACAGCTAATGTGTTGGGCAATAACTTTATTAGGTCAAGATTATATTACTATTTGAGGATATTTTGCCTGCATGTAACAGACTTAAGTTTCCATTTATTTACTTTAATTAATAAATAAGAACTCAAGAAGTTACAATGGCATTGAGGGAGAAAGATCAATGACTCATATGAATAAAGATTAGAAAAAAAAGAAAAAAAACATATACGGTACATACTATATCACAATGCAAAAACGCAGTGTCTACAAACACTTTATTTGACACTGCAGCATAAGGCCGGCCGCACACCGGCTCCGACAAAGTGCGGCGCACTTTTGCTTCCGACAGAATTCGGACCCCCAAACCCAATTTCACACGAACATAGTGTAACGGAGGCTAACTAGCACAGAGTTGGCGTGGAACGTTGGTAAACCTCCCTCCGATAGCTTCATACAATCTCGTGCCGTTGGGCAGAGAGACTAGTCTCTTGGCCCAGCGGTATCGTACTGTGTCTCCCATTGCCGAACCGTTGTAGTTGACGAGATCGCACGTTCGATCCCCGAGGGGGGTGAACAGGTGCAAGATGACCTCCGTCACAGTGGTGCCGTGACCCGGATGGGAGTGAGGTTTAAGGGGAGAGTGTAACGGAGGCTAACTAGCACAGAGTTGGCGTGGAACGTTGGTAAACCTCCCTCCGATAGCTTCATACAGTCTCGAGCCGTTGGGCCGAGAGACTAGTCTCTTGGCCCAGCGGTATCGTACTGTGTCTCCCATTGCCGAACCGTTGTAGTTGACGAGATCGCACGTTCGATCCCCGAGGGGGGTGAACAGGTGCAAGATGACCTCCGTCACAATTGCATTGATAGTCAATGGGCGGCGGCGACAAAATAGAACTCGTCTCTAATTGCTAACCGACATTGGCGAATGTCTGACATCGGCGCCAGTGTGCGTGGTTCTATTGAAAACAATGGAATCGAATTTTAGCTGAGCAGTGCTCAGCACTTTGTCGGAGCCGGTGTGCGGAAGCCCTAAGACTGACATGATGTCATCATGTGATTAAACACTTGTCATGAGAATCAATGAATGTCAATGACTGCTGTCACCTGATATTGTTTAGGACAGTGTTTAGTTTTTCAACCACTGTGCCGGGGAACACTAGTGTGCCGTTGAAAATTACAGAATGACTGTACATTGTTGATACAGACAATACGGTTTTATTTTCAGTTAATATTTACAACTGATGGTAAGCCTTGGCAGTTTGTCCTCAATGTCCTTCAATGACAATTATCTTTTTGTATTTTGTATGGTCAGTAAAATTGCATCCAAAATGTGTTTTTGACTATGACAACTTTACCCAGAAGGATTAATCAAAACTAGATTGCATTCTCACAGAAAATGCTGGAAGCGGGCTTGCCTTTTGGGGCAGAGATGAGCAGTTTTATTTTGATATCTCTATCCATAAATTAAAAACAAACTACTATTGAGAAAACAAAGCCAAAAGAAATGTTGGAAAAAATCCATCCGCCCAGTCAGAAGTTATGGGCCAAACAATTCAGCCATCTTGGATTCAGCCATCTTGAAAGTGTTGTAGCTCCGCATTTCTGCATATGATATAATTTTGAAAATCAACATGGGTCCAAGTGGCATTCGAACTCACAACCTCCATACCTCTAATCCATCACCTTTGCCATTGATACTAAATGACATACATGGTATTTTAAGTTGGCTAAGGAACACTGCATATGATATAATTTTGAAAATCAACATGGGTCCGAGTGGGATTCGAACTCACAACCTCCATATCTCTAATCCAGCACCTTTGCCATTGATACTAAATGACATACATGGTATTTTAAGTTAGCTAAAGAACACTGCATATGATATAATTTTGAAAATCAACATGGGTACGAATGGGATTCGAACTCACAACCTCCATATCTGTAATCCAGCACATTTGCCATTGATACTAAATGACATACATGGTATTTTAAGTTAGCTAAGGAACACTGCATATGATATAATTTTGAAAATCAACATGGGTCCGAGTGGGATTCGAACTCACAACCTCCATATCTCTAATCCAGCACCTCTACCATTGAGCCAAGCAGCCGGCTGTCACAAACATTCCAGCAAGACAATATCAGATTGCATTGAAGAACTGAACAATAGATTTCTAGAACTGTAGTGCAGCTGCTCGTTAAGAATAGAATGTTGAGAGAAAGTGACAGTTGAGATGGAACCTTTTATTGGCAGCACCTGTTCTGATCGACTGTATGGCAGTTAGTATGGTGCTCTAAGGCAGAGGGCAGAATCAAAAACAGTTTCTAGGTCTTTAGATTGCTGTTGTTAAAAAACTAAAAAGAATTGGCACATGTCCTGGTCACATATTGGAGTCATACGTGTGGTCGTTCTAACAGTCTTTGAATGAAGTTTATAGGTTAAACGGTTCAGTCACAAATGGACCTCTTGTGGAAGATGTGCTGACCTCTTCAGAAAGGCACTTCAATAGTCAATGGGAAAAGCCATTGGGCCAGCCCTGCAGTTTTTACACACCTGCCATTTAAAAAGTAATGGGAGTTGGGACATGATACTTTCACAGTTCAGAATCATCTCATAGAGCTCGCTAACAATGCGTCAACTAAACTTCTAGGTGAAAGTGTTGATGTTTTATGACCGAAAAAACACTCTGATTTGTAGAGTGATGGAACCAGGGCTGTAGTGGTCAAATTAGAGGTGGGTAAACTATGATTTTTTTGATCAGACAGACCGTGACGCGACACGACCATTTCTATTTACTCTCAATGGACACGACGCAACACAACGCGTCACAGCACAAAGCGACGCAAAGCAACACTCCAAGGCCTTTCACTTTTTTTTTGTGCAGATTTTGCATCCAAGATGTTCACCATTGACAATAAGCCAAGGGTTATCTTTTTTAAACCGTATGTGTTGTTTTTCTGTCCAGATACTGGGATGGCATCTGCTCTCTCTTTCTCCTCTCACTGTGTCTTCAGTCTCAGATTCTGCATCTCCCTCTACTTCAGACTCTCCACTCTCCATCTCTCCTCTCACTGTGTCTTCAGTCTCAGATTCTGCATCTCCCTCTACTTCAGACTCTCCACTCTCCATCTCTCCTGTCCCTGTTTCTTCTCTTACTCCTCTCGCACTACCTGTTTCTTCATCTCCTATTTCATCTTTCTCTGTTTCCTCATTCTCTGTTGGTCCTCTTTCATTTCCTCCTCTTTCCTCTTCTATCTATATCTGATCTCCTGGTGTTTCTCATCTCCCTGTGATATCTGCCTCATTGTAGGCCTACCATCACTGCCTGAAAAAAATAGAATTTAAGAGTTGTGGGGCTGAGAACACCAGTTAAGCAGCCTGCCAATTACACTGACAACATAAGCTAAAGGACCACTCATGTAGGCTATAACTACCTATGTCAGCATAAATAGCCTATACAGCATGTTTTTTGATATATTGTTTTATATTTAGAAAATATAAGATTGCTATTTTTGTTTTACACGTGCCAATTCAATGGCTGTTTAAAAAAAATCATATAGGCCTATAAGCCATCATATAAATCATATTTTTGCGGTATTTAGAATGACAATTGACCTTTTATTTGATTTGCTATTCTCATTTCACCTTGAAGCACGAGAACGTCTCGTGTTGTAAAATTATTGTTGTAAAATTAGCCTACACTGGTGGCATTGCTAGCTTTCGTGATGTAGAATGACTAGCGGTGGGTGACGAGTGCAATACAAGGATAGCATGACTACGCATTAGGTAATCTGAAAGCTCGTTCTGTCATTGCCATAATTCGTCAAGTCAAACTTATTTATAAAGCACATTTAACAACTCATGTAAATTGATCTGTCAGTCTTACTTTGTACTTGAGGCATTTTGCTGGCATCTGAGGAAGTGGAAGCACTGGCCTCTTCAAATATCTCCTAATAGCCATGATGATTAACTTTGAACAGGTAGATCATATTTGATGCATCAAATTCAAAGCCCTCTCCCCGCTGACGAGTAGGGTCTGTCTGCGTCCTGCAACTTCACAACGTGTATGTGTTTACATATTCCCTGGATCCTGATTGGTGTCGCCGCCGCAGCCGAAAGGCACTGATTGGAAGGTCACATAGGCTACCCCGAATACAGAGCAGATGAAAATGATTCCTACTAAAGTGTTGTATGTTCAACAATATTTTTTTAATTGACACCAAATTTATTTTGGATTATTCCAACGGCAGATCACAAGGCGCAGGGAACTTTGACGTGCGTAATTGCCATTAAGAGCTGCGTAAACGCTATTTAGAGGTGGGTAAACGCTATTATAGGTGGGTAAACGCTATTTCCTAAATTCCAGAGGTGCGTAAACGGCGTTTACCCTCCACTACAGCCCTGGATGGAACACTGTCTCCTGAAGGTTCTACCATTGTTTTCTATGGGGACCCAAATTTGCACAAAATCGCCAAAAACGGAAAAACGACAAGAGACACGGACACGCTATATCAGAACAGATGATCTCCAAGCCGAGCCGGTCGTTTTAGTGTTTGAACGGTGTCTCTATCTCGAAAGGCCTAGGAGGAGATCCATTTTCTATTTTTACTGCCCTGCACAAGAAAGCAACAAAGCAAGCAAGCATAATAATAATAAACGTACTTAGAGATTACTAGAATCGGGCCTTGCTCCGCAAGCCCGCTTAATTATGACTCGAAACGATTTTCTGTTATCTCTGTAGCTCCAGTAAAATTGTTAAATTTAAACAACTAATAGGACCTATTCAACATATTAACAAACAAGTGAAATAGGAGTACTGTATTTTGGTAAATGTCAAGAAATCCCAAACAATGTCCGGTCAACAGTACAAATTGACATAACTTACTGAATGACAATTAAAGAAAGAGGTAATTGACATTCATGACAAGTGTTTTGCTGTATAGTTTTGACAATGCCATGTCAGTCTAATGCAGGGGGTTGTAAAATAAAGTGTTACCAACCACTCTAAAAATCTTCTGTATTTTCTTTCTCAATAACATATTATTTAATACATTCACATACTTCTCGGTAAACTATTGCACTGATGTTGTGTTCTGGTCATTCACTTTACAAATATTTCTCTCACAGTTTTCTAAAAAATTTGGGCCCGTCTTCAGTATCAAATTTTTTGGACCAAGGATTGCTGTAATCAATGGCCTCAAACATGTTCGAGAGGTATATCAAGCAGACAGCTTTGCTGATAGGCCAGACATGCCACTACTGACTGACCTCTTTGGAGACAAAGGTGATTTTCTACCTCAGCAGAGCTAAAAACACATCCAATGACTAACATTCATACACACTATAACATTCATAACATACAATGTAATTGCAAGGCTATTGGTTTGTTGTTTATCATAGGGCTGATTTTTTCAAGTGGATATGCGTGGAAACAACAAAGGAGGTTTGCTCTGCACACTTTGAAAAATTTTGGATTGGGCAAAAGAAGCCTTGAACCATCTATCCTTCAGGAATGCAGATCTCTAAACGAAGCTCTCCTAAATGAACAAGGTAATGTCCCTCCATGAATTTGCAATCCAATCCAGGGAGGTTCTGGTTTTTTTTTGTCTTTGAGGAAATTGTCTGTAGTTTAGCATATACCTATAGCTTATTATAATTATGTCAATTATGTCTTAACTGTGCTTCCAGGTAGACCATTTGACCCACAATGGCTTGTAAACAATGCGGTGTCCAACATCATCTGTGTGCTGGTGTTTGGGGAGCGTTTTGAGTACACCGATGATGACTTCCAATCCCTCCTGAAGGACATCAACGAGTTAGTATATCGAGAGGGAGGAATTTGGGCCAGGGTGAATATTGCCTTAAACTTTAACTCAGAGGTGGCCAACTCGGGCCCAGGGGCCACATCTAGCCCACTGAGCCATTTCATGTGGCCCACAGAGCCTTTACATTGACAGATGAAATTTGAATCCATATTCGTACAGTCAAATATTCAAACCATATTCATACAGATTAACCAAGTAGGCCAAGGCTAGATAGGCTAGATTGTGTGTCTACAGTAGCTGTTGTGTCTTGCTGCAACAACAGTTTTTTCTGTCAATGTGAGGATTGATCCGGAGCTAAGCGGGTGCATTTTGAAGTTGAACACTTTTGAAAAGGTTTGATTTACATGAGTGGTAGACCTATTTGTGGTAGCTAGCCACCCTACATGTACATAGACAAACACAGATAGTCACCTGTGTAACTGAGGTCATCTTGTGCTAATTCGCCACCCATTTGTCAAACTCGCTCACGATGAATGTGAAAATGAATCTGGGACCTTGTCCGTATGAATAGCTTGATAATGTAAATGTAAACGGTTAATGCAGACTGTGGTCACAATATGCCTACTAGACTAATACAAGAATCCTGATTTTTGACACCCCAAGGCATTTGAGAGACAAAGGGCCTTTCCCATTACTAATCTCTACCCCTATCCCTACGCCTTCCCTATGCCCTTCATGCTTTCCAATGAAGCTGTAAGGTGCAGGGCTTGAAACGCAACCGCTGCGAATTGGGATACCCCTTCGACAATCATGGAATGACACTGACAGTTGTCACTAATTCCATGCATTAGGTTGACGTTAATAGCGATTGTTTTCATGTGCGTTTCACGGAGAAAAGTGCCATCACACTTTAGGACAACGCTAAGCTTAGTGCAATGAAATAATTGTTACCACTTTAAAACCGTCAATTGCGGCGAAAATACTTAAATGTGTGTGCTGTTGTGGGTGCCATGGCTTGCCGCCAATTTTTAAACGAATTCGCAATGCATCCAGGGAAACCTGTCGAATCCCTCCGTCGCGGAGTCTGGTGTCGGAAAATCTACGCGCAGAGGGGTGGGAAGCCCTTTTCCTTACCCCTACCCATCTGTCTGAGCGTGAATCGGGATGCCACTACGCCTACACGTAGACGCGCAAAACGGAGGCAAAGGGGATCGGCGTAGGGCTAAGGGGGTGTAATGGGATTCACCCATAGTCAGCATATAGTGTTACTTTGTCAATTTGGGTATGCCGAATCCAAATCTGTGATATGCCGAGCTCTATCTGACCTCTGTTGACCTCTAGAGGTCATTGAACTTTGACACTGAAAGTGTACCAACTCAGGCCAGTTAATCAGGTTTTTACGCAATTAATTAATTTTAAGAAAAGTGATGATTTAAATTGACAAATGGATTTGTTTGGTCAGTATTGGAATTCTAAACTCACGTTTACTTTTAAAAAGAAGTTGTTATTATTAGTTAGTCATTTATGGTTAGTGATTATTACTTCATTTGTCAAGGTCATTAAACATGGCCTGTTGTCGTGTGCCCTTAGCTTAATTTTTCGTAAGTTCTCAGTTTGACCTCATGTCATTAATGTCATCCAGGATATTAACATGCATGGAAACCAAAGAGTGTATGTTAGGATCCACGTGTGATGGAAATGTCTCTCCAATTTTAAACGACCTCTTCAATTTAGCACAAATGCAAATAGAGTAATGATGGATCAGATTTAAAAGCACACAAGTTCAGTCCTGCCACTGCGTTCTGTAAGATAGAGGAAAGACATAATAGCTCTGACAGAATAGCATGGCCAACATATAGACAGAGATGAAGCCCACAAACTGACAACTCTGAAACCATGACAGCTTTTTTTGTTTTTTTGTTTACAGCTACCTGCTATGTGATTGAAATAGCCAGGCTATATACAGTAAATAATAGGGTAACTTTACATTGAGATGTCCAGCAGCATACAGAAATCACGCAAATAAACAAGGTTCAAAGTGTTCTGTGACAATGCCTTGCAGTAGCCCTTATAGATGATATAGGTGATCTTAAAGATTGTCCAGTGTTAGGTGTACTACTAGACTACCACACAGACAAACAACACAAACAACGCACGCACACACACACACACACACACACACACACACACACACACACACACACACACACACAAGGAATGGAAATAGATTAATGGATAAATGTTGGAGGAGTAGAGGGCTTTTTGAGGTCTTTATTTAGACAGGGCAGTCAAAGAGATGACAAGAAGTAAGTGGGAGAGTGTCAGGGTGGGGTTGGGAAATGGGGGTCAGCTCTATGTTCCCACAGCCCATTGGTCTCAGAGCTCATTGGTTCCACAGACCAATGGTCCCACAGCTTATTCCTGCTGCTTCATGTTCCCATATTTTGAAGAAATTATTCAAATATAGGCCCTACGTTCCAAAACTCCATGTTCCCACATTTCCAAGTAAACTAAGAGAACATGCCCTTCTCTCCGCCTAAATGTGAGTAAATTCTTAGAAATGTGAGAACATGGAGCAGCAGGAATATGCTGTGGGACCAATGAGCTTTGGGACTGATGGCCCTGAAAATAAATGTTAAAAATCTTACTGATGTGGAAGCAATGAGCTCTGGGACCAGCGGGCTGTGTGAGCATACGTAGACATGCTCCCAGGAAATGACCCAGAACTGACTCGGTAGCATGTCATTTTTCCGACACCCCTTTGGTCCGATTCGTCAATATTCCGAAAATTTCCCATTAATCCTACAGCCCACTAACTCGAAATAATTAAATGAAACCCTTTGCTCCGACAGCTCAATGTTCCGACCAATGGCTGTTTGGGGTTGGTCATCATCCCAGGTCGTATGTCCTGCTTTTCCCGGTGCCAAGTAGACTTCAGCTGCATGCGCTGCGACGAGCACATACAGGTCCTTCTCAAATAATTAGCATATTGTGTTAAAGTTCATTTTTTCCCCTTAATGTAATGATAAAAAAGAAACTTTCATATGTTTTACATTCATTGCACACTAACTGAAATATTTCAGGTCTTGTTTTGTTTTAATATTGATGATTTTGGCATACAGCTCATGAAAACCCAAAATTTCCATCTAAAAAAATTTGCATATCATGAAAAGGTTGTCTAAACAAGCTATTAACCTAATCATCTGAATTAACCAATTAACTCTAAACACTGGTAAAAGCTTCCTGAGGCTTTAAAAAGTCTCAGCCTTGTTCATTACTCAAAACCGCAGTCATGGTTAGACTGCTGACCTGACTGTGTTTAACATTGAAGTCAATGGCAGTGGCATTGCATGAGGGTTATGAAAGCCCAGATATCATTGATGCTTAGCTGTCAGCTGTTTTTTGTTCTTTGATCTGGTGACCCACACTTCCCTCTTCATTATACTCCATAGATTTCCATACCAAGTTTTTGTATTTTTAAGAAAAATCAATTCTAATTTGCCAGACATGAAACCCCATTCAAAGTCAATGGAAAGTTCTGTCTGGCAAATTAGAATTGATTTTTCTTAAAAATACAAAAACTTGGTATGGAAATCTATGGAGTATAATGAAGAGGGAAGTGTGGGTCACCAGATCAAAGAACAAAAAACAGCTGACAGCTAAGCATCAATGATATCTGGGCTTTCATAACCCTCATGCAATGCCACTGCCATTGACTTCAATGTTAAACACAGTCAGGTCAGCAGTCTAACCCATGACTGCGGTTTTGAGTAATGAACAAGGCTGAGACTTTTTAAAGCCTCAGGAAGCTTTTACCAGTGTTTAGAGTTAATTGGTTAATTCAGATGATTAGGTTAATAGCTTGTTTAGACAACCTTTTCATGATATGCTAATTTTTTTAGATGGAAATTTTGGGTTTTCATGAGCTGTATGCCAAAATCATCAATATTAAAACAAAACAAGACCTGAAATATTTCAGTTGGTGTGCAATGAATGTAAAACATATGACATTTTTTATCATTACATTATGGGGAAAAAATGAACTTTAACACAATATGCTAATTATTTGAGAAGGACCTGTAGATGCCGTCTGAGTCGGTCTTGCTGTGCCCTTACCAAAACCACCCCTAAACATAACCTGTCATTAATGCAATGTTGCCAAGTTTTACAATTGTGCCCTACCTAAAACCATTCCTAACCCTAACCTGTCAGTAGGCTATTGCAATGTTTCTGAGTTTTAAATTTGTGCCTTGACCAAAACTTTCCCTAAACCTAACCTGTCACAGACAGCAGCATGACCACTGCGTAGGCTTCAGAGATGACGGTGATCTAAAGCAGCTTTTGGTCGGAACATTGGACTGTCGGGACAAAGGGTTTCATTTAATTGGTAAAAAGTTATCTGAGACTAAGTGCTGTAGGATCAATTGGAAATGTTCGGAACATTGACGCATCGGACCAATGGTGCGTCGGTAAAATGAGCGGACCCCAACTGACTCATACCTAACCTAGCCTATCTGCTGGACTTCTTAGCATATTCACATACTTAGCATTGTTAGCATGATTAGCATAATTGTTAGCATGGATGCTAACCCTCCTTAAAAAGTGGAAATTAAATTACCAGTGACAAATGTAATATTATTGGAAAATTAGCACATTAGCATGTTAGCATTGCTAGCCTGTCTGCTACGCTAAGTATCCTTGGGCTTGTTTTTGATGGAACAATGCTGCTTTTGCTCTGCAGCATGCATGCACACTTTGCCATTTCAATGCATTCTGGTTTTAAAAATCCTTAGAATTCTCAGCTTTTGCTCTGCAGTGTGCATGCGCCCTTTGCCATTTCAATGCATTCTGGTTTGAATCCAATCAGAATGCATTGAAATGGCAAAGCTCTTGGGGTCAACAGAGGCCAGATAGAGCTCTGCATATCACAGATTTGAATTCCTTTTGGAATTCTTGTATTAGTCTATACTGTTTTTTTTTTCAACTTTGATATTTCATGTGGTGGGGAAGAGAAATATGACCACACAATGTTTGATGCAGTTTGATAATTGTTGAATGAAATTAAGGTAATTAATAATCTTAGCACTTAGCCCTTAGGTGCTAATGTAACTATTTCAACATGGCAACACTCTTGCAACGTGATAGTGAAGAGAGGCCGACTCAGTCAATTGGCAGAGTGAGCTAAATGGTCAGGTCACCAGCGCTAGCCCAGTTGCCAGCGCATCAGTATGAAGTTTGAAGTGGGAAGTTTGCTGTAGTAATGTTCTCCCTCTGAACTCGGGGGGCAACCGCCATTCCGACATACTGCCA
Organism: Engraulis encrasicolus; assembly: GCF_034702125.1. Taxonomy (NCBI): domain Eukaryota; kingdom Metazoa; phylum Chordata; class Actinopteri; order Clupeiformes; family Engraulidae; genus Engraulis; species Engraulis encrasicolus. The sequence continues at coordinate 42,339,266 of NC_085862.1, read as the reverse complement.
TTCCGACAGTATTTGATTGCCATTCCGAGCCATTCCAAGTTATTTAAACATTGTTGCAAGCAGGGCTGTAGTACTCAAGCTGTAGTCTGGACTCAAGTCCGTTTTTTGTGGACTTGGACTTGCCTCGGACTAGGCATAGTTTGTACTCGGTCTTGTCTTGGACTCGCACATTGGTCTTGCCAAATTAGGCTTTTGGACTCACCCGAGTCTGTCATTATTTTGTTTAGAACACTGGCCATCATAGATTCTGAAGTGGAGCTTGAAATCCAATAACAAACAAGTTTGTGTTCATATCCATGGCATAAAGGTTACCCTCAAAGGTTCACATTATTGAAATTCATCCTTTTCATTGTTTAACACTGACCGACATGTGACTCGGACTTGACTTGGACTCTAATCTTTTTGGACTCTGTCTTGTCTCGGACTCGAACCTCTTTGGACTCGGACTTGTCTCGGACTTGACTATTCTGGTCTTGGACTTGTCTTGGACTCTACAAAGGTGGACTTTACAACAGCCCTGGTTGCAAGTACTTAAAGGCGCGTGAACAACGTTCTAACTCTATTGACATTTGCAGCAATGTTGTGACACAAGCGGAAAGTGGAGAGAGTGACAGCGCAATTACAAGATTAGTGTATAATTTTGTCACGGTCCAAATGCCCAAAGGTAGGGTCTGAGATCTTTGAAAAACAGTTCCTGCAAGCTGTCAAAATGGTTCCTGCAATAAACGTCAATGTCAGAATGGCGGTATGTCGGAATGGCGGTATGTAACCTCTGAACTCTGCTCAGTGGTATCCGTTACACCTGCTCATCATTGTGTATTTATAACTTTTCATGTATGTTTCCATTAGCTGTACAACATATTTCCATGGCTAATGCGGAGAGTGCCTGGCCCGCATGAGAAAATCTTTTCCCTGTTGCGCAAACTCACAGCCTTTGTCCAGAAAAAAATTGACGAACATCAAGCAGACTTTGATCCATCCAACCCTAGGGACTATATTGACTGTTTTCTTGATGAAATGGAAAAGGTGGGTTGAGTTACCTTGAGAATTAAATATTTGAAATTGTATAAATATAAAGTACTGTATGCTAATGAAGATCCAACGGTACAAACAACACCTTGTAGATGCCATATATTGTACTTATTTCTCCAGTTGAAAGAGGACAAAGCAGCAAAATTTTCCTTGGAGAACTTGTGCTACTGCACCATGGACTTATTTATAGCTGGATCTGAGACCACGTCCACCACCTTGTACTGGGGACTGCTGTATATGATCAACTATCCTGACATTCAGAGTGAGAAAAGCAGATTCCTTGCTCAGATTCCATGAAACATTTACATAGGTTGTAAAACATATTAAGTGAGCAATTTTTGTCTGTGTTTTCAGGAAAGGTGCAGGAGGAGATAGACCGAATGGTGGGATCTTCAAGACAGCCCTCTGTGGCCGACCGGGAGAACATGCCTTACACAGATGCTGTGATCCACGAAACTCAGAGATTTGGCAACATCCTTCCTTTCAATTTGGGCAGGAGGGCCACCAAAGACACCCACGTCGGAAACTACACAATTCCCAAGGTGACCTTTTGCCTAGGCTGTAAATTAGCCTTTGAATTAGCCCGAGTTTTGAATGCCTGAGTCCTTTTTTAATAAAAGCTACCCTCAGCCTATGAAAATCTAAATATCTCAGCCTCTGAAACACATAAAAACATGCAATAAGTTGCATTTAGATGCTAAGACCCTCATCTTAGAATGTGTTCATTCATCTCAAACAAACTGAGACTTTTAAGTGTTGCGTCATGCAGCTCCAGGCGCCAGGGACAATGTTGCGCAACACAACATCCAACATCAATGGGTTAATGCTTCATTTTACAAAGGTTGAAGTGAGAAAGTGAGAAAGGGCGACACTGAGACTTCTGAACACTACCATGACCTCAGACAAGTTCTATTTTGAATTTAAGCTGGTCAACATCAGCAGGTTTGACATCACCTAAAATGGGCTATTGTCAACCTACTGTTAGACTAATTAAAATAATTTGTGTCATTGCTGTGATTCGCAGGGCACAACAGTGATTGGCACCCTGACTTCCATTTTGTTTGACGAGACAGAGTGGGAGACCCCTCACACCTTCAACCCAGGTCACTTCTTGGATGCAGAAGGAAAGTTCAGAAGAAGGGAGAACTTCCTACCATTCTCTACGGGTGTGTTTAGTCTGTCATCCCACTGGGACCAGAGGTCATTTGACAGGCGACCATTGATGCTAGTCCATGATGTGTCATTCATTTATATTACCAAAAATCACTGGAATTCAGTTTGGACATCAAATGTTGTCAGTATAGTTTATTGTTTTATTCTCTGACGTCCATCTTTTTTCCACAGGGAAAAGAGTGTGTCTGGGAGAGCAACTGGCTAGAATGGAATTATTCCTGTTCTTCACCTCTCTGCTGCAGCGATTCTCTTTCTCACCACCAGATGGCGTAGAACCAAGTTTGACCTACAAACTTGGAGCCACTCACAGCCCCCAACCTTACCAGCTCTGTGCTCTTCCTCGCTGACATGCTTAAAATCTGATGCCAAACTGTATGACAATATAGAGTATCCAACATGGAAGAGATGCTGCATCATAGCAACGCAACCTTTTTTGTTCAGGTCCTGATGGCATGGTATCCATGGATTTCTTATGTTGTCAACCATTATGCTGCGCTTGCACACAAGAATTCCAAAATACTATCAGCTAGTTGTTTAGCATTGAAAGTCCCATTGGAGCAGTGTCGTGTGTGGTTAGAACCTGTTTTCTAGTCGGTTGGACGCTATAGCTTTGCGTGAGCTTATACTGTAGTTTAGGTGGCTTCTGTGCTCCTGGCAACCCTGGGAGAACATATATTATTGTGTGTACATCGTTTTATATGCTCTGTAAATTAATGTATATCGTATCACACCAATCACATATAATAGCCAGCCGAAAAGACAACAGGTGCTTGTCATATGTACACTGTGCAGGGCTCCAATGGGACCTCCCATTTTAAACACCAAGCCACTTAGCATTTTGGTATTTAGCATTTAGCATTTCTTGTCTGTGTGCACAGCGAAATGTTTTACAACATCGGAAATACGTGTATAGGTAGGGACATGCTTGCTGCAGGAAATGTGTGCGCAGGCACATTCCGTGCATAAACTTGTGTCAATTTTGCAAGGAGAACACCTGACACAAGGTACACAGGCACGTACATACAGTGCAATATTGACAAAACCGTGGGGGTGATCTTGTGAACTTTCATGTTGAGGTTAACATTGAGTCAAAAAATAACGGAAAACAATAACGAGAGCCCTGTTGCCTTTCTGCGCCTAGATGATACTTCCAGTATCTTGTTAAGTTTTCTAGTCGTCCTGAATCAAGGATATGGTTGGTCGCACACATTTGCAGCAAAAATGTCCTTGGTCTTCATCTTAACTTACTGTATATACATTATAAATCAGGTTACTGTAAATTGAAATTTTAACTTTGTAACTTCTGCTGTCTCTTGACCAGGACGCTCTGGCAAAAGAGATAATTAATCCCAATGGGTCTTTTCTCCTGGTTAAATAAAAGTTGAATAAATTTTGTATATAAAAAAATAAGTAACGTGTTGTTGGGAAATGTTAATGGTGTGTAAGCTATAAGGATGGCTACGGCCAGGCTAGTTCTGATCGTGGGCAACTTGCATGTCCTCACAAATCATCCTTTTTTGCATACTGTCCCCACACATCCTCCAGAATTACACATAGGTATATCCTGTATGGTGCCTTTTAACACAGTCCCTGTTATAAATTAGCTGTTACCAGAATGGCAATGACTACATTGTAGTGTATCACTAAAAGCCCTGTGCATTGTCATAAAGGTGTAATACTATGGTAGTAAAGCTTTTTCAGCGACTAAACGTTACACTAGTGGAACAGCGTCTTAATTTGTGTTAATTAAAGGGACAGTTTGGTCAATTTCAACATGCAGTTGTAATGCTCACACTACCCTGGACTTGTCAGTGCCTGAGATTTTTTCTTCTTCTTCTTCAGCCGTTTCCGAGATCCTGGTCATTGTAATGGGGGCAGCTCTTTGTTTACATTTCAAAAAAACATTTTTATTTATTCCCAAAAACATCCAAAGGGTTATACAACATCAGCAGACAACTAGCAAACAGCAGTACCTTTTGGGAAAATATTTGGAGTTGGCCTATGTTTCATTTTTAAAAAATGTAAACAAACGCTGCCCCCATTAGAATTGCTCATATCTCGGAAAGGGCTGAGCCGAAAAATGTGGCATCACCAGGTACTGACAAGTCAAGGGTAGCGTGAGCAATACAACTGCATGTTGAAATTGACCAAACTGTCCCTTTAAGTCACTTGCAGTCTCTAGAGTTCTGTGAGTAGAAGTCAAGTCAAGTCAAGTCAACTTTATTTATATAGCGCATTTCATACACATGTGCAACTCAATGTGCTTTACAAATACAAAGAGCCTTTAAAAGTATTTAAAAGCCAAAGAAGATTTCAAGCATTAAGATAAAACATATGATAAAAAGAAAATGGAAATAAATAAATAAAAACATATAATTTAAGCTAAGTTGAAAACTAAAAGCGCTACGGTAAAACATATGGTAGAATAAAAATTAAAATTAAATACATAAAATTTAAGTTACGGGTAGGCATCTGCAAAAAGCTTCGTCTTGAGTCTGGATTTAAAACTTGCAACAGATGGTGCATTTTTTTATATCATCAGGAAGATGGTTCCAAAGCTTTGCAGCATAGAAGCTAAAAGCTGCCTCACCACACTTTGTTTTGACTCTAGGCATTACCAGCAAATTCTTCTCAGTTGACCTTAGTGACCTATTTGGTGCATAGAGCTGAAACATATCCAGCAGATAGGTGGGTCCCATTCCATTTAATGATTTGAACACGAGAAGCAGTGCCTTAAAATCAATTGTGTAACTTACTGGGAGCCAATGCAGTGATCTCAAGATTGGAGTGATGTGGTCAAACGTCCTTGTTTTAGTAAGTACCCTTGCTGCTGCATTCTGGATTAATTGAATGTATGTATTGAATGTGTAATATAAGTGATTTCCAGGCTGTACAACCACTTTCTCAATCTTACAGCATGGAATTTTTAAATTGGTTACATAAGAATACAGCAATTATGCTAAGATAAGATAATGCAATAGACATTAGCTTAGTTAGCTCAGTAGATTAGTACTTAAAATGAGTTACCAGGTAGTGGCAGCCAGCCTGATCTCATAGTATTCCATGAAATGGACATGGACCCTTGGGACACAAAATCAGTGGCAGTTGTCCCAAATTTTTGCCAGAATTCCATGTTAGGGTCACGGAAGTGTTTTCCGTGATGGACTCACAAAAGAGCTTTTAATTCTTTGTGTTCCCATTTTAAGGCGATCATTACAAAATTGACAAATCGGAATCAGAATATCCTTTTCCAGTTGGTTGATACCAAATTTTATTACCAAACAAAAGATTGCTGTAATCAAAATTCTACCCAGACTAAACAATCTCTAACCCTAACCTGTCAGTAAAGAAATGTCTTTGAGAGATACATTCTCCACTTGGTTGATAGGCTACCAAATTCTTGTACTAAACGAAAGAATGCTAGTAAGCTGTGCCCAACCTGTCAGTAAGGTTAGGTTAAAAAATATTTGAAAGGAGACAAATCCAGAGAGAACACAAGTTGGAAAGTATGACTGTTGGAACATACAGTAGAGCTGTGGGAATATAGAGAAAGAAAAAGATAGTCTAGTAGAAAGATAAATCAAATCACACCAGCAGACTGCACATGGCCAAACAGAACAGCAGAAATAATTAAAGACTTTAAAGTTTCCTTTGCATTTTCACTCAATTTCTGAAATTCTGTCTTTTATCTCACAACCCAGCAAGTGGAAAAAAGTTAAAATCAGCTCAGCCACAATCAAAACAAATCAATTGCCTTTCTCCAGAGGTTACTTTCTCATCAGAACTTTGGACTCCCTTGGTATGGCCTTGGCCTTCAGTGTTCTATTGATTTTGGGGGTGTGTTTATGTTTTTGGCCCTTGCACAGCATGTAATCTCCAGTAGAAGACTGTGGTGATCAGTCCATAGACCAGCATTGTTTACGAGTGGTAGGGCAAGTAGAAAGGAGTGAGTTCACCTGAGGTGAACTGAAGATTAGGGAAGCCGACAGAAGGGGACAAATGGGCCAGTTGTCCCGGGTGCAGGTCAGAATTGGGCCCTCATTACATTGTACTGTAAGTCATGCAGTGACAGTGTGGGTTTAACACAGTTAATGACATTTCCCCTTTTAAAAACCCTGTAAAGCAGTAACTTGACAGCACTAGACATTTCCACCCCATCTCTGAAATTCTGTACTTCATCTTACAACCCAGCTAGTGAAAGGAAAAGTTGGACTCACCCACAATCACAACAAATCACATTCTCCACTAAGTCTCAATTGCCTTTGTCCTGAAGTTACTTTTTTGAGCTGAACTTTGGACTCACTCAGTATGGCTTTGGGCCTTCAGTGTTTGCTCTAGACCAGTGATTCCCAACCTTTGTGTCTCATGTACCCCTCAAGCCTTTTCATTGTACCATGAGTACTGTAGCCTACCCCCTAACTCGTATTTTACATTGCTTTTTCTATTCCAGTGTGACTTTGCTCCATGCATTTGTTAAAGTTAAATTTTCCCAAGTACCCCCTGCAGTATGCTCGCGTACCCCTAGTGGTACACGTACCCCTGGTTGGGAAACACTGCTCTAGACAGACAGCAGAATGTTATTAATTGCTGTTATTGGGTGTGTTAATGTTTTTGGCCCTTGCACAGCATGTAATCTCCAGTAGAAGACTGTGGTGATCAGTCCATAGACCAGCATTGTTTATGAGTGGTAGGGCAAGTAGAAAGGAGTGAGTTCACCTGAGGTGAACTGAAGATTAGGGAAGCCGACAGAAGGGGACAAACGGGCCAGCTGTCCCGGGTGCTCATTACATTGTATGTATTGGTTGGGGGGGCCCTTCAGATTACTTTGTCCCAGGCCTGGCCAAAGCTGTCAGCGGCCCTGACTGGGATGTATCGTCTCACCCACTGACGGCAGGAATATGGCGTGACAGAATGCGCTCAGAATGCACTGCACAACTGGGTTGCTATGGGAATAAATGGGATGTTACATAACTTGTTTAAAAAGGCTCGTTCACACAAACACAGCCAAAGAAAAGAACTGGTGGAGTGAATTGGGGATTGTAAATGTTTATGCACGGCACTTTCACCCCAAGATCTAGTTTTTAGACGCTTTCATTTTCTCTTATTGTAATTGCAGTTTAAGAAACTCAGTTACACATTGGCATGCCATCAATGAAGCTTAGATTATCAGAGGATAAATTGCTCAAATCAGGAAACCTTTTGCAGATATATTTTTTCACAGTTGTATACTTCACCCCTGATTTTCACTGTATTTCAATGCATTGTACTGCATTTCACACAGTTGGCATCAACAATAATGTCATATTGGTCAATTACATGACATTCATGATGAAAATTGAAGAAAAGCCATCAGTATTTTAATTAAATTAATTGTTAGTGCATGCCTCTTTCCATAGGCCTGCACAGATAGGGACGAGGTGGTGGTAAAGCACCTGCCCCTTCGCCCAACTGAACAAAACATGCCCTTTTTGAAAATGGATTTTTTTTTTTTAATTGTCACAATGCACTGCAGTCCATGCTGACATAATCACTACATACATCTACAAATGTTTGACAATCAAAGGCATGTGACGATAATGCCTAGATACAATAGGCCTACTATATTGCCTCTAGAGCCTGGTAAGGCTGCCGCAAGTTCCACATGCGCCCACACCACCAGATACAAGGAAACAAGGATTTTTATTTGTCATATACATAGAGACACTTTCGTGTTGCATAATGAAATTAATGGCTGGTGCAAAAAAGTGTGCTGAAGAAGTGTGTGTGTGTGTGTGTGTGTGTGTGTGTGTGTGTGTGTGTGTGTGTGTGTGTGTGTGTGTGTGTGTGTGTGTGTGTTCAGTCGGATCATTAGGAGTTTAATAAACAAAAGGCTTCAGGAAAAAAAGTCCTTCTCATGGGTGTGGCGCCTCCTAAAAAAATGCCTTTGTTTACTTTTCAATGAATCAAAATGTATTTGTATAGCACAATATCCCAACTAGACAGGTGAATCAAAGTGCTGTGCATTCACACACACACACACACACACACACACACACACACACACACACACACACACACACACACACACACACACACACACACACACACACATATACAGCATGCTGGGGCGGTAGCATTAGGAATAAAAATGCTGGACTTCTTGTATTGACAGGCTATTGAGAAAAGCTGGGTCTGTGGTAGGCACAGAACTGGAGGCTCTCTCTACCAAAACTGAGAAGAGGACACTGAGCAGACTCGACTCTATAATGGACAACTACAATCACCCCTTGCACCCAGTCTTTGCTAACCAGTGATGATTGTTTATGCTGCAAATCTACAGTATATATAAAGAGATAATAAAAATGAGAAAGCTGCTTGTACCAACACTTAACACTGTCTATAATGCAATGTCGCTTGCAACCAAACAAACAGGTAGACTACTTGCAACGGATGGCAACTAGCAGAGTTCAGTGTAAAATATTTAGAAACCTCTTTCCCCGGCCCTGCCGTGGCCAACCGGTAGGGTACTCGCCTGCCATGCGGCTGACCTGGGTTCGAATCCCAGCCCGGGTCCTTTGCTGACCCCTGCCCGTCTCTCTCCCCATTCGCTGACCCCTGCATGGCTCCCCATTCACTTCCTGTCCACCTCTCAGACTGTCCTATCAAATAAAGTAAAAAAAATAAAATAAAATAAATCTTTTTTTTTAAAAAAAGAAACCTCCTTCCCAAAGTCTCATAGACTTTCAGTAGCACTGAGCTGCCGTGCTGGACCTGTAGCTCAGTGGCATCGTGCTGAGCCTCCCATGCCCGAGCATTGACTGGTAGGTCGCAGGTTCGAGACTTGAGTGGCAAACTAGCGCAGATGACCTCATTTACACGGTACAAATGGTTTGCTATTTGATTTTATGGGTTTATCTAGCTACTTTTCCTGAATCTGTCTGTGCTTTGTTAACCCTTTGCGCAGAGCCTATGTTATAACCTTACTTACTTACTTACGCCTACCGCCCAACTTTGGGCATAGGCCACGAACAAGTGCTCTCCAGTCATTTCGATCCTGGGCCATCTTTTCCAGTTGTCCCCATGTATAGCCAGACCTCTTCACATCCGCATCTAGGTCGCGACGCCAGCTGTTTCTTGGCCTTCCCCTCTTCCTTCTTCCTTGTGGATTCCAGAAGAGGGCCTGTCTTGTGGTGTTTGTTACAGGTTTGCGAAGGGTATGGCCAACCAACTTCCATCGGTATATGTTATAACCTTACTGTCATCAAAATTGTAATGGCTATGTCTTAATCTGTAAGTTAAGGCTCTCGATAATGTCATAGCAATGTAATTATGATATAGTTCAGTATTTTCAGCATCTGCACCAAGAGGCTACTTGCGTTCACACATTTCTCAAATCTACTCCTATGTCTTTGTACTGTATCTTTGGAGACTCGTGTGTTGCCTTGATTAAATTGTCAGATTTCCATATCCATCAGGGGTGGGGAATCTATGTCCCCTTGAGGCCGTTTTATCCGGCACCCGATGTATGGGGCATGGGGTATGGGGTAATGTTATGCAGCTTCACATGAAATATGACATATTTTGTAATGGAATCTTCAAAAATACATTTGCTATACAATTAAGCCATATTCAGTGGATCTAGAGAAGGTGGGGTCTGTTTTAAAGATGGCTGCCTTCAATATAGGCCTAAAATGTAGGGGGAAATCCTGGTTTGTGTTCATATTACGGCCCTTGGAGGATGTTTACGGCCCTCGGATGAATTTGAAGTGGCCCCTCAAATGAAAAAGGTTCCCCACCACTGATCTAGGTGGTGCACACGTATTGAAAAAATTCTTAGTGCAAATGCCTATAACTGTAGACTACCCTGTTACTGGTCAATTCCAATGGTTCAGCACTGCAAGTGGAACTCATTGCACTGCAAGCATGCATTTCAGTCATGCACTGATATTTCACCGAAGTTGTGTTCTGTCAGGATTTTTCTCATGTCACTGAAGTTTAAGCTCTCCTGGATGCTACATGCAGGGAAGCCTATGGACATGCTTTGGGGGGGGGGGGGGGGGGTGGTGGTGGCAATTGGAGTTTTTTACGACACATTTGCAGAGTGAGAAATAAAATGTGTGGAGTTGGAGAGTGGGAAAAGGCCAAAATGAGTGTGACACCCTCTCAGAGGACAACGGTGCTATTTGTCACTTACACTTTGCATGTAGTGGAATGATAAGGGGTCATCAACTTAAAATAACACTAAAAAACACTAAAAACTGACTACTTGAGGGTAAAAACTTATGTTCTCAGTCTTTCAGTCCTTGCATGTCCTGCAGTGGTGCACAAGCGCCTGTCTGAGAAGGACGAAGATGTTGTAGGCTAGTGATGAGATGAGAGGCATGCTGCATGAGTGGCATAGCCCATATCCTTAGCCTCCTGACCTTTGCATTTAATAACACATGGGATATCAAGTCAGAGTCTTAACGGTGACTTCGGGTAGGGTTGGGCAAGAACAACTAGCCCAAGCTAAAATGTATCGTTGCTGCAGCTTACAGTTGTTGTGTTGGAACTTGTATTAGAGCATACCTTATTCCTACAGCGCAACAGCTGACATCACGACCGTTGTTTCTGCGTAAAAATCGCCGTATGCTGTAAACATAGGAGTGTTTGTTGGTCCAGCAGGCAGAGCAGGAGAGGGTGAAAACTTGAGGCGCACACTTCAGTTTGTCCGTGAAACCGCTAGGAAAAAGTTGTTCGTTGCAGTCTTGGATCGTTTGGGCATTGAACAATGACACTGTTGTTTCGCCTTTTGGAGTTGCTGGATATCAAATCGTTTTTACTTTGTTTTTTCGTGTTTCTTCTGGTGTATGACTACATAAAGACTAAACCACCTAAGGGCCAAAACATACCAAGGCGGAACGGAACGGTCGCAGGACGGACGCGGTCTTTCTGCTTAGTTTTGGCCGGCGTGCTTTTCTCTGCCTTGCACACTGACAGCGTCGGCGTGCGCGGCCAGTCCTATTCAAAACCCTAGCCACAGCCAAAGCTAGCATGCTACTTTGCCATTCATTTGAATGAGACACCGCCGGTCGCCGGCGTGAAAAATACGCTCGAGTTCTATTTTCCAAATGCAGCGCGGCGCGGAGCCGGCTCCCGCGCCGCTGACGCCCGACTACCGCCGGTTGGTGTGTAAGGACAGATAGGTTTCAATGTATTTTCACCGACGCCGGTAAAAAACGTGGCCGTTCCGCGACGCTTTACCGCCTTGGTGTGTCAGACCCCTAACAATTTTCCTCCGGGGCCATGGTCATTGCCTTTTATAGGCGACTTGCATCATATTGACGCCAACAAGATGCACCTGCAGTTTCAAACGGTAAGTGTGACTAGTTTGTCTGTCTGGCTCTGTAGGCTATAGCTTTATGCTTATGATGACGAAACAGCTGTGCGTCAAGACGGAAAGCGTGGTAAGCTGTCCGCAGCTATGTGATGAAGAGCCAAAGGTTGTCCAGTCGGCTGGTTGATCTCAATACGATCTCTAGTTATTATTTCCAAGTCGCAGAGTAGGCCTAGATCATTTTACCTACGGGGAAATATTAGGGGAGACACGTTTGGCATTTTTCGGAGGTAAATTATGAATGTTATGGAGCTCCGTTGCAACTGCATGTAAATCGGGCGCGGGGCAAGGGGCCAAAGCCAAGGGGTAAAGGGGCAAAGCCAAACCAATGCTGTCCCTGCCCCGTCCGGCTTTTGTAACAGTGCAGAGTTTGGATTTGTTTGTTTTGCAGTTAATAAAGACACAGTTAAAATACCACGAGGGAACATCACTATCTTTGAAAAAACTGCAGATGTGCATTTTCCCTCACTACCACCTCACTACCTGTCCATTAAGAATGGGAAGGTTGAACATAATAAGCGGGCCGGTAGAAATACTCTGGTGTTAGACAAAATGTCACAACAACGAACCAGCTCAGAATGTAACGCTTGACCAGGCATCTGCCACAAGGATTTGTCTTTACTATGGGGGACAAACTGATAATAGCCTACTGGAAATGACCACAATACAAATATGTGGCATAGGCACCTGTGTGAAGTTGGCACCCCATATGTTGAAAATCTGATTAAAAGCATTTTAGTTCGATTGTGCATCGTTTGTGCACAATTGTGCTGGCAAAATGAGCGTTTGTGCACAAACCGTCTTTAAGATACAGTATTTACATTTTAAGAGGTTGGTGACCTTAGGTCATTCAGCACCCCATTAACCTCCAAATGACTCAAAAATGGTTGGAATCGTTTGTGCTTCGTTTGTGCACGTTTGTGCAGGCAAAACTAATGCTTGTGCACAAACCGTTTTATGTTATTTAACTTTTAATTTTTTGAAAATAGGTCACTCAGCACCCCATTAACATCCAAATGACTTCAAAATGGTTGGAATCGTTTGTACACGTTTGTGCAGGGAAAATTAACGTTTGTGCACAAATCGTTTTTATGCTATTTAACTATTAATTTTTCAAAAGTAGGTCACTCAGGTCAACCTCAGGTCAACCTCCCCCGTCAACCTGCCTGTGACCCTCTGAGTGCTCTGCCTCCCTATTTTGCATATGAACCGACTGCCTCAATGGAGGATCAGTCTGGAGGTTGACGGGGGAGGTTGACCTGAGTGACCTACTTTTGAAAAATTAATAGTTAAATAGCATAAAAACGATTTGTGCACAAACGTTAATTTTTCCTGCACAAACGATGCACAAACGATTCCAACCATTTTCAAGTCATTTGGATGTTAATGGGGTGCTGAGTGACCTACTTTCAAAAAATTAAAAGTTAAATAACATAAAAACGGTTTGTGCTCAAACATTAATTTTGCCTGCACAAACGAAGCACAAACGATTCCAACCATTTTTGAGTCATTTGGAGGTTAATGGGGTGCTGAGTGACCTAAAGTCACCAACCTCTTAAAATGTAAATATCTTAAAGAGGGTTTGTGCACAAACGCTCTTTTTGCCTGCACAATCTTGCACAAACGATGCACAATCGAACCAAAATGCGTTTAATCAGATTTTCAACATAGGGGGTGCCAACTTCACACAGGTGGCATAGGCCTACATAAATAAACGGACTAAAAATGCAATAAAGGAAAGCAATTTAAATATAGGCCTATATGACACTTAAAACTAGACGTGAATGGGAAATAAGACATTTTTATTTGCTTCAATTTTTACCTGAATTACCGGTACTTTCCATGTTAATTCACATGTCCATTTCTGATAACTGTCTATCTTAGTTTTAACTAATGCATTGTTAATTTTATGAAAAGGCCAGATGCAAAATCCTCTGAATGCAATTGTAATGAGTTTGCACAAAAATTTGCTTTATTTTTAAAAAAATAATTTTGTAAATTAAAAAATTAGTCCTCATGATTTGTTTGGACTTGACTTCTTGTTCTTGATAAAATGAGTGGCTTTAGAGAGAATTACATCTGAACTCTTCATATCAAATTCAACTAGGCTTTGATTTATTGAATTATCATACATATTATTGTTCTATTATTGTATTGTTGTGTCTCTTTACTCTAGTGATTTTCTCTCTTGCAGTTTGCAAAAAAAATCGGACCCATCTTCAGTGTAAAAATTTATGGACCAAGGGTTGCCATTTTCAATGGGCATAAACTTGTTCGAGAGGCATATCAGTCAGATAACTTTACTGATCGTCCAGTTATACCAATATTTGCTGATACTGTTGGAGACAAAGGTGATTTTTTTTTCTAACTCAGCAGAGAGCGGAAAGCAGTTGACAGCATAATAATTACAGAATATACTCAGAAAATAGGATATTTCATTATGTCACAATCCATAGGGTTGATTGTGTCCAATGGATATGCTTGGAAGCAACAAAGGAGATTTGCTCTTCACACTCTGAAAAATTTTGGATTGGGCAAAAAAAGCCTTGAACCGTCTATCCTTCAGGAAGCCAGGTGTCTAAACGAAGCCCTCCTAAATGAACAAGGTACCGGTAACAACAATTGCCACTCCACACATAAACCTAAGTGTACAACAATTAAGATATTGCTCCGGCAGTGTGTTGTCCAACTGCTACATCAGTGTTTCCAAGCCACTTGTCCTTAGTCTTTTGTAATGTCATAAGTGCAAATTAACTCATGTCCTTCCTATATCCCAATGTGTCCATACATTTTCCAGACATTTTTTTAATCGTTATATTTTCCCACGTACCCCCCTGCAGTGTGCTTATGTACCCCAAGTGGTACATATATCCCTATTTGGGAACCACAGTGCCAAGAAAGAGCCTGTTTATCTACTAATCACAAGATAACTTACTTAAAACTAGACTGCCTGTGCAGTCGCCTTCGACTGCTTAAGGTATATCCCCGAAACGCGACGCTTCCAGTCCCCCATCATTCCTACCACTCCCGTCCACCATTTCGTAACCGTATATGATACATACAGACGTGACATGACGTGCATAGGCTTAAAACCAAATGACTATTGAGAAAATGAAGCAAAAATGGGGCAAATGGTAATACTGTTTTAATGGTTCAGTGGATATACCACATTAGGTACAGTGTAATAACCAGTGTAACAATATTTAATACAATGTAATTTTTTTTACTTACATCATGTGTTTGTGCGTAAGTGGTATTACATGGTATTGCATATTGTTACACTGGTATTACACTATATTACATGGTATTGCATACTGTTACACTCGTTATTACACTGTACCTGATATTGCATATTGTTACACTGGTATTACACTAGTATTACATGGTATTAAATATTGTTACATTGGTTATTATTACACTGTACCTAATATGGTAGATTCACTGAAATGGTGAACCATTAAAATAAGGTGTTACCGGGCAAATCAATCCACCCAGTCAGAAGTTATGGGCCAAATGAAAATTCCGCCATTTTGAAAGTGTTTGTCTTCCAAACTCGAATGAGTTCATGAACCTACCCTAGAGCATTCACACACCAAATCCGGGACAAATCCATCCACCCGGTCAGAAGTTATGGACCAAACAATAATTCGGCCATCTTGAATTCAGCCATCTTGAAAGTGTTGACCTCCCAACCTCGAAGCAGTTCATGAACCTACCCTAGAGCATTCACACACCAAATCTGGGGACAAATCCATCCACCCGGTCAGAAAGTTATGGACCAAACAATAATTCGGCCATCTTGAATTCAGCCATCTTGAAAGTGTTGACCTCCCAACTCGAAGCAGTTCATGAACCTACCCTAGAGCATTCACACACCAAATCTGGGACAAATCCATCCACCCGGTCAGGAGTTATGGACCAAACAAAAATTCAGCCATCTTGAATTCAGCCATCTTGAAAGTGTTGACCTCCAAACTCGAATCAGTTCATGAACCTGCCCTAGAGCATTCACCCAAAAAATCTGGGACAAATCCAAACATCCGTTCAAAAGTTATCGCGTTAACACGAAAGACCTTACGCGGCGGACGCGGCGGCGGACGCGGCGGACGCGGACGCGGCGGCGGCGCACGCAAAACCATTACATCCCCGACGCTCCGCGTTTCGGGGATATAATTATTAAATTAGGAGAGAATGGCACGAGCCACATGGAGGATGAAAATAGCCATCCATATACTGTTGTGTGAGTTTGAGGACCTTTTTATACTGTGACGTTTTCAGGTAAACCTTTTGACCCACAAATTATCATGAACAATGCCGTGTCCAACATCATCTGTGTGCTGGTGTTTGGGGAGCGTTTTGAGTACACTGATGATGACTTCCAATCCCTCCTGAAGGACATGAACGAACTTGTATATCTAGAGGGAGGATTCTGGGCCCAGGTAATTATTTTGATGGCCACATTAATTACACATAGCCAGGGCAGGGCCCAAAGAAAGAGGAGGGGTCTAATGCTAATGCTGCAAATTTACTTCCAGTCATTATGCTAAGCTATGCTAATAATTCTGATCCAATAAATCTGAGTACTGAAAACACTGAGAAGAAAATTATGTGCACATTCACGAATAATGTGTGTGCTCCTTTAAAGGTGAATTCCGGCCACAGTTGTATTGCTCACACCGGGAGCCACGAATACCCCTCAGGATGTTTTTTGCTTACTTTTTTTCACTATGATTTCCTGTTAGTATATACCCTGGGCCATAACGAGTTGATAGGGTGCACTCCCA
Organism: Engraulis encrasicolus; assembly: GCF_034702125.1. NCBI lineage: Eukaryota > Metazoa > Chordata > Actinopteri > Clupeiformes > Engraulidae > Engraulis > Engraulis encrasicolus. Next base: position 42,322,922 of record NC_085862.1, on the reverse strand, counting down.
ACTCGGCCCCGTTTGGTCTCAGGGCCCAAAAAAACATCTTTTAAGGAAAAGCTGCAGGCGAAATTATATACTTGTAAATATTAAGGTACTGCAACTGCAAAAATGGTCCTAGAACCCTGTAAATTGTCATGGGTCATCCTGTCACATAGGTGAACCAACCTGAAAAACGTTTCAGGGCTTGGGGCTTTTCTTCTGTCAAATATCATCTTCAACATGCCCAAAAAGCCCCAAAAATGCTTGTCCGCCTGACAAATTGTCTTCAAATTTGATCATTTTCAACTCTGTTATGCTATGCATTAGTCCCTCAAATGTAAATGAAAAACTACCCAAGTTCATGAGCTTCAATTTAAGTCCAAGAGGACCTTTCTAGCTAGAGTACAACAGCTGCTATGTCCAAAGTTATTCACAATAGCCTATCCGAAAATAGTAGCCTACTGGCAGGCATTCAGTCACTTTCAGGCATTACCAATTCGTTTGGTACTTTGAACATATGACATAAACCATATTTTTGAAGTGTTTGACCTTGACTTGAAAATTGCATGAATGAAAGTATTAAGTGAATAGCATCAAAAGTAACTAATGTTACCACCTATTGGTGGACTGTGAACAGGATGCAACACATACTATTACACAAAAGGAATGACTCAAATGTGAAATGTATTTAATGGCTGATTGTATTGTACAGCAGTAGTTTAGAATGTAGATAAGAAACTTTTAATCAGAATTTATAATCTTTATTATCATTATCCGTCTCTTCCTCATNTTTCATCCACAGTTGTATGGATTTCATCAGTCATGTCATATTAATCTCTGTCCTCCTCTGCCAAGACATTAGAGCTTTTGGGATTACATCGCCCTCAAACCATAGTGGTTCAAGCTTCCCATATGTGTTTAGGTGAAACTCATGGTCAAGTGCACTTGGGATCTCTGGGTAATGCTCATGGGCTCTCTTTCAGATGCACACATGAAAGTTTGTAGTATGAAGTGTTTGTTTTGAAGTAGAGTAGAGTAATCATTTAGTAATCCCAGGGGAAATGAAAAGTGTCACATACATAAATACAAAAAGCCATTACACACACAAGACACACACATCGTTACATATTAACCATATAGCTCACTCTCTTACATACATACAGTACATTCAGCCCAAGGCAGATGTCACTTCCCTCTCTCTCTCTCGCTCTCTCGCTCTCTCTCTCTCACACCACACACACACACAAACACACACACACACACACACACACAAGTAGATCTCTTCTCTCTGTGGTACGGAGCAGCAAAAAAAAAAAAAAAAAAAAAAAAAACATTTAGTCATTTAGTGTCCAAAAAAAGTGTACCCAGGCGATTTATCACATGTGCCTTAGCTAAGTGGCACAGAGGAGCCCAAAAAAATGGTCCTGGAGTGTCAGACGTCACTGTGCATACTGCATAGTCCCAAAATAATAATAATCGGTAACACCCAGGCGTAGGATAGGAGTTCAGGTAGAAGCACGGAGGCATATATATAATGATGATAATAATAATACTTTCGTTTTATATGTAGTGACTTTCAAAACACCCAAGGTCGCTTCACAAGGTATTGTATAGGAAGTGTGAGTGTGTGCGCGTCAGGGCATGTGTGTGTGTGAGTGCATGTAAAGAATGTGCTTGTGGAACTAGCAGCCATAAGCCTCCAGGAAGAGATGTGTCTTAAGGCGTTGCTTAAACATGGTCAGTGAGGGGGTATTCTGGATGTGGTCGGGCAGATTGTTCCAAAGAATAGGAGCAGCTACATGGAAGGCTCTGTCACTGGTGGCCTTGAGGCAGGTACTAGGGACGACCAGCTGGGCCTTGGAAGAGGACTGCAGGGATCTTGAGGGGTCATAGCGAAGGAGGAGGTCAATGAGGTAGTGGGGTGCCAGACCATGGAGGGACTTGAAGGTTAGGAGGACTTTATAGGTAATGCTTGATTGATGGGGAGCCAGTCAAGCTGCTTGAGTATGGGGGTGATGTGCTGTCAGGGTCTAGTGCCTGTGAGGATCCTGGCAGCAGAGTTCTGGACATAAAGATAAGATCCTGGCAGCAGAGCTCTGGACATAAAGATAAAATGTGCAGGTTGGTTTATGCGGTCCAGTCACCATGATGATCTCTGTGAGTCCGTCTATGTGGTGTTGAATATTTGGATGGCCCTGGGGACAAAGGACCTCCGTAGCCTGTCTGTCCTGCAGGAGATGGTGCGAAATCTGTAACTGAACAGGCTTCTCTGGCGGTCAAAGACTGGGTACAGGGGGTGATTGTCCATTTGTCCATTATAGAGTAGAGTCTGCTTAGTGTCCTATTATCAGCTGTAGTGAGAGCCTCCAGTTCTGTGCCTACAACAGACACAGCTTTCCTCACCAGCCTGCCAAGGCGCCCAGCACCTGCTCTCCTAATGCTACCACCCCAGCATGCCACAACTGTCCATGACAGGCTGATAGAAACATCTGCCGTAGTCTGTTGCTCTGTTTCCTGTACAGTGCTTTTGAGTTAGCAGACCAGTCCCAGTTTATTGTCCAGTGTACACCAGGTACTTATATGTGCAGACTGTCGCTTCTGTCTCCCCTCGATAGATGACAGTCACCAGGGCGGGGTGTTTTGCCTGAGGTCAACCACCATTTATTTGGTTTTGGTGGTGTTCAGCTGCATCTGGTTGATTCTTCACCATCTGACAAGGTTCCCCTCCTGTCCATCTTTAATGCATCCAACAATGGCAGAGTCATCTGAGAACTTTTGCATATGGCAGGTCTTTGAGTTGTAGTTGAAGTCTGTGGTTTACAGGGTGAACAGCACCAGGGAAAGCACCTTTCTTGCACGGTGGGAAAGTTGATAGGTCAATTAAGAGACCCTGGTGAGCTTGAAGGTTTGACCCAGACATCTTATCTTAGACAGTTTAATTTCTCTTGCTTCGATCAATGCTTTTCACTCGCTGACTAAGTCCATACAGTAAGTAGGTGAACTCCTTAATCATTGAGGAGCTGTTCATCAAGATCAAATGAGTTTCCTCCTTCTGCAAAGACTTCGAGGAAATTTGATGTTTGATTCAATAACTTCATTGGTCACACTTTTCCTTTGCTTTTGAATGCTGACATGCAGTCAACACCATTGAAGGTATGTAGAGCCAGAACAGTGGCAATGTGTTCCTGCAAAAAATCTGGTGAGTACCAACAAGTAGGGCACGATACCATTTACCGATGATTGTATGACACTTGAACGCAGCCTTGAACTTCACACTTTAACACAAATTAACACAATTAATTTTGAGTAAGCATACGTTCGTAAACTGCCACACCTAAAGCTCTTTCAACCAGCTCCAGTGAAACCGCTGCTCACTACGTTTCAGACAAAGTATTCATCAAGTGCATGTGGCTTCTTTCTCTTGTTCTCATTCGCCGAGTGGTATCGGGTATGTTATTGGTCGATACTTCAAAGCCAGGTATCAGATATCGGTATTGGGGCCAAAACATGGTATCAGTGCAACACTTACCAGTAGTAAATGAATGAGTGCCTTCTTGTTTTCATCGTTTGTGAGAAAGGCTTTCAGCCCGTTCATAATAAAACGTTCACCACAACGTCTGCGATCTGTCAGTTGATTTTGGTTAATGAATGTGCTAAGTATTGTTTCAGCTGATGCGGGTAGACTTGTAAATGTGCTCTCTGTTTCCATCCTGAATGAGAGCATATTGGCCTGGAGGAGGAGGTTGCACATTCTCAGCATCTTTGATCATGTGGTTCATGCCTTTCACTTGGTTGTTGTTTTTTATGCACCACTAAACATCCATTTTTGAGATGGACTATGGTGTCAGAATTAGGGGATAGGTCATGGGATAGGGCCTATGAGCATTACCCAGAGATCCCAAGTCCACTTGACCATGGGTTTCACATAAACACAGATACTGGGAAGCTTGAACCACTATGGTTTGAGGGTGATGTAATCCCAAAAGCTCTGATTGATGTATTGGCAGAGGACACGGATGAACAAGACATGACATATAAGTCATACAAATGTGGATTTATTAGGAACAGGATGATGAGGATTATTAAATGATCATTAAAAGTTATTTTTCACATTCTAAACTACTGCTGTACAAACCATTCCTTAAATAAATTTGTCATTTTATTCATTCCTTTTGTGTGATAGTACCATGTGTTGCATCCTGTTCACAGTCCACCAATAGTTGATGCTATTCACTTAATACTTTCATTCCTGCAATTCTCAAGTCAAGGTATGGTTTATGTAATATTGTTGTCAAAGTCCCATACAAATTGGTAATGAAAGTGACCTGCCAGGCCAGTAGGCTACTATTTTCGGATAGGTTATTGTGAATAACTTTGGACATAGCAGCTGTTTTACTCTAGCTAGAAAGGTCCTCTTGGACTTAAATTGAAGCTCATGAACTTGGGTAGTTTTTCATTCACAATTTTGAGGGACTAATGCATATCATAACAGAGTTGAAAAATGATCAAATTTGAAGACAATTTGTCAGGCGGACAAGCATTTTTGGGGCTTTTTGGGTATGTTGAAGATGATATTTGACAGAAGAAAAGCCCCAAGCTCTGAAACGTTTTTCAGGTTGGTTCCCCTATGTGACAGGATGACCCATGACAATTTACAGGGTTCTAGGACCATTTCTGCAGTTGCAGTACCTTAATATTTACAAGTATATAATTTCGCCTGCAGCTTTTCCTTAAAAGATGTTTTTTTTGGGCCCTGAGACCAAACGGGGCCGAGTTGGGAGTGCACCCTATCAACTCATTATGTAAGGTGCCCAGGTATATACTAACAGGAAATCATAGTGAAAAAAAGTAAGCAAAAAACATCCTGAGGGGTATACGTAGCTCCCGGCCTAATTTTTTACATACAATGCTTGAAATATCCAATATACTCCTAATATATGTACCGTATTGGCCCGAATATAAGACGTGGTTTTTGTTCTAAAAATAGTACTCTAAAAAGGGGGGTCGTCTTATTTCCGCGCGCTAGAGAAAAAAGTTTAATTTTATTTTATTTTTTTTAACCTTTTAAACTTAACCTGAATTTCGTGCCCATTAGCCTATGCTTACACAACA
>NC_085862.1:42213368-42317737 GCF_034702125.1 Engraulis encrasicolus | reverse complement strand
ACTTATTTCCCTCAATGAAATATACATTAATTAATATATATTCTTTAGAGTTAATTTCTGGATTTTCTTTTTGATATTCTGTCTTTCCATATTAGAATGCATATTATCATTAACATTAAAGACTGATCATGTCTTTATTAGTGGGCAAACCAACAAAATCAGCAAGGGATCAAATACTTATTCTCCTCACTGTATGTCTGGCCTATACTATGCAAAGATTCACCTTTCAGTATGCAATACTAAGGCAGGGATGTCAAACAGGCCGTCTGCACTGTCCTTACATTTGGTCTGTAAGATGTATTTTACAGTTGGACCACATATGTATTTGTCTTGAATACAACATTTGTGTGGGCCCAGGCTAGTGTAACAGCAAGAACATTAGTCATATCTCCTACTCATACAACTGTCATTTCAAATTTGTGTTAAAGTTTGGCTTTCACTCCCAAGTTGAAGTTTAGGGTCTATAGAACAATTTGGGTTCGAGTGTCAAACACACAGATAACAAAATGGCCTGCGGGGGGCGCTCTAAAATATATAAACTGCTATAACTTTTTATTAGTTTAACCAAATTTAACATATGAGGTATGCATGGATTCAGCATTAAGAGGAGGAGCTGGTGAGCTAAGTATTTCGTTACCAGATTAAAGACACACTATGTCATAAACACACTTTTAGCCCATGGACAGCAAAATTCAGGGGTTTTTTTAAGATAAAGGGTGGAAATGCCCTCCAAGTTGCAATGAAACAACATTTATTGTTACAAGTTATTGTAAATTAAGCCTGGTGTATCATTCATCTTGATTTGTTCAGAATATCCCTGAAGCACAAAGATACCTAGGATACCGATACGTAAATATGGCTGCATAAAGCCTATGTGATATTTAGGACCCAACCTGCAACTTTGAGTTTTTGAATTTAGGATCATGAGTATCAACTTTTTTCGATGAAGCCATATTCTATTCACACATAAAATCACACAAAAAAAACGTTATATCTGGAAGAAAATAAATCAATAATAACAATAATAATAATAATAAGACTGCATTTCCGGAGAGACAATGCTATTGGTATGCTTGCGGATTATGCTCTCACACACACACACAGAGCTGTTGTATACACACACAGAAACACGAGGGAAAGAGATAGAGGTGTGTGTGTGTGTGTGTGTGTGTGTGTGTGTGTGTGTGTGTTTGTCTGTGCGAGAGAGAGAGAGAGAGAGATGTGTGTGTGTGCGTGTGCGTGCATGTATGGAGATGCTTCAGGTGCCTTTCAGCAATGGGTGGGTAGGGAGAGGTAAGGGTGGGATTCGAACCTGCAACCCTCTGACAGACCAACACCCTACCCAGTAGGCCGCTGCCACTTACTGACAGCAGAGGTCTAAAGTTCTAAAAGGCTGCGTGTGTGTGTGGGTAGATGACGGATAGGCAGCAAAAAACATTTTTTTTCACAAAACATTGTTTATGAGGGAAAAAAGTATATGTCTATGTAGTGCAGCAATTAATCTTTCAAAAAATCCAAGTGGTCACAATGTTGGTCTATTCATTGATTATTTATTTACGTTGATAAAGCAATTTGCTGAAAATATGTCCTTTCGTGTGACGTTAAGAAATAAATATATTAAGTAATGTAGAAATGGCTTGATGGAGTTTTATAAACATTGTTACACTCTTCATATTTATTGCAATTTTCTAAAGTCTTAATTTAATGAGAAATTACCATTTAAGTATTTTTTTTTCCCTATTAGATATGAGATTATTAGAAACCTTCGAGGAAAAACAGGGATATCTTTCCTTTAAATATTCAAAATTGTCCAAATTTATACTAACTTTTCAGGGACGATCATTTGTTCTTCCCTAATGCAATATTCAGTGTTTATCAAACATATTGTTTAGCTCAAACAAATATTTGAGCGTTTAAAACATGTCACACCGTAGGACATTCATGTCACGCTAAAGGACAGAAATGCAAAACTGAGCCAGAAACAAATATATCAACATGATTATTTTGTCTTTTGATCATAATATAATGTTGTAGTCAATATGAACCTATACTTTACACTTATAAGTCTTTGAATCGTCGAATATCTGCCTATCGTAACTCTTAATGACAGCCATGCGGTCATTGAATGTAACCTGCAGAGCTCATAAGACTCATACTGAAGTGTGACCTTGGCATGACCATCACACTTTTGTAGGTATGCTATGACTGTCACACCATTTAACCTGTAGTGTGTAGTGGCCAGTGCCTGTTTGGTATCTCAAGCTGGACAGCACATTTATGCTGTATATTGAGCTCTCCACAGCATACTTTATTCATCTATACTCCTCTATATACTCTCTCACTGATCTTTCCTTCACTGTTACCATTATATTTTATGGTTTCAAAAGCACCATTAATGACATTTTATATAATTTGACAGTATCTAAAATCAACAGCAAATATTCATCAACAATGCATCAAAGTATAAATTCCAAAGACCAATAAAGGAATAAGTTATTTGAATACACAATATTTATCTAGTCAAACAACAACAACAACAACAAAATGTACTACCAGTTGTTTTAAATGCTATTTCTCAAATATCTAGTCCATTGGTGTGACCTGTTTGTCCTTTGGTGTGATACTCCAAAGTGTCACACCATACGACTTTTACCATCACACCATAGGACTTTTACCATCACACCATAGGACTTTTGATCTTTTGAGTTAATTTAAAGCCATGTCGTTGCCAACTGAAATACGATTTCACCTTTAGAAAGATGCATTTTCATACATCTACATAAGAAAAAAATATAAAAAATATACACTATTGTCAAAATGTATTTTATGGCTGTCACTCCAAAGGACTACAAAATTAATACATGTTGTGGTAGCAAAACATAATTGATTGACTGAAGAACTATGAGAGAAAAATCTAAAATCCACCCTTGCCATTGGCTTCTTAAGGGTCTAAAGTCACAATTTATGTACCGCTGGAGCTTCAACAATAGATAATTATCCACAGAATTAACCAAAAATATGATGTCATACCACAGGACATTATTTTCTGCGACAAAGTTTCATAAGTCCATACGGTCTCAGAAAAACAGGAAAAAAATGAAGCATTGCCACTTGCTAAAATAGACACCTTGAAAAACATGCCAGGGTTGTTTAGACAAATGACTGAGCTTTGATTATTTATTTTAAAAAGTTTTAATATGGAGAACCAGGCTTGCCTCAGTCACACCATAGGACAAATGTGACATTTGACTCAAAATTAAGTATACTTATTTAAGCTCTGGATTTATTACACATTACTTTTTCACAACAACGACATTAGTGTAATCATTTAAAGCATTGACAATTTTGAAAGCATGAATTTACTTAATTTTAAGAGCCTGCGACAGCAAAATTTACACGTCACGTCATCTACCCGTGTATAACTGAAGATTCTAAAGGTGACAGTTTGGCAGTCAATACTGAGTAATATGTGCAGCCTTATTTTTACGCTGTCATATCTCCAAAAGTTGTCAGATGATATTTACACACAAATGGCACAAACCATGAAGCCATATTCTATTCACACATAAAATCACACAAAAAAACGTTATATCTGGAAGAAAATAAATCAATAATAACAATAATAATAATAATAAGACTGCATTTCCGGAGAGACAATGCTATTGGTATGCTTGCGGATTATGCTCTCACACACACACACAGAGCTGTTGTATACACACACAGAAACACGAGGGAAAGAGATAGAGGTGTGTGTGTGTGTGTGTGTGTGTGTGTGTGTGTGTGTGTGTGTGTGTGTGTGTGTGTGTGTGTGTGTGTGTGTGTGTGTGTGTGTGTGTGTGTGTCTCTGTGCGAGAGAGAGAGAGAGAGAGAGAGAGATGTGTGTGTGTGCGCGCGCATGTGCATGTATGGAGATGCTTCAGGTGCCTTTCAGCAATGGGTGGGTAGGAAGAGGTAAGGGTGGGATTCGAACCTGCAACCCTCTGACAGACCAACACCCTACCCAGTAGGCCACTGCCACTTACTGACAGCAGAGGTCTAAAGTTCTACAAGGCTGCGTGTGTGTGTATGACTGAAGATTCTAAAGGTGACAGTTTGGCAGTCAATAGCTGAGTAATATGTGCAGCCTTATTTTTACGCTGTCATATCTCCAAAAGTTGTCAGATGATATTTACACACAAATGGCACAAACCTGCTCTTCATGTCAAAGCTGAGATCACTTTTCTTGGACAAATGGTTCAGTCAAAAAATTGACATATTCAGGCCTATGCGCAGAGCTGTTCACACATTTTTTTGTAAGTGAATAGGGTCACACTCTCTGAAACATGTTTAAGAGTTGACTTATGATCTTCACACAGTTTGTATTCAGAGCCAAGACCTCTCTGACAGTGCCTTTACTTAGTTGATACCTATGAAAACCCCAGGACAGGTCACCTCTCACTCTAACTGCCACAGTTTGTGACATCATCATCTTGACTCTGGGAACTGTCCATTTGTTACCAGCGTAGTTGACAGGAATGAAAACCTTATTATCTGCATTTGCCAGAAATGCCTGCCAATCTGGTAACAAATGAACAGTTCCCAGATTTGGACTATACTACCAAAGCAATGCAGTTGCCAAAGATGTTTTCCAACTAGAGGTGAAGTGCAGCTGTACTAGTACTTGTACAAATAGACCTGCCAGATCTCGGTGCAAGTGCATGAAGGCAGAGCTAAAGTGCACACGTCTGTGCAAGTGCACATACAATTTCTAAGACTGACCACTGACTGTTTTTGCATCTGTTCTCTGTCATAGTTATTGTACAGTGGAGTATTGGAATAAATGGTAGCCCTATGGTCTTCTGTTTACTTTTTGAATGCAAGAAAAAATGATGTTCCATATAGTATTTATCATCATCATCATCATCATCATCATCATTATTACTATTATTATTATTATTACTACTACTATTATTATTATTATTGATTTACTTTCTTCCAGATATAAAGTGTTTAAGTTGTGAATAAAATGATGGCTTGATTGAAAAAAAGCTGGTACTCATGATCCTAAATTCATAAACTCAAAGTTGCAAGTTGGGTTCTAAATATCACATAGGCTTTATGCAGCTATATTTGTGTATATGTATCCTACTGTAAGTATCTGTGTGCTTCAGGGATATTCTGAACAAATCAAGTCAAGTGATAACCCAGGCTTTATTTACAATAAATTGTAACAATAAATTATGTTTCATTGCAACTTTAAGGGCATTTCCACCCTTTATCTTAAAAAAGCCCGGATTTAGCTGTCCATTGGCTAAAACTGTGTTTATTACATAGTGTGTCTTTAATCTGGTAACTAACTATTTAGCCCACCGGTTTCTCCTCTTCATGCTGAATCCATACATACATCATATGTTAAATTTGGTTTAACTACTCAAACGTTATAGCAGTTTATATATTTTAGAGCGCCCCCCGCAGGCCATTTTGTTATCTGTGTGTTTGACACTCGAACTCAAATTGTTCTATAGACCCTAAATTTCAACTTGGAAGTGAAAACCAAACTTTAACATCAATTTGAAATGACTGAGCCTATTACGACCCCACTAGAAGGCACATTTGAACTAAAGTAGATGATGGAAGTAGATCTAAATGCTTGTGAATTTGGCTAGCGTAAGTATTAATTTCAGTCCATTTCCAATTCAATTCAAATCTGTCCATTCTTTTACAGAGTTTTGCGAGGGCCTGCACACCTTGGAAGGTTTTTATAGCAGGTGCAGCTTTTTCAAGTACCACACATAGTTTTGATTTTGTAGAGGAAGAGTACAACACTGCTTCGTGTTATTTTAGGCTTGCTGATGCTTCGACTTTAGGCCTTTGTCAGAGTCTCCACTGGTGAAGGCCTAGTGCCGAAACCTCAATAAGCCAAAAAAATAAAACTGTGCAACTGCAGTGTTGCGCTCCTCCTCTACTAGTCCACTACTAGTTTTTTTTTTAACACATTGACGCCTAAAGCATCCACAAAAAAGGGTGCTGAATGCCTGAGCCCTTTTCAAGAAAAGCTGCCCTCAGCTTATAAAAACCTAAATATCTCAGTTTCTGAAGCACATAAAAATATGCACAAAGTTGCATTTAAACGCTAAGATCCTCATATTTCATTAGAATGTGTTCATTCATCAAAAAAAAACAGAGATTTTTGATAAAATTGTCTCAAATCTCATGAGCCTGAATGTTGCATAATGCAACTTCAGGCGCCAGGGCCAATGTTGCGCAACGCAACATCAGGCATCAATGGGTTAACATGAATACTGAGTTTGGCCAATGACTTTGTTCCAGGTTTTCATTTTGGCCCTGTGTAAATTTGCATTTGACATCCCTGCTCAAAGGCCTAATATATCTAATATGTTACATTGACTAGGAGTGCTTGTCTGTTTTTATGTGAACATGACACCGCATTAGAAATCAAGCGAAACACTAGCATCAAGATTCAGCATTCAAAAGAGACAGGATATTTAGACTAGAGGACAGTTATAATATAGTAATCACTCTGGGTGTTAAGGGATATTGTGCAATCAAATTCAGTAAGGCTATTGCTTTTTGTATGCTTACATATACACTACAATTATATAGCAATTTCATAACACAACACTTCATAGATATAATCACTCATCATTCAATGCCTTTTTTGATTTGTTTGTCAGGACAAAACAGGAAAACATTTTGTATCATTAAAGACATGATCCTTAAAGCAATAACCACAACCTTTGAGCTCAACCACTCATTTAACAGATTAGAATCATTATTATAGTACTGAGGAATGTTTTTATTGCGAAGTGAACCTGACGAAGCACAAGTGAAACGCATTGTTCACCAAAATTCAGTCCAACAATGCACTGTGTCTCGTCCTCTGTTCTCTGGATTACTGTGGATTGTGTCTTTATCCATACATCTCTGTACTCTGTCACTTTTTTACCAGAATATTTTTGTATGTACAAGAAATGACACATGTATTGATGATAAATAATAATAAAATAACACAACTGGTCATCTACATTGTAGGCTATATGACTAACACTTTATTTTAGTGATACATCTATAAGCACATACAATGTTAATGCCTGCATAAGTAACTTGTAAGGCATGTACTAAGCAGACGCTTAGGCCTACTAGGTCCTTACTTAGGTTGAATTGGTAATAAATCCCTTATTGTGCATGAACAAGACATTTGTGAATACATGCCTACAAGTGTTTGATTTTGCTTTGTACATGCCTTACAAGTTACTTATACAGGCACATTGTAGCCTATGTATTAGTGCTAATAGATGTATCCCTAGGAGAAGAGGTGGAAATCCAGTTGATCAGTTAAACTTGTACTGGTTCCAAAATGTAAATTGGACTTATTGAGAGAGTTAAAGGTATTTTCAAGACAGCATTGGCAATTCATTCTGTAAATTAGATGACTTTGTCTCTTAGGGTGTCACACAATTCTGGATTTTGGAAGTGATAAATTGGATAACATGACCTGCATGAGTGACACCAGAATACCTTCACGGCCACAAGATGTCAGTGTTGCCAAAGCCATACGCGACTCTGAGACCAGGTATCAGCACAGTCACCGCCAATGCAACCCATTCGAAAACTGGCCAAGCCCGCCTATCGGCAGAAAATATTTTCTCCAGGCAAGTTGGTCTAGCACTGCACCATTGGAAATAATCAAAAAGAACACAAAATGTGTCCTTCAATCACAACACTTTCTGTGTTTGTATCCTTTTTTCCTGTAAAGCGAGTCGTAGGGGAAGGACTAGGACAGTCAAAACATGTCTGCGCTGGTGTATTATGCCATTGGATGCCAGCTGTTAGTTCCACAGCTTTGCCAGCAGTGCAGTATCAGACTGTTTCCTCTATAAGATACATGCATATAGTGTCAACAAACAATCCCTTGTTTTGTGTAATAAGTAATGTAATTGTCACTGAGAAATTGATTCGATCAGGTAGTGGGGTTGGTTTGATCACAGGCCTAACTAAATTATAATGTGAAATAGCAAGCACATAGCTTGATAAATGAATAAAGGCATGTCTATGTATCATTGTTTCTTAGAAAGATCAGCTTGAATGCAAATATAGAAATGTTTAATTGGCTTATGATTAAATAATCATTAAATATCACTAAACTTTTTAAAAAACAAAGGTGGCAAAAAAGGTCAAACAACATGTCACATTCAACCTTAAACCTAATTTGGCTATTTTCAGTTCAATTCCATGTTCCTTTTATGTTATTGAAAAATTACATAGACTCCCATTGTAGTGCCATATAATGGAAGTCAGTGGAATCCATTGATCAAACCTGCCCCGACATTAGTGATCGAACCTGCCCCGCCCATTTGAGGCACAGATTTTTTTTCACAAAAGCTGTTACCCTGCTGGTAACAGGGTAACATCTGATGATCTCAAACTTTGTTTTGATTTATAGCTGAGTCTCGTCACAGTCATTCAAAATGTGTTTCAACTTTTTATCTTTAACTGACACTTTTCTGGGATGTGTTGAGTGGGATGTGTAAAATCCAGGAAAACACCCCAAAACTAAAAAGTTGCTCTCACCTTAAGGGTTAATGACTTTGAGAACTCCGATGTAGGTTGACTTATTCTAGTCCAAATGGGCATCATTTTGGTGTTGGAATTATCTCTCTTAGTGTAGGCTAGTGGCAATCAACAATGATCATACCTGCCCCTGATCGAACCAGCCCCGGTCTCCCCTAGTGATGAGATGAGAGGCATGCTGCATGAGTGGAATAGTCCATATCCTTAGCCTCCTGACCTCTGTTCAGCACTGCAAGTGGAACTCATTGCACTGCAAGCATGCATTTCAGTCATGCACTGATATTTCACCGAAGTTGTGTTCTGTCTGGATTTTTCACATTTCACTGAAGTTTAAGCTCTCCTGGATGCTCCATGCAGGGAAGCCTATGGACATGGTTGGGGGAAAAAAGAAATGCCAATTGGAGTTTTTTACGACACATTTGCAGAGTGAGAAATAAAATGTGTGGAGTTGGAGAGTAGGAAAAGGCCAAAATGAGTGTGTCTCACTCTCAGAGGACAACAGTGTTATTTGTCACTTACACTTTGCATGTAGTGGAATGATAAAGGGGTCATCAACTCTGTACTTAAAATAACACTAAAAAACACTAAAAACTGACTGCTTGAGGGTAAAAACTTGTGTTCTCAGTCTTTCAGTAATTGCATGTCCTGCAGTGGTGCACAAGCGCCTGTCTGAGCACAGCAGGAAGAAGATGTTGTAGTGATGAGATGAGAGGCATGCTGCATGAGTGGCATAGCCCATATCCTTAGCCTCCTGACCTCTGCATTTAATAACACATGGGATATCAAGTCAGATTCTTAACGGTGACTTCGGGTGGGGCTGGGCAAGAACAACTAGCCCAAGCTACAATGTATTGTTGCTGCAGCTTACAGTTGTTGTGTTAGAACTTGTATATTTAGAGCAGTGTTTCCCAACCAGGGGTACGTGTACCACTAGGGGTACGCGAGCACACTGCAGGGGGTACTTGGACAAATTTAATTTTAACAAATGTATGGGGCTTAGTTACATTGGGACAGAGAAAGCGATATAAAACTTGCCTTGGGGGGTACTCATGGCACAACAAAAATGATTAGGGGGTACACAAGACAAAAAAGGTTGGGAAACACTGATTTAGAGCATACCTTATTCCTACAGCGCAACAGCCGGCATCACGACCGTTGTTTCTGCGTAAAAAGCGCCGTATGCAAACATTGGACCAGTGTTTGTTGGTCCAGCAGGCAGAGCATGAGAGGGTGAAAACTTGAGGCGCACACTTCAGTTTGTCCGTGAAACCGCTAGGGAAAACTTGTTCGTTGCAGTCTTGTATCGTTTGGGCATTGAACAATGACACTGTTGTTTCGCCTTTTGGAGTTGCTGGATATCAAATCATCTTTACTTTGTCTTTTCGTGTTTCTTCTGGTGTATGACTACATAAAGACTAAACCACCTAATAATTTTCCTCCGGGGCCATGGTCATTGCCTTTTATAGGCGACTTGCATCATATTGACTCCAACAAGATGCACCTGCAGTTTCAAACGGTAAGTGTGACTAGTTTGTCTGTCTGGCTCTTAGATATATGGCGCCTTCACCAGCTCGGGACCTCTCGAGACAGCTGACGACACTGCTCACATGACAATCGAGTTCTTGAATTTGGCGCATGAACGCCACTAATCCCGGAACAATCGGGATTCATGCGTGTTTTGTTTTGGTTCTCTTTTCTTTTTTTCACCTCACCTTGAGCCTTCACACCCACGACATATAATTTTAGCTTAAGTAGACTATATCAAAGAGTCAGATACCAGCAGTACTGGCATATGTACATCTGCAATTGAATGACATCAACTGGCGTTGTTGATAGTGATTACAAGATGATATTTTAGCATTTTTGATACTGTTTACATGCTAGTTCCATGCATGGGCGCCATGTTGATGATGCGTGTGTCGTCATACAAAACACAAGCTCGGGAACTCGTTGTTCTATACTTCCGCCTGAGATCAACCTCGATAATTATCGATCTGACATTGTGTCACCAAATCTTCACGCCCACTTTCCCGAGGTTTTAGGTCGGCTTTCTTGGGATTCTCGACTTTTTGAACGAGGTAATAGGCTATAACAGAGTTCTTCAGCGTTGACGTCAACTTGTATGCGGCGTTTGGACTTCCGGTTCTATGGCGATTTTTTTTACATTGCAACACGCCATAGAGATTCAGGTTTGGCAAAAATATAAGTTGCACGCCAACAACGAACATTAGCGTGTCCCCGCATCCCTTTCTCATTAGTGGAACGGATCGTATCATCATGTTGGTGTATTCACATGTTAAATCATGACGATTATAATTCAATATTGCTAACCCCTTTCTGATCATTAAAACTTCCGAACTACATGCTTTCCTTTGGTTGCCATGGGTACAACCCTCCGCACGTACATGACGTTAGATACAGGCGCCGCTTCTGTAGTCGCCAAAAGTTTCCGGGTTTAGCATATGGACGCAACATCGTATTTATGTCGAAGTTTGACACAAAATGATCAACCATGTCATACCTACAGCCTATTTTTAACACCCTCGACAGTTTGCGGGGGTTCGCTAAGCGCGTGCTTGCACTCGGAGATTATTTGAAACTGGCCCCTATTCATTCCCAATGGAGGCCGGAAGCCGATACGAACCAGGAAGTCCTTAAATGCTAACATGAAAGACTACAATCTACTACATGCTTCCGCGTTACTGAAGAACTCTACTTTATGTTTATGATGACGAAACAGCTGTGCGTCAAGACGTAAAGCGTGGTAAGCTGTCCGCAGCTAGGCTATGTGATGATGGCCAAGAGCCAAAAGTTGTCCGGTCGACTGGTTGATCTCAATACGATCTCTAGTTATTATTTCCAAGTTGCAGAGTAGGCCTAGATCATTTTACCTACGGGGAAATATTAGGGGAAACACGTTTGGCTTTTTTCTGAGGTAAATTATGAATGTTATGGAACTCCGTTGCAACTGCATGTAAATCGGGCGCGGGGAAAGGGGCCAAAGCCATGGGGTAAAGGGCAAAGCCAAACCAATGCTGTCCCTGCCCCGTCCGGCTTTTGTAACAGTGCAGAATTTGGATTTGTTTGTTTGACAGTTAATAAAGACACAAGGTAAAATACCATGAGGGAACATCGCTATCTTTGCGGGGAGCCCTATCTCACTCATTTCGTGAAGTATTCACGAAAAAAATAGATTAATTTTCGTGGTGCAGTCACATTATTGCCCATTTTTCGTGGTAGGGCAACGAAACGCTGCCTATTCACTTGAATTGCCCCACTGCTGCTATGGTTATCCAAGCGTCTGCAGGGATGGGGAGGGGGTACTGACAGAACACTGCTGATGGCAGTAGCGTGGCGTGCGTTATTTTTCCGAGGAAGCCAGGGAGAACAAAAAAAATATATAATATAATAATATAATATAATATAATTATTATTAATCAGTAGCGGCGGCTGGCTGGGACAACAAGCAAGGCAGAAAGTTTGGCCATGAGAATAAAATCAATAAGGTGTAATTTATGAGATGCGTTGCATGTTTGCGAACCAGGAAGGCATTTGCCAGAACTGCTGCGAAGCACGGGAAGGAGAGGTCTGTTTTGGACAGCACACCACGAGCGCAGCTACAGCTCTTGATCATGTGTGTGACTACTTTTGTTAAGAAATAAATAACAAGAAAAATACTATGTCTGTTCAGAGTTGGAGTAGTGACAAGCAACACCGCAAGAATTTGCACTTTACGCACGACATCAGATGCTCCACAAGCCCCCTAAACACAATTCAGTGTCATCCTTAAGTGCCAGTTCAAATGCCCCACAGAACAGAATGCAATAACACAGACAGACAACGGACATGCACTGACTGACCACTAGTTATTCTACTGATGACTAGGTTCAACCGGCTGCTCTGAGTCACGTCTTATATCGAATGTCAAATGTTGTGTGTGCGACCTTTCTATGGTTCCCAGATGTATGGCGATTTCCAGCGCAAACATGCTAAAACAAAACCCATTGAAAAATAACCCTGATGCACGCGGTTGAAACGGAGCACAACAGAGCACAGAGAAGTGGCATGATGCGTATATTTAGGACCCGGTGGCACATTATGCCATCTAATAATCACCATAGCTTATTTGCCATAATAGCAAGAGCTAACAAGCAGCGAGCAACAAAGCTAAAAACAAAGCTAGCTTCACAAAACGTTACAGTGAGTCCAATATGTATTTGATCCCTTTCTGATTTTGCCGGTTTGCCCACTAATAAAGACATGATCAGTCTATAAATTTATGATAATATGTATTCAAACATGGAGAGACAGAATATCAAAAATAAATTCCGGAAAATAACTTAAAATAATATATTTTAATTTATTTGTATTTAATTTAGGCAAATAAGTATTTGACCCCTCTAGCTAAAGAAGATAAAGTGCTTTGTGGCAAAGCCCTAGTTGTCTAGCATTGAGCTCAGATGCTTCTTTTAGTTGATGATAATGTTTGTGCATATAGTAGAAAATATTTTTGCCCATTTTCTTTGCACATTATCTCTAAAACATTAATAGTTTGTGGCTGTAGCTTGGCAAATGGGAGGTTCGGTTCTCTCCAAAGAATTACTATACGGTTAATATTTGGAGACTGTCTAGGACACTTCACGACTTTAATATGCTTCTTATTGAGCCACTCCTTCGTTGATTTGACTGTATGTTGTGTATTATTGTCATGTTGGGAGATCCAAAAAATGGCCCACCCTTCAGTGTAGTGGTGGAGGGAAGGACGTTTGCACTCAGGATTGCACATTACATGTCTCCCTCCATCCATTCGTTGACGATGTGAAGTTGTCCTGTGCTTTGGCCACACACACACCCTCAAACCATAATGATACCACTTTCATGCATGATGGTGAGGAGGGTGTTCTTTGGATCATAGACAGTAGTACTCTTTCTCAAAACACATTGAATTGTGATAATGCCAAATATCTTGATTTTGGTTTCATCTGACTACAGCGCCTCCTTATCATATCCTAAATCAGTCTGATGTCCGTTGGCAAACCTCAAGTGGGACTGCACAGGTTCCTTCTGAAGTAAAGGTACCATGTGTGCACTACAGGATTTTAAACCTCAGTGGCATTAAGTGCTACCAGTAGTTTTCTCAATGATTTTGGTCAGTAGCTTTGATATCATTGCCTAGTTCAATACCGTATAGCTCTAGGGTGATTTCTTTCTGTTCTCATGATTATCAAATCCCTACAAAAGGTCAAATCTAGCCTGTCTAGCCAGACAGGCTGATGGATAGTCATTTTGTATTCCTCACATTTTGGAAGAAATGCATCAACAGCTGGGTCATTAATACCCAGTCTCTTTCTTGTGGCTTTGCAGCCCATTTAATCTTTGTTCAGGTCTAAAACCGTGTCCCTGATATCATTTGACCACTCTTTGGTCTTTCCCATGCTGGTGAGGTTGGAGTGTGACTGATTCACTCATACTATGGACTGATTCTGCTGATTCAATGTGTCTTTTATGCATGTTAGTATGTACAGGTGTCTTTAATTCAGATGACAAGTTGATCGGAAGTGCCCATCTGGTCTGTGGGCCCGGAACTGTAATCAGTTGGCAGGGGATCAAATACTTATTTTGCTCGATGAAATGGAAATAAATTAATATATATTCTCTTCAGTTAATTTTTTTCTTTTTGATATTCTGTCTCTCCATATTAGAATACATATTATCATAACATTTATTGACTGATCATGTTTTTGTTAGTAGGCAAACCAACAAAATCAGCAAGGGATCAACAAATACATATTGGACTCACTGTAGGTGGCCTGCTTATAATCTACCTTTCTGAAACAATAAAGCAAGTTTGCCTACCGTTGTAGAAGTTATCCTGAACGTATATATACTGTCCATGTGAAGATCCTGTCGTTATATTAAATCCATTTTATGCATTGCCTGCCTTGACAACATTGGGAGCCATCGGCTGTGTATGCGCGCTTAAACTGTCACTTTTGCCCGTAGTCTGTTCAATGTAGTTTCTAGTTCTACTGGCAGCCAGGTAAAGTGGCTGCCGATCCTGAAGTATCATCCGTTTCCCTCTTTGGCAAATCATAGACGGCAATATGATTTATCTCGTGACCAATTTTGAGCGATATGATTGGTCAAGCATTCGTTTTTTTCAAAACTCCAGAAATTTATGGCTGCCAACTCGACTTGGCACCAGTTTTTTTTAGCATCGAGAGACGTGTAGTACTTTGTTTCACCAGATGGTTATCCAATGGGAGGGGGTGGGGCGCTATTTCCCCAGCTGGAAAATACTAACAGAGAGTGACGAGAGTGGATGGAATATTAGGAGACTCGTCGATAGACATAATGTTTTAATGATTAACGGATATTAAAGCTGTTGTTGGGAAAATTAGGGGATGCCTGGCATCCCTTGGCATCTGCGACGACACGCCACTGGCTGATGGGTAGATGACGTGACGTGTACATTTTGCTGTCGCAGGCTCTTAAAATGAAGTAAATTCATGCTTTCAAAATTGTCAATGCTTTAAATGATTAAACTAATGTCGTTGTTGTGAAAAAGTGATGTGTAATAAATACAGAGCTTAAATAAGTATACTTAATTTTGAGTCAAATGTCACATTTGTCCTATGGTGTGACTGAGGCAAGCCTGGTTCTCCATATTAAAACATTTTTAAATAAATAATCAAAGCTCAGTCATTTGTCTAAACAACCCTGGCATGTTTTTCAAGGTGTCTATTTTAGCAAGTGGCAATGCTTAATTTTTTTCCTGTTTTTCTGAGACCGTATGGACTTATGAAACTTTGTCGCAGAAAACAATGTCCTGTGGTGTGACATCATATTTTGGTTAATTCTGTGGATAATTATCTATTGTTGAAGCTCCAGCGGTACATAAATTGTGACTTTAAACACTTAAGAAGCCAATGGCAAGGGTGGATTTTAGATTTTTCTCTCAGAGTTCTTCAGTCAATCAATTCTGTTTTGCTACCACAAGATGTATTAGTTTTGTAGTCCTTTGGTGTGACAGGCATAAAATACACTTTGACAATAGTGTATGTTTTTCATATTTTTTTCTTATGTAGATGTATGAAAATGCATCTTACTAAAGGTGACATTGTATTTCAGTTGGCAACGACATGGCTTTAAATTAACTCAAAAGCTCAAAAGTGCTATGGTGTGATGGTAAAAGTCCTATGGTGTGATGGTAAAAGTCGTATGGTGTGACACTTTGGAGTATCACACCAAAGGACAAACAGGTCACACCAATGGACTAGATATTTGAGAAATAGCTTTTAAAACAACTGGTAGTACATATTTTTTTGTTTTGTTGTTTGACTAGATAAATATTGTGTATTCAAATTACTTATTCCTTTATTGGCCTTTGGAATTTATACTTTGATGCATTGTTGATGAATATTTGCTGTTGATTTTAGATACTGTCAAATGATATAAAATGTCATTAATGGTGCTTTAGTAATAGTTGATGATACACCGCGCTCTTCCGTGTGGTGCGTCTCCAGTTGAATAACTTTGAAGGTGAAAAAGTGGATCGCACTCGGGTTCTTCTTTTCTTCTTTTTTATTTTTTTATTTACATAGCAGCAGAAGTGTAGACAAACGTTTCGGCTGTTGCCTTCGTCAGTGTCTCCTAGCAGAAGTGTAGACAAACGTTTCGGCTGTTGCCTTCGTCAGTGTCTCCTAGCAGAAGTGTAGACAAACGTTTCGGCTGTTGCCTTCGTCAGTGTCTCCTAGCAGAAGTGTAGACAAACGTTTCGGCTGTTGCCTTCGTCAGACACTGACGAAGGCAACAGCCGAAACGTTTGTCTACACTTCTGCTGCTATGTAAATAAAAAAATAAAAAAGAAGAAAAGAAGAACCCGAGTGCGATCCACTTTTTCACCTTCAAAATGAATGGTGCTTTGAAACCATAAAATATAACGGTAACAGTGAAGGAAAGATCAGTGTGAGAGTATATAGAGGAGTATAGATGAATTAAGTATGCTGTGGAGAGCTCAATATACAGCATAAATGTGCTGTCCAGCTTGAGATACCAAACAGGCACTGGCCACTACACACTACAGGTTCAATGGCGTGACAGTCATAGCATACCTACAAAAGTGTGATGGTCATGCCAAGGTCACACTTCAGTATGAGTCTAATGAGCTCTGCAGGTTACATTTAATGACCGCATGGCTGTCATTAAGAGTTACGATAGGCTGATAATCGACGATTCAAAGACTTATAAGTGTTAAGTGTAGGTCCATATTGACTACAACATTATATTATGATCAAAAGACAAAATAATCATGTTGATATATTTGTTTCTGGCTCAGTTTTGCATTTCTGTCCTTTAGCGTGACATGAATGTCCTACGGTGTGACATGTTTTAAACGCTCAAATATTTGTTTGAGCTAAACAATATGTTTGATAAACACTGAATATTGCATTAGGGAAGAACAAATTATCGTCCCTGAAAAGTTAGTATAAATTCGGAGATATCCCTGTTTTTCCTCGAAGGTTTCTAATAATCTCACATCTAATGGGAAAAAAATACTTAAATGGTAATTTCTCATTAAATTAAGACTTTAAAAAATTGCAATAAATATGAAGAGTGTAACAATGTTCATAAAACTCCATCAAGCCATTTCTACATTACTTAATATATTTATTTCTTAACGTCACACCAAAGGACATATTTTCAGCAAATTGCTTTATCAACGTAAATAAATAATCAATGAATAGACCAACATTGTGACCACTTGGATTTTTTGAAAGATTAATTGCTGCACTACGTAGACACATACTTTTTTCCCTCATAAACAATGTTTTGTGAAAAAAATGTTTTTTGCTGCCTATCCGTCATCTACCCTGATACACTCGGGACTCACTAATTCGACGCCCTTTCGGTACTTACGCCTTATGTCCCCTAAACCTAACCCTAACCCTAAAGGTCTTTGCAAACCGGACGCGATGCGATTTTGCGATGCGATTTTGCGAATAAAACGCGGGGCAAATTATTTGCAAAAAACTATGCACACCGGGCGCGACGCGATTTTGCGACCTTGTGACATCAAAACGTTCGAAAAATTGTACTGGTGAGTTCTGCGACAAATTGATAGCAGCAGCAGCACGGGCAAGGTTGCCATCATCTTAAATCCAAATGTTTTGCTTGGTATACCCACACATTAGATTCATTGGCCTGGCGAGACCTTTCCCTGAAGTTTGCAAAATGATATTAGGCTACTGTAACACAACTGGCTTTCGCTCAAAAGCGAATGCGAATCAATCAGGCCAACCATTCCATTACCTAGGCCTACACAAACAAGATTATGCCAGGCCTATTACAAAAATAATATTTGAAGTACACAAACAATTTGAAGTGCACACACATTTGTCTTTTGACTATCAGTCAAACGAGTAGCCTAAAAGGCGTGCGTGTCTCTGAAAAGATGCAGCCCCTTGGCCAATGCAGCACACATCGCGCGCTCCACGCTCATCCGACCTGTGGCTAGGCCTATATTTCTTTTCTGCAACAGAGTGATAAAGTGGTCCGCACACTGGGTAGCTTCAAAAATATAAACTTTATGTCATTTTTAATTTCATTTTTTTGAAGAACGAAATAAAGTTCATATTTTGGAATACCCGGTGCGGACCACTTCATTACACTGTTTAGGCTACCACTTTTTGTCTGGCACCTGGATAACCAACCGCCAAACACTATTTTCTGCAACAGAGGAAATGCTTTCTCGCGTAAATATTGACCCAACAGCAGAAGTCCGTGGCAACATTGTCAATACAGGCGATTGACAGTGACAACTAGATTTGTTTCCGAGGCAAATGAAACGCCCACTTCATACGAGATGAGCTGAATTTCTATGCATGATGTAAGAGCGGCGTGTGACTCAATTTGAGCCAGTTGGTGCCAAATACGAGGTGTGCCCACTTCATTCCTTGGTATACCCACATAGCCTATTAGATAAATTGGCCTGGCGAGACATTTTCCTGCCGTTTGCAAACTCACATTAGGGTATTGTAACACAACTTGCTTTTGCTCAAAAGCGGATGAATCATGCCAACCATTTTATTACACAAATACGATTAGGCCAGGTAGGCTAACAAAAGGTAACATGTGAAGTACACAAACAATTTGAAGTGCACATACATTATTTTCTTTTGCCTATCAGTCACACACGGAAAGGGCGTGCGTGCTCCTGAAGAGACGCAGCTTCTTCTAAAATGTATAAACTGCTATAAGTTTTGATTAGTTTAACCAAATGTAACATATGAGGTATGTATGGATTCAGCATTAAGAGTTACAAAGTTGCAATGAAACATAATTTATTGTTACAAGCTATTGTAAATAAAGCCTGTAATATCATTCAACTTGATTTGTTCAGAATATCCCTGAAGCACAAAGATACCTAGTATACCTATACACAAATATGGCTGCATAAAGCCTATGTCATACTTAGCACCCAACTTGCAACTTTGAGTTTATGAATTTAGGATCATGAGTACCAGCTTTTTTCAATCAAGCTATGCTCTATTAACACATAAAATCACAAAAAATATCTTGAAGAAAATAGATCAATATTATTATTATGATTATTATTAAAACTGCATTTCCGGAGACAGAATGCTATTAGTATGCTTGCGGCTTCTGCACACACACACACACATACATACATAGCTGTCGTATACACACACAGAAACACGAGGGAAAGAGATAAAGCTCTGTGTGTGTGTGTGTGTGTGTGTGTGTGTGTGTGTGTTTGTGTGCTGGCACGTGCATGTATGGAGACGCTTCAGGTGCCTTTCAGCAATGGGTGGGTAGGGAGAGGTAAGGTTGGGATTCAAACCTGCAACCCTCTGACAGACCAACACCTGATACCGAGTAGGCCACTGCCAAAGCAGCATATTAGGCCACGGTTGTCCAGGTTCTACAAGGCTGCATGTGTGAGTGTATGAATGAAGATTCTAAAGGTGACAGTTTGGCAGTCAATAGCTGAGTAATATGTGCAGCCTTATCTCCAAAAGTTTTACAAGTTGTCAAATGATATTGACACACAAATGGCATAACCCTGTTCTTCATGTCAAAGCTGAGATCACTTTTCTAGGCCAAATGGTTCAGTCAAAAAGTGGACATATTCAGGCCTATGCGCTGAGCTGTTGACACATTTTTTCTAAGTGAATGGGGTCACATCATAGGGATTTTAAAACTGCTCTCTCTCAAACATTTTTGGCTAATGATCTTAACACAGTTTGTATTCAGAGCCAAAACCTCTCTGAGAATGCCTTTACCTAGTCGAAAGGTGAATCGGTTTAATTTATTCTATTAAAAACCCCAGGACAGGTCACTTCTCACTCTAACTGCCACAGTTTGTGACATCATCATCTTGACCATTTTACCATTCATTTCAATGAGGGGAAAACAGAGAGAAAACTGAGGAAAACGAATCTGGTGAACGGATGAAAGGGGGTAGGCCAGCGAAAAATACACCACCTTGAGCCCTTTTCCAGCTGTTCGTTTTGGCACTCAAACCGTGTCTCTATCTCTAACGCTGCAACGATTCAAAGCCACCATACTAATGAATGGAGGTGAATGGAAAAACGTAGAATAATAATAAACTGTCGATGAACAATTAGTATGCTTTCCCGCAAGTATACTAAATACTGTAATAAACTGTCGGACAACAATTAGTATACTTGCTGGGGGCAGGCAGAGGCCTTTGGCAAGCATACTGAATAATACTATAGGACTATTTCATACATGGAAGACACAATCATCTGCTGTTATGAAGACATCTCTGTAATCGAATAAAAAATCTTATTATCTGCATTTGCCAGAAATGCCTGCCAATCTGGTAACAAATGGACAGTTTCCAGAGTTGGACTACACTACCAAAGATGCCGTTGCCAAAGATGTATTCCTACTAGAGGTGAAGTGCAGCTGTACTAGTACTTGTACAAATACACCTGCCAGATCTTGGTTCAAGTCCATGAAGGCAGAGTTAAAGTGCACACGTCTGTGCAAGTGCACATGCAATTTCTAAGACTGACCACTGACTGTTATTGTATCTGTTCTCTGTCATAGTTATTGTAGAGTGGAGTATTGGGATAAATGTTAGCCATATGTCTTCTGTTTGTTTTTGAATGCCGGAAAAACTGTTGTTCCTCATAGTATATCATCATCATTATCCTTATCATTATTATTATTATCATTATGATTATGATTATTATTATGACTATTATTATGATGATGATGATGATGATGATGATGATTATTATTATTATTATTATTATTATTATTATTATTATTGATTTACTTTCTTTTAGATATAAAGTTTTTTTGTCAATAAAATGATGGCTTGATTGAAAAAAAGCTGTTACTCATTAATCCCAAAGTATGACATAGGCTTTATGCAGTCATATTTGTGTATAGGTATCCTAAGTATCTGTGTGCTTCAGGGATATTCTGAACAAATCAACTTAAAGCGATGGTTCGGAGTAGAATCACCCTAATGCCATTTGAACCGTGACACCCATCCACCTTTACACCCGAAGTGTTTTCTGCCGCAGGCTTACATCAACAGAGTTGCCGTGTTATTCGATGTTTATTCCGGTTAGCTTGACTCAAGCGCATATGGATACTGGGCACCGTCTCCAAACTTTACCCACAAAAATAACATGTCATGACACCAAACTTCTGCAGTAGCACAAATATGGTCTGTACTCACGAAACGAAGCATTTGGAAGTTTGGAAATAGTCCAGGAGTTTATTATTATCAACACAAGCCGAATAGCTTCTCTGCTGCTAAAGCTGCGCCAACGTTACTTCCGTCATCTAAGACAAGCATGTAAGAGTCCTCAACGAAGCTCATAATATGCACAATGAAAAGTGAATTCAGCATCAGTATTGATAACGAAAATCCTTGTCTAATTGATAGTAGGTAAGATTTGAAATATCTTTTAAGTATTGCCTTGAAAATATAAGCCTTAATCACAATTCAGTGAAAACTTTTTTAACACTCTCGTCTGGAAGTTTGTTGAAGACTTTTACGGGCTTGTCTCATATGACGGAAGTAACGTTGGCACAGCTTTAGCAGCAGAGAAGCTATTCAGCTTGTGTTGATAATACTAAACTCCTGGACTATTTCCAAACTTCCAAATGCTTCGTTTCGTGAGTACAGACCATATTTGTGCTACTGCAGAAGTTTGGTGTAATGACATGTTATTTTTGTGGGGAAAGTTTGGAGACGGTGCCCAGTATCCATATGCGCTTGAGTCAAGCTAACCGGAATAAACATCGAATAACACGGCAACTCTGTTGATGTAAGTCTGCGGCAGAAAACACTTCGGGTGTAAAGGTGGATGGGTGTCACGGTTCAAATGGCATTAGGGTGATTCTACTCCGAACCATCGCTTTAAGTGATAACCCAGGCTTTATTTACAATAGCTTGTAACAATAAATGATGTTTCATTGCAACTTTGAGGGCATTTCCACCCTTTATCTTAAAAAAGTCCGGATTTTGCTGTCCACTGGCTAAAAGTGTGTTTATTACATAGTGTGTCTTTAATCTGGTAACCGAATACTTGGCTCACCGGTTTCACATCTTCATGCTGAATCCATACATACCTCATATGTTAAATTTGGTTTAAATAATCAAAAGTTATAGCAGTTTATATATTTTAGAGCGCCCCCCGCAGGCCATTTTGTTATCTGTGTGTTTGACACTCGAACTCAAATTGTTCTATAGACCCTAAACATCAACTTGGAAGTGAAAACCAAACTTTAACACCAATTTGAAATGACTGAGCCTAATACGACCCCACTATACACATTGCAGGTTGCGCAATGTAGGCTGCAACCCCATCACTTCGTAATTTCACCAAAGAACAGCTCTGCACTTCCCCGTGAAACGCTTCCCGACACAACTTAAAAGAAGAGGCAATCATCACTGCGCCACATGGACTAGCCGCTGCGTTTCATTGATAGGCTCGAC
Source organism: Engraulis encrasicolus (assembly GCF_034702125.1). Classification (NCBI taxonomy): domain Eukaryota; kingdom Metazoa; phylum Chordata; class Actinopteri; order Clupeiformes; family Engraulidae; genus Engraulis; species Engraulis encrasicolus. The sequence goes on along the minus strand of NC_085862.1, from coordinate 42,295,158 downwards.
ATGCATTCGTTTTTGTCGGGGTCTGTTTTAAAAGTGCGTGCTTGCATTTGGTCATCGAAACGAGAATATTGTCTTTTTTTTCCTTGATAGTGCTGGGCCACTCAAAGCTGCTAAGTCATTCGTTGACTACGTTTCCAATGGGTAGCGCTTTATGATATCCCTACTTGAGATGCCGTTTCATCTGGACAGGTTTAAAATTCAATAGCACGACATGTCAGACCTTTATTATTTGCTTTTATTTCTCGTCTATTTAATCCAACACCTGCTTTACTGATGGGCACGCATTATATGCCCCTTTTCACAAGCAGGAGATGCTACAGCAACGGAAAGTTGTTATAGCCTAAGGTCATAAAAGGAGTGGATAGCCTACAGCCCTTTTCCCATCAGATTCTGTACGCTGCGTCTATTGTGACAGGAATTTATTGTGACGTGACTAAATTAATTTAATGTGATTGGTTTACACATTTTGTCGCGTTCGAAAAATTTACCTCTTTGCGAATTTTTGTGTGTGTCGCTTTGTCGCGGCGAAAATTCGCCTCCAGTTTGCAAGCACTCATTGAAAATACAGAGTTCCAAAAATAGAACTTGTCCAGCGAGAAATCACAGCGAAAATTCGCAGCCGGTGTGCAAAGACCTTAACCTTACCCCTACTTAACCCTAAACCTAACCCTAACCCTAACCCTAACCTTAACCCTAACCTTAACCCTAAACCTAACCCTAAATTGCTTGTTTGAAATGTTTGATTACCATGTGACGGTAGGCTACCGAAAGGGCATCAAACTAGTGGGTCGCTAGGCAACAGTCGGGCAATTCAAGTGAATAGGCAGCGTGTCGTTGCCCTTCCACGAAAAACGGGCAATAACGTGAATGCACCACGAAGCTTTTTTTTGTCGTGAATACTTCACGAAATGATTGAGATACGGTTGTTGCGGGGGGGGGGGGACAGCTTTTTTTCAATTTTTTTCCGACAGCCTATATAGATGATGCACTCTGCCTGTGGAAAGGTACAGTTGAAGAATTGAAAAACTTCTTGACATATATTAACTCTTCCACGAGTTACTTGTCCTTCACCATGGAACACAGTAACCAATCAATTGATTTCCTTGACTTGACGATCTTTAAGGATGAGAATAGCACCCTACAATCTACCCTATACTGCCCTACAATTTCAGAACGCAGTATAATTCAAAATGCCAAACTGAGAAAAAAGGCTTTAAAGTTTCCTTTCTGTCCACGCGACTGTGTTGGAGGTAAAGTGGTGATGACACTTCCATATAATACTTTTTTATGGTGAAAATTTATGCACGCAAGAAAAAAGCAAAAAAAACAACATTCTCATTACTTTTTAGCTGAAAAATCATTATACTGCGCTCTGTTGTGGTATTACTGTCTACACCAAAACCACGGTGTCAATGGAGAAGTGCAGTATAATTCGCATTATACTGCGTTCTTGGCTAGTAATACGTAACCTCCTAAAACCAAAAAGCGCAGTATAATCAGTTTTTTGCGTTTTTTTTCCGAAACGGGACCAAGTTGGGCCAAAAAAATTTAACACAAGAAAAAGAAGGTATTTTAAAGCCAATTTCCGGTCTAAACCCATTTTCGACCATTTTCAAGATACTGCGTTCTGATATTGTAGGGCAGTATACCGTAAGCCTCTTAGTAGGAACACTTTGTTACAGGCGGATAGTAACCACCCCCCTCACCTAGTCCGTAATATTCCTACTTGACAATTTTTGCGAGAAAGGAGGAACTTCAGCACCTTATCTGAATTTACATCGAAAGCCTCTGATCTGGCACGCCGCTTTGAACAACGCGGATACAGCAAACATGACATTTCTAATGCATGGGAGAGAGCCTCTATGACAGAGCACACCACTCTGCTTAGTAAAAAGCCTAAATCTCAATTGGCCTCCCGTTTGTCATTCTCCACGCGTTACAATCCAGCTGTCAGTCAAATCAAGCGCATCGTGCGTAAACATTGGCACGTTCTGAACAGCGACCCTGTGCTCAAAGAGATCTGCGCTGAGCCGCCTAGATTTATATTCAGGTGCGCTCGTAATATTCGGGACCGATTGGTGCACTCTGATATGGTGCCTCCCTCCCCAACTACTTGGCTCTCCAACCCGCCAAAAGGTTTTTACAAATGCAATAATTGCGCGCAATGTTCCAACTCATGTAATGCCAAATATTTCTCACACCCGCGCACAGGGAAGAAATTTCCTATCTCATCACTGATCACTTGTACCAGTACACATGTGATCTACATGCTTAAATGTCCATGCGGTTTGGCTTACATTGGCCAGACTAAGCGCCAGCTTAAACTTAGGATAGCCGAACACAAGACAGCCATCTTCACCCAAAATATGACATATGCTATGGCTAGGCATTATAAAGAGGCCAACCACGGTTCCCCTGCTTCATTGAAATTTTGGGGGATAGAAAAGATCATACCTCCCCCTAGGGGTGGTGATATTATCAAAAAACTCCTATGCAGGGAAGCTTTCTGGATATACACATTGGGTACTTTAGAACCTCAAGGTCTAAATGAGGAATTAAGTTTCTCTTGTTTTTTTGTAATGCTGTAAACATTTTTGAGCTGATGTGTTTGTTTTACATATATGATGCTTATACCTGCTATTTTTGTACTTGTTGATTTTTGTACTTGATGAATTTCCATTTCATGGTTACTTGTAACTTTTTTAACTTTTAATCCACTTTTTCAAATGACTAATGTATTTTGAGTGTATTCACACCAGTGATTTGGTTTGCGCTGCAGGAAATACCCACGCCCCATTACGCACACCTGCTGTGGATCTCTTATTTGGGCGTTGGCAAACCATTTCTCTGAGGACTCTGATGAAGACGCATGTCGAAACGTTAGTCTCACTGCACTAAAAAATAAATTACAGAAAATAGACATCCGTGTGGCACCAGATTTCTTTCCTTTTTATATTATATTATATTTCATTTTATATTACCGGTATATTGTATTATATTGGGCTATATGGTTTGGTGGGCCCTAGAATTTGTTCACATTTCAAAGTGGGCCTTGGTGTTCTGAATTTGAGAATGGCTGCATTAACACATTGGTTTTAGTCTACTCTATTAACCCATTGATGCCTAAAGCACCTGCAAAAAAATCTCATCTCATGCAAGAGCCTGAATGCAGTGTAGGCCTATATGTATCTCCAGGCACCAAAGGTCAAACAACATATAGGCTAAAATGGGTTAAACAATGAGCTGTATTTTTTGAAGATATTATTTGTTAAAATGATGTGGAAATCCTAAACCAATGTAATGGATGTGACTATATAGCCCATTTATCATCTATTATTTCCATTTTTACCTGTCTTTAGGATCATTGCTTTTTTACTCAAGTGCCTAGTAGCCTAAAGAGAATGAAAGTGATGTTCCCCCTTTGGCCAGACGTTCGTTTTAAGGACGGACCGTCCGTCCTTTCAGTGCCTTGTCCGGCGTAAATTAAACCAGGCAAAAATGGATTAAAATGCATGAAATTGCATTCTTGGGGGAAGACCCCCCGGTGACGTCCCGGTGAATTTCTGTTGCATGGGGGGGCCCCCAGTGAATTTCCGCTTGGGGCCCCACCAGACCCTGGAATTGCCTCTGGTTGCAGTGACCGCCAATTGAATAGCCCCGCTGCACACTCTTCACCCACTAACAGAGATAAAGTATACTCTCGAATCAAGCCTAAATGCCCTTTGTCCTGAGGTTGAACTTTCGACTCCCTCAGTCAGTTTATTTTTCTTTCTTTTTTTGGTTCAGCATGTAACCTGTTGTGTTAAAACAGGCATGACCTGTTTTTTTGCGACCGGAGAGTGTTAGGGAGGGGAGGTGCCAGCTTATGTAATTCAGATCATGTAACCACACAAATATCTGCACAGAAACTTTTCAAAACAGTTGGTTGTTTCAGCCTGCATTTGGAGAATGACGCTGTTATTGCACCTTCTGGATTTTTTGGATATCAAAAGCTTCTTGCTTTTTCTCGCAGTGTTTCTTCTGGTGTTTGACTACATAAAGAGTAAACCACCAAAGAATTTCCCTCCAGGACCATGGTCATTACCTTTTATAGGAGACTTACATCATATAGACTTAAACAGCATCCACCTTCAGTTTATGCAGGTAAGTGTCTCTGATTTACTGTATGTGGCATTGAGGAGCTGTGATACAAATTACAGAAGCTTTTGAAGTCACAGCTGATACGTTGAGGAAATAATTATATGATTTTAGGAGGTGAAGATCATTATCATCATTGGATATTTGCAGTTCTCTGGCCCCAAGCTCTTGTTTTCTGTATGTCGTTTTAGTCATTTATTATCAAGCTGTATACTGCCAATTAACAGTTTTGATCTTTTCATAAATATTTAATAAGTAGAATGAAACATATTTACTTGTCTGGCCAAAGTACTGTAAGTATTGCAGCCAAAGATTAGAGCTATTTCTTCTAATTGAAAACAGAGAAGAATCTATTCATGTATGAAAAATGATGACATATGAATATGATATATGAATGATATAATGCGTACTAAGAATTTAATGGTGACGTTAAACATACATCAAAAAGAGAACCTTTGTGAGTGGGCAACATCAGTTCTGGAGATGAACTGAAAAAATAAATGATATACCTTTAAACTATAAAAATACCTGTATGTCACAGGCTGACAAGCCTGACTGGGGTGAATCTTAGATCAATCTTGTCCTGCAGTGATACAGGACAAGACAGGACAGGATATTGCAGGCTACAGTGCCTGCAGCAATGTGGGAGATGGGGGTGTAGATTAACCTGACTCTCGCCAGCTGGTATGTTTCACCTTCATCTTCACAATACCATCTGGGAACCCCCCACAACCAACATGTTTTCGAATGATGCTACTTATCAATTTTTTTTGCTTGTGATTGGATAAACAATCTGTCCGTCATCTTTACTGACATGTCACCTCAGCCACTCACATTGAACTTGACCCGTGACACATCTCAGATTGACAGGTAGAAGAACAGCCATAACGCCGCCTATCTATGGAAAATCCCAGCCCACGATCCTGCCTGCCTCATTTGTTGAGAAATTATTCTGATTTTCACAGTTCTCAGAAAGTTCTGTGAGGAAACAAAAAAGCCCTTTTGTGCAGTTTGGCAAAACACAGCCAGATGGCGTAACTCAGGTTAGGCGTAGGTAGAATTAAGGGTGGAATATGAACCTGCCACCCTCTGATCCAAACATCAACTTTCTAACCATTATAGTAGACCATGGCGGCCGCAGACATGTCAGGCTGGGGGTTGCCACCTCTGTCTGACTAAAGACCTGGACATATCAACAATCAAAATTACCTTCATTCTTGTAAGCAACAGCACTATCTATTCAGTGTCCACAATGTAAAAATGACAACTTGATGTTATTCAATGTACTGGGATTTTTGACCCCAGCAGCCATAAAATCGCCAATGCCAGCTTCCACTTTCTCAAGTTGAGTAACTTCAACTCACTTTTGTACATTTTGATAAAAAGCTGGTCTTAAAGAAATACTATGCAACTTTTTCATAGTCATGAAATGGCTTGGAACTCAAGGTTTTGCTTGACTGGACCGTTATGGCGAAAATGGCAATATTTCCAACATCTGGTGGCTCTAACAGAGACTCATTCCCTTTCGTTGACTAACTATACTCATGAACAGCGTGACGTTGTCCATGTGCGTTACGCCCATTTGTGGGGGAAAACAACCCATGCAAGTCAATTGGTGATGTTGGGGTTTAATAAACTAAAGATACGGACCAGTAGACTAGCGTTGTTCACGCGCAACATGCCGAAAACGTGTTGTGTTGCCGGCTGTTAAAATGATAGAGCCAAACAGCCATGGCTGAAGCATGGACTGTTCATTTAGACAAGCCAATGTAGCATGTAAGTTGATGAGACATTCAGTTTGTTTTCACCCACAAAGGGGCGTAACGCACATTTACGAGCAAACTAGCCGGATGGCCGTTCATGAGTATAGCACAGTTCGCTGAAAAATGGCTGTTAACTGATTGTAAAATGTCATGCTGGCATAACCAGCGAAAATAACGAATGTAACAGCAAATAAATTATCAGCTAATTGAGATGAAAGGGAGGTTTGGACAGGTAAATAAATCGCTTGTGTGAACATCGGAAAAGCCCCTTCAAAATGGAGAGAGCTGAACGCTAAATGTTCTGCCCTCATTAAAGAGTTCCCCTTCTTCAACTAGACAGACAGATGACTCCCATCACACACTGGTCAGATTTGGTGGATTTATTCAAACTGACAGCGTGCAAAAAGGTGTAAAACTAAAATAAAGAAAGATAACAAAACACATAATCAGCACAAAATATGCATTAAGTATGATATCTAATACAGATCCCCAAAGATATTTCCCACAACTAGCATAGAAAGCTATTACAGAGACTAGCTGGATACATGAAATCACATGTCAAACATCAATAGCTCTTAATTCGTGAAATTACAAAAATATGCAAAAAATATACACATGACATAGTTAAACTAACAATATCCTTCAAAAATACTCACAGACGATGCTCCTATAAGCGATTTCAAAAGAGGATGGAGTAAGATGTTACAGCTGCTCACACCACCTTGCCAAAACAGGTCTGCTTGAAACAAGCCATTCACTTCCTATCAGAGTCACATGACTATCATTCATTTCAATATGACTGCCCAAATGATAAGCCCAACCCCCAAAGCACAGACACCACCTAGTGGCAGGAGGAGAAAATAGCACATTAATTGCTTATAAAATAAACTCAGTCCAGCACACTCCCCGCTGGTATCTAAAAAGATGCCACCTAGAACAAGGGGGAGCAAAGAACGGTTAACATTAATCAGTCTCTGGGGAGAGGAGTAAGACGACCTCCGAGACAGGCCGCAGGAAGGTCTTGGCTGACCCATCCCTTGCCAGTCTTGATCTCCACCTTCCTTACCCTCCCGTCCGTGCCGGGGAAGGTCTTGAGGATGACGCCCAGGGGCCAGTCATTTCTCTGCAACTGGTCGTTCTTCAGGATGATGACATCCCCCTCTTTCAGATTGCGTCTCTCCTTTTTCCCACTTCCTGCGTTTCTGCAGGGTGGGAGATACTCAGTCCTCCAGCGATGCCAAAAGGTGGTAGCAAGGCTTTGGACCTGCCTCCACTGCTTGCCGTAGAGGTCCTTCCTCGTCAAATTCACCCTTGGGAGGAGGGAAGGGCACTGACCTTCTGTGTTGAGAAGGGTCGCTGGTGTCGAATGAATGGGGAGTCAGGGTCTGTGGACACAGGAACCAATGGACGGGCGTTCAGGATAGCTGAGACCTCTGCCATGAATGTTGTCAGGACCTCATGCGTGAGCTTTGCAGGGCTGACTTTCAACAGCATAGAGTCCAGGATACGCCTTGCCAGTCCGATTAGCCGCTCCCAACTGCCCCCCATGTGCGAAGAGTGTGGTGGGTTGAAGATCCACTTACACCCGTTGTCACTGAGGTATCCTTGCACCTCCTTGTCACAGGTCTGAGAGTCCATCTGCAACTCCTTACAGGCCCCGACGAAGTTGGTGCCGCAATCGCTTCTGATCTGCTTCGCTGGCCCCCTGATTGAGAAGAACCGCCGTAGAGCGTTGATGAAGCTTGATGAGTCCATGACTCCAGTACTTCTATATGTACGGCTCTGGTGCTCATACATGTAAAGAGCACAGCCCATCTTTTGCTGCTAGCGAGTCTTCCTCTGGTACGCGTGCTGTGACCATCCATGGTCCGAAGACGTCCACACCCACAAATGAGAAGGGAGGATCTGCGCTGAGGCGGTCCGCAGGTAAGTCAGCCATCTTTTGAGTCTCCATCTTCCTGCGTAGCCTTCTGCATGTGACGCAGTGATGAAGGATACTGCTGATGCGCCGTTTCCCACTGATGATCCATAGGCCTGCCGCTCTCACAGCACCCTCAGTGAGGTGCCGCCCTTGGTGCTGGACCTGCTCATGATGATGGCGGATGAGCAAGGTTGTGACGTGGCTCCGTCCAGGTAAGATCAGAGGACTCACCTCTTTTCCATCCAGACTTGCCTTGGACAGGCGTCCTCCAATCCTGAGAACGCCAGCACTGTCAAGGTAAGGACACAGGCTGAGGAGTGGGCTTTGCTTAGGAATGGATGTTCCTCCCCGGATGCATTTCAACGTCTCTGCAAAGGCATGTTGTTGGACAGCCCGTATTATGATGTTTCTAGCTTCCTCCAAGTCCTCTGTGGGACAGGGCCCTTCATGGGTATGCCAACCCTTGCAGCTGTTCCTCTGCGTGAAGGAGTGGGCAACATGCACAAGCCTAGCAACTGCTCGATTGAGTGACCGCCAGCTGGAGAACTTCTCAAAACGTGTAGGGTCAAGTTTGTTACTGTACCTGTTGAGATGACAAGTGATCTGTGGGCGGAGTCAGAGTCAATTGCTGGGGTCAACCAAGTCAAAGGAAACTAGGCGCCAGTTTCAGCATCAGCTGATGTCAGCAGAAATGGCGGGTCCCGCACAGCCATGAGGTGTGAGTTAGGCTGCTTGCTGGGACTGATCGTGAGCCGTGGTCAGCTGGGTTCTGGCCGGAGGGCACATACTTCCATTGGCTAGGGCTTTGTTGACTCCTGATGCGCTGCACCCTATTGCTCACATAGACGTAGAATCGTCTTGATTCATTGTGAATGTAACCGAGGACCACTTTACTGTCTGAGTAGAAGGTCACAGCGTCAAAGACAGTGTCCATCTCATCAACAATGGCGTCTGCAATCTCTACGGCCAGGACAGCAGCGCACAGCTCGAGCCTTGGAACTGTTGTTTCTGGACGTGGAGTTAGCTTTGCCTTGCCGAACATGAAGCCAACCTCTACACTGCCACTTGCATCAGTTGTTCTCACGTAGGCAACAGCGGCTATAGCAGTGGTGGAAGCGTCGCAGAATACACACAGCTCCTTACTGTATGCTTGGCGGAGAGACATGGATGTGTACTGGCGCGGGATCTTGAGCTGTTCAAGCTCCTTCAGAGAGTCCCTCCACAGCTTCCATTCTCTGTACTTTTCCTCAGGGAGAGGGGCATCCCAGTCGCCTGACTCTGCGGTGAGCTCCCTCAGTATGGACCTTCCTTGAATGCTTACAGGGGCAGCGAAACCCAGTGGGTCGAACAGACTGTTTACAGTTGACAGGACCCCACGTCTTGTGTAAGGCTTCTCCACATCAGCAACTTGGAAGGTGAAGGCGTCTCCCGAAATGTCCCAGCTCACCCCTAAGCTTCTCTGCATGGGAGGGAGGTCTGTGCTGAGATCCAGATCTTTCATCCCCTTAGCCAGATCTTCAGGAGGGAAGGCTCTCATCACAGCCACCCTGTTTGACAAGATCTTGTGAAGCCGGAGGTTGGAGAGGGCCAGCATGTCTTGAGTGTTGTGAAGAAGAGTAATGGCTTCCTCTTCTGAAGGAACAGACAGAAGGCCGTCATCAACATAGAAATTCCTCTCAACGAAGAGCCTGGCCTCCGTGCCGTACTCCCTCTCTCCCTCTGCAGCAGCTCTTCGAAGCCCGTATGTGGCCACGGATGGTGATGGGCTATTTCCAAAGACATGTACACGCATCCTGTACTCGATGACGTCATCATCCAGGTCATTATTGCGATGCCAGAGGAAGCTCAGAAAGTTCCGATGGTCCTCACGAACGACAAAGCAATGGAACATCTGCTGGATGTCAGTTGTCACTGCTACTGGCTCCCTCCTGAAGCGCATAAGTACCCCGAGCAAACTGTTGTTCATGTTTGGGCCCGTGAGGAGGACATCATTGAGGGATACCCCTTGGTGTTGTGCACTGGAGTCGAATACCACCCTCACCTGTCCAGGCTTCTGAGGGTGATATACCCCAAAGAACGGTAGGTACCAGCACTCCTCATCTGGTGGTATGAGTGGCGCCACCTCAGCATGTCCATTCTCGAAGAGCTTGCTCATGAACTCAGTGAAGTGATCTCTCCTCTCAGGGTGTTTCCTGAGTGTCTTGGTGACTGTAGTGAGACGGGTTCTTGCCTGCTCACGGTTGTTTGGCAGACGCTGACGTGGGCTGCGGAAGGGGAGTGGAGCCTGCCAGCTGTTGTCATCACCCTGTGTCATTTCTTTTTCCATGATCCTCAGGAAGGCAAGATCCTCCATAGAAGGGGCTGTCTTGTCGTCGTCCTTCGTGTGGCAGAAGATGGACTCCCCCATGAGTCGCGTTTTGTCACTCGGCAAGGACGGTTGTTCCGAGAGCGAAGGATTCTGGAAATGACGAGTGTGGTTGAGCTTGTCTTTGATTTCGATCTTGTTGAGGCAGGGACACAGAACACTGGGACGTCCATTCTCAAGAACATAGGTTCTGTAGGTGTTCACAGGCGAGGGTACATGTGCACCGTTAAGACATACATCCCCTACTATCACCCAGCGAGGGCTAGTCGCTGGGCAAAAGGAGCGTGTGGGGGCCATTACGCTGTTCAAGGACCTTGTGCACCTGAATGATGTCTCTTCCTAAAGAAGCAGGATCTCAGCATTTGGGTCGAGAGGAGGTATCTTGGAGGTTAGGGACTTCAGATGCGAATGGTACTTCACAGCGGCTGGCGTGGGAATCTCTGCCCGATTATCAGGAAGTTGGTCACACTCGATGAGTGTAGGCAGAGCTAGACTGGTCTTTTCATCAGCCGATTCCAAGATGAACCCCTTTGCCCTGCGGCCTGCAGCCTCTGACACACCCGCGCAGGTTTTGAGTGTGTAGGGAGAAGTGTTGTCGGCTATGTCGAACATGTCAAAGAACGATGACCTGGCTAGTGACCTATTGCTTTGGTCATCTATGATGGCGTATGCTCTTGTCTTCTTCTCGGGTTCGTTTTTAGGATATACATAGACGAGACAGATTTTGGCACAGGACTTGGTTCCCGAGCTGTCTCCACAGACCTCTGTGCAGATTGAGGTAGTGACTGAAGCCGGAGTAGATTCCTCTCTCTCCCCGCCATGCTCTTCAGAGGGGCCGCTAGCAGGCTTTGTTGACCATGGTGCAGGACCGGCATGAAGGGCTGCAATGTGCTTATCGCTGTTGCACTCAGAGCACTGGATGATAGCCTTGCAGTCCTTTGCTTGGTGGGAGGTTGAGGAACAACAACGGAAACATATGCCACTCTCCTTAAGGAAGGCCTTGCGCTCGTCCAGCAGTTTTGCTCTAAAGGCTCTGCACTTCGGTAGGGGGTGGGGCTTTTTATGTATGGGACACTCTTTCTTTAGGTTGTCTAAACCCTTGGTCTCATCCCCCTTGGCCGGATTGTCCACCTCTGTCTTATGCACAGCAATTGGGGTTTTAGCTGATTTTGTTGGTAATTTCTCCCACTTAGGTGGCGTGTTGCTGGGCGCTGCAGCAGCAAAGCTTGGATCGTTTCTCATCTTTGCTTCTGTATGAACGAAGTCAGCGAACACGGAGAAGGGAGGGAAGACGGTATGGTGTTTTTCTTTATACTTCGTTCCATGCACCATCCATTTCTCCTGCAGGTTGAATGGCATTTTTTCCAGGATCGGGTTAATGCCGCGCGCTGTGTCGAGGTAAGCCAAAGCAGGCAGGAAACCATCCTCCTTAGCTGCCTGTATCTCCAGGAGAAGGTCACCTAGTTCTCGTAGACGCTTGGGTTCTTTGTTGGAGAACTTTGGGAAGCGTTCTAGCTTGTTAAAGAGAGCCGTCTCCATGGCCTCTGGCGTTCCATAAACGTCCTCTAGTCTTTCCCAGACCATGTTGAGGGCCTCACCAGGGTAGTTGATACGAACTGACCTCACTCTCCTTGCATGCTCAGCAGATTCTGGTCCAAGCCACTTATAAGCAGGTCAAGTTCCTCGCTAGGCTTCAGACCCAGATCTTCAGTAGCGTTAGAGAAGGCGACCTCCAAGCCCAGTAGTTTTCGGGTTTGTCATTGAACTTAGAGAGTCCAGCTGTCAGTAGCTCACGGCGAGCAAGAACCTTGCCAGCACCGATACATTTGAATAGGTTCTCCTCCCGCTGGATAACTGTGATCGCTGTATCGCGTCTGGGCGTCCATCGGTTCTTTGGTTCAGATGTTGGTTGTGATGGAATAAATTCGCGTTCTCTTTTAGGTGTGAATTGCACTGGCGGCCGTCTTGAATTAGCAGCTGTTGTAATTGGCATTGTGGCTTTCACAGACAAACGTTGCCTCTCACTTTGCCTAGGTTGCTCATGATGTATCGGAGCATCATCGTTAGAGTTGGGGTTAACAGCTGCTGAGGGATTTAAATCAGCCTCTTTATCCTGCTCTTGGTCCTCTGTGCGCTGATTAGATTGCACATAGGCATACTGTTCTTGAACATATTGCTCTGTTCTCTCAACTGAGTGATAGGATGAGCCTTGGTCGACATTGTGAACTTCAGTGAGCTCCCCCATAGCTGCCAAATCCACTGCCGATTCCAATACATTAGCTTCAGCAAAAGCGGCGTCGGCCTCTTTCTCTTGCTGTAAGGCTTCCAATGTGGCGTCAAGACGTGTCTCCTCTACTTTCAGCTGAGCCTTTCTTACTTTAAGATCAATCTCTGTTTGTGCATGCTGAGCTCTTGCCCGTGCAGCTTCTCCACTTGCTCGTGCTCCCAATGCAGCTAAGCTAGCAGCAGATCTCACAGAGTGCTTCGATGCTTTTGAATTTTTAGATGAGTGTGAACACTCTGACCTTGTTTCATAATTCTTTTCTTCCTTTGACGACATCTTGAAATTCATAGATGTAGAGCAGGCTGGATATCTTACTCACTGCGGTAGAAGTCACTGTTGAGTCCGTCTTTTTACTGTTCTGCCCTCATTAAAGAGTTCCCCTTCTTCAACTAGACAGACAGATGACTCCCATCACACACTGGTCAGATTTGGTGGATTTATTCAAACTGACAGCGTGCAAAAAGGTGTAAAACTAAAATAAAGAAAGATAACAAAACACATAATCAGCACAAAATATGCATTAAGTATGATATCTAATACAGATCCCCAAAGATATTTCCCACAACTAGCATAGAAAGCTATTACAGAGACTAGCTGGATACATGAAATCACATGTCAAACATCAATAGCTCTTAATTCGTGAAATTACAAAAATATGCAAAAAATATACACATGACATAGTTAAACTAACAATATCCTTCAAAAATACTCACAGACGATGCTCCTATAAGCGATTTCAAAAGAGGATGGAGTAAGATGTTACAGCTGCTCACACCACCTTGCCAAAACTGGTCTGACTGAAACAAGCCATTCACTTCCTATCAGAGTCACATGACTAACATTCATTTCAATATGACTGCCCAAATGATAAGCCCAACCCCCAAAGCACAGACACCACCTAGTGGCAGGAGGAGAAAATAGCACATTAATTGCTTATAAAATAAACTCAGTCCAGCACACTAAATGAGCAAAGATGTGGATTTATTAGCATTCTCAAAACCCACGCCATCTATAGGCCTACCTCGTTTAGTTAATAAAGCTACTTATGAATGTAAATGAGTTGAAAACTGATGGCGCACATTTTACTTGATGTCAAAGGACACATCAATCAGTTGAGCCAAAATAAATATGTTGCCAATCAAGAAGAGACAAAACTACCTCATAGAGGTAGAATATTAGACCTCTATGTGTTAACTCTAGCCTGCTTATCTTGCTATTGCCTAAACTTCGGATGAGTCCACTTTCACTTTCAACACCACAAAATGAAAATGTGGCTTGTTTCCTCGACTTCGAACTCTTTACAACCGTTACAACATCTAAAGAAAATTTGTTTATCTTGGTCTCAAGAGAGATGAACAGACCAAGGATATGGATCACTGGAACCATGTCGTGTGGTCTGATGAGACCAAGATAAACAAATTTGCTTTAGATGGTGTTAAGCATGTGTGGTGGTAAACAAGTGAATTTTACCAAAAAAAGAGTGCATCATCTGGCTAGTCAAGCATGGTAGTGGGACTGACATGGTTTGGGGATGTATGAATGCCGTCAACATTGGAAATCTGAATTACACATAAAGAAGCATGCATGTCAACATGCACTGTGACTACAGAAGCAGATCATGATACTCCCCATAGGACTTCATTCAAAACTCACACCCATCTATTTTAGCCAGGTGCAGACTCAAAATGTAAAATTTCAATGTAAAGACAAGCTGAAACACACACCGATGACCTCCCTTTTAATCCCTTTTCATTTCGAAATGAAAAAATTAATGTAGTTGCTGCCAAAGGTGGTTCTACAAAGTATTAAGCAAAGGCTGTGAATACTTAAATGTAAATATGATTTCTTTGTTGTTTAATTTTAAAAGGACACTGTGTGAGATTTTTAGTTGTTTATTTCCAGAATTCATGCTGCCCATTCACTTATGTTACCTTTTCCATGCATACTTACCACCAGCATCAAATTCTAAGTATTCATTATGACTGGAAAAATTGCACTTTTCATACATGAAAAGAGGGATCTTGTCCATGGTCCGCCATTTTGAATTTCCAAAAATAGCCATTTTTAGCTGCAAAAATGACTGTACTTGGATCAAACTAGAATTTTTTTGTTCAATACTCAGTAAACTTTCATTTAAAGATCAAATTTGGCAATAGGCAGCCCAATTTCAATAAGCAGCATAGTTGCAGTACCTATTTTGACCATTTCCTGCACAGTGTCCCTTTAATACATTTTCAAAAACTCTTTTTTTCACATGGTCATAATGAGGTATTTATGTTACATTTTGAGGTCAGATATTAATTTAATACTATTTGGAACAAGGCTGTAAAGTAATAAAATGCGGAAAAAGTGAAGCGCTGTGAATACTTTCTGGATGCACTGCACAGTAAATGTTTCGTTGTTAATTCAACACTTGGAGAGTTCATTTAAGTCCAAATGATGTCAAATCAACTCTCTAAGTGTTAAATGAACACTGCAGAATTTACTGTGTGTATATATATATACCACTGATTCTTGAAAGTTTGGCAAAAACATGTCCCTGCAGTGAAATATTAATTCTGTTGAAAATCAACTAAATGTTCACAAACAAAATGAACCCAGGTAATGGCCAAGGGGTCTGTTACACGAATACACAGTTGTTTGAAATATTTAAGAGTAATTTTATTACTTTTCATGGCTATAAACCTGTCCACACCCTGTAAAAACGCCTGTCCCAAGGACTGGCATCATCATTTCAATTGACTTAAAATACAAAAATCACTAACAGAATTGAACAATATCACCATGATGTGGAAGACCATATTAAAGTGGTTCTACAGATGTACACATAGTGGATGTAAAACAATATTTACTATTATTTACTGATTGCTCAAAATGTGTCCAGCATATTGGTCACCACCGTCAGATTTTTTCTAAAAGACAATAAAATCGGGTATGCACAAGGTAATTTTCATTACTGAGGACCCCTTTTCAAACCTTTAGCTCTACTGCCTACTTCAGCATCACTGAAGCTCCTGTAAGTTTATTATTTTGTCCTCAATTTGTTAATTTGTTTGGACACTGGTACTGTCCCAACCATAAACTGTCAACACCGTCAGGGGGTTTTAATAGTATTGTATTACATTAATGTTAATAAATATAATTTTTTTCAGAAAAGGTATGAAGCACCCAAGAAACACAGCGAAAATGAAATGGCTAATCTGAACAAACAATGCATACTTTTTAAAAGAGTGCTTTTTTGTCTCACACCGTCAGATGTCACCACCGTCAGATTTTGTTCTGCTCATCATGTTGTTCCATATTTTACTAAATTGTGCTGGTTAATGAAACATTACTAGGCATGTTAGTAATAATTGTGATCCAAAATGATACTCTAGCCACCACTGAGGTGCATTTGGAGGTTTTTTTGTCAGAAAACCTGACGGTGGTGACATCTGATGGAGTTAACCAAAAAACACATGTTTTACGTGTTTTTGACATGTTTTAAGAATATGTATACAATAAGTATCTACAGTTATGTTGAATTGTTAAAGTAATTCACTTTAATACAGTAAACATGTGTTTTTACTTCTAATTCTGTCTGCCGCTGCTGACAAAACAAGAAAGAGCCCATTTTATGAAAAATGTTAAACATGGGGAGCTTGGCCAATGCATTCACTGCACAGCCAAGACCTACATCTATGATAATACACCTCTATATTTTGGATTTGAACAACTTAAAAGCTGTTTTTACCATATTTTCAACAACCAGTGGCTTACTTCCTAGATAATCTAACTAATGAAGAAAAAACACATGCTTATACTGTGCACACACAAAAATAATGTGTTTATGCAAGATGCCATTGACTTGAGAGGGCTATTAATTTTGCTAAATGCAGGTACTAATTAGGCCACTTTCACCACTCTCAGATTACTGTCACCACCGTCAGTTCTTAAGTCACCACCGTAAGAAGGAGTTTTGGACATTTTAAAGGAATGTGCTTACAAGATTTTCCTTAGGAGTTGTTGAATTATCAAAGTAATAGCCAATTTAAGCCTGCACGAATATTTGTGAAATTACAAAAAATTGTTTGTTCTATTTAGGCGTTAAGTAAGCATCGTATGACGGTACATATTTTAAAATTAGAACACATGAAACAGTATTAATATAGAACAAAAGTGAATTTTCAACATTTAAAGGCATATGTGTGAACCAAAAAATACACATAATCACTTAAAAACTCCAGATACATATGCAACCAAATCAATACAATTTTAATAACTTTTAATTGTGTCTGACGGTGTTGACAAAAAACAAGGTATGATTGGAGAAAAGCCTGATTTCTGAAAAAAATACATAATGGGGAGATTGGCCTTGTGCATTTCTGAAAAGCCAAGACCTTAGTCTACGAGGATATACCATATAATTTTGTAATTCACTTTGTTTTTTCTGTCAACATTACAACCTGTTTTAGCCACTTTCTCAAGAATCAGTGATACATGTATATATAAACAAATTTGGTGATGATCCGGATCCAGGAATTAAAAGAAAGATTCTTCACCATTGCAGGATAGGGCGAAAGACTTGAAAAAAAATATGGTGCAAGTCAAAATAGTCAAATGTTCTATCAAACCGCTTCCTTGGCAGAGGTCTGCACTCTCTGAGTGCGTTTCTAATTTAATACATATTATCGGGAAATATTTATATTTGTATAGCCCCATGAGCCTATAGGCTATGTAAAGTTTAAATTGGCTGTCTTATTACGACATTTTGTAAGTCCTTGGGTCACTGTAAAGGATCTCCTGTATTCTACTTTTGACTGATGCATTATTGAATACATAGTATTTCCAGTTGAACTATTATTGCACTGATTTTTATTTTTTTTTGTCTCTCACAGTTTGCTGAAAAATTTGGACCCGTCTTCAGTGTTAATTTTTTTGGACCAAGGATTGCCATAATCAATGGCCACAAACTCGTTCGAGAAGCATATCAAGCAGACAGCTTTGCTGATAGGCCAATCATACCAATAATTACTGATACCGTTGGTGACAAAGGTGATTTGTCAATCTCAACAGAGAGCTACTATTTAATACACCCAATGATTAACACCGTTACATGTTCTCAGTGTTACAAGGTTATTTGTTTTGTTTATCTTCTTAGGAGTGGTTGTGTCAAATGGATATGCTTGGAAACAACAAAGGAGGTTTGCACTCCACACTCTGAGAAATTTTGGATTGGGCAAAAGAAGTCTTGAACCAGCTATCCTTCAGGAATGCAGATATCTACACGAAGCTCTCCTAAATGAACAAGGTAGTTATCAACGTTATTTCAAATGTCACTCTATGAATTATCTCTGAAGAGGATTTGGCCCAGCAACTGCCTTGTGATCAAAGACGAACAAGTAAATATACACAATGTTGCCTTGGTTATTCCACAAGATTACTATCTTAATTTCATAATTAAGAGAGAACAACAGCAATCTGCTCAAGGAAACTTTGACATTCTGTGTTATTTGAGGAAATAGCCTGTAGTTTACTCTGTGGAATATACTGTATAGCATGTATAATGTCTTAACTCCTCTTCCAGGTAAATCCTTTGACCCACAATGGCTCGTAAACAATGCAGTGTCCAACATCATCTGTGTGCTGGTGTTTGGGGAGCGTTTTGAGTACACCAATGACGACTTCCAATCCCTCCTGAAGGACATCAACGAGCTTGTATATCTAGAGGGAGGAATATGGGCCCAGGTGATTATTTCCTTACTGTACCTGAACATAACAGAGGTGGTGAACGTGGCAAAAGCAGCGAAAGTAGTTGACTGATTGAGTGATTGGGCAAGTGGCGAAAGCTGCAAAAGTGGTCTCGGTAACAAGGGCATCAAAGGTGTCAAAAGAGTACTTGAATGTATCGGTGCAGTATGTAGGATTGTGGCCACAGTAAGTTTTGCAACTACGCTGCTCATTGCAACTTTACTGCCTATCCCCAAATTTGATCTTTTCATGAAAATTTAGGAGTAATAAACTTACTAGAATGAAGTACAGTACGTTTTCCAGCTTAGAAAAATGTATTACTGGACATTCAAAATGGCGGACATGAAGAAGATTCACCTTTTCATGCATGAAAAATTTAATTTTCCCAATCATTAAGAATACTATAATGTAATGGTGGTGGTATTAGCTATTAAAGGGACAGTTTGGTCAATTTCAACATGCAGTTGTAATGCTCACGCTACCCTGGACTTGTCAGTGCCTGAGATTTTTTTTCTTCTTCTTCAGCCGTTTCCGAGATCCTGGTCATTGTAATGGGGGCAGCTCTTTGTTTACATTTCAAAAAAACATTTTTATTTATTCCCAAAGACACCCAAAAGGTTATAAAACATCAGCAGACAACTAGCAAACAGCAGTACATTTTGGGAAAATATTTGGAGTTGGCCTATGTTTCATTTTTAAAAAATGTAAACAAACGCTGCCCCCATTAGAATTGCTCATATCTCGGAAAGGGCTGAGCCGAAAAATGTGGCATCACCAGGTACTGACAAGTCAAGGGTAGCGTGAGCAATACAGCTGCATGTTGAAATTGACCAAACTGTCCCTTTAAGTTTAAAAGGTAACATGTGTGAATGAGCGGCATGAATTCTGAAAATGAGCTACTAAAATTATTATATACTGTATCGTTAAGCTTTTTTAAAAAAATGCCAACGGAATGTCTACATTGTTTTAAACACAAGCTTCAGTTAGTCTGGTCTGTTCAGTCCAGGCGTGACAGGCTGATACAGTAACTGTTAAGTCTTGTTGCATTAAGGGCACATTTCGGCATATAATTTTAAAAAGTATATACTGTATGTTAAAAGGTCATATTGTTCCTATATAGTAAGTGCAGATCGATCATGAGCTAACCAGATAGTTGAACATTTTATGAACTTTTAGTGGCATGAATTGTATGTGTGGTTGCCAAAATTATATCTGATATATGTGTGGCTGACGTCATCTTGTGCCAATTCACATCCTGGGACTTAAACTCACAACTCACCAGAACTCATGGAACTCTGGGCAACCTTGGTAGAAGCAGATGCGCTAACAAGTGAGCATAATGGCCTCTAGCGCTAGCTCAGTTGCCAGCTGCTAACGTTCTGCACTGAACTCTGCTGGTTCACATTTGTTAGCCTCACTCCTTAAGCCTCACTCCACCCAGGTCACAACACATATGGTCATCTTGTGCTTATTCACCACCCGGGGCTCGATCTGGTGACTTCATAGCAAACTCCAGCATGGGATGTAGATGTAACAACAAGTCAACTAAATGGCCAGACTACCGCTGGTTCAGTAGTACACTAGCGCATCTGCATGAGGTTTTGTGAGGGAGGTGTACTATAAATAATGTTCAACCTAGGAACTCTGCTAGTTGGCATCTGATACACCTGCTCTGCACACAGTGTTTTAATAATTATAAATTTATGTTTTCATAGCTGTACAACATGTTCCCATGGCTACTGCGGAGGGTGCCAGGTCCACACAAGAAAATCTTTTCTCTGAGTTATAAAATCAGAAATTTTGTCCAGAAAAAAATTGACGAACATCAAGCAGACTTTGATCCATCCAACCCTAGGGACTATATTGACTGTTTTCTTGACGAAATGGAAAAGGTGGGTTGCGTTATCCTGAGAATGAAATATTTAAACTTCTATAGCCTATAAATGCTGTAAGCTAATGAAGACCCAACAATACAAACATTTTGTAGATTCTACCGTTTTTATTGTATCCTTTTTTCTTCAGTGGAAAGAGGACAAAGCTGCAGATTTTACTCTGGAGAACTTGTGCTTCTGTACCATGGACTTATTTATAGCTGGAACCGAAACCACATCCACCACCTTGTACTGGGGACTGCTGTACATGATCAACTATCCCAACATTCAGCGTAAGGAAAACAGATCACTGATTCTTGAGAAAGTGGCTAAAACAGGTTGTAATCTTGAAAGAAAAAAACGAAGTGAATTACAAAATAATATGGTATATCCTCGTAGACAAAGGTCTTACCTTTTCAGAAATGCACAAGGCCAATCTCCCCATTTTCCATTTTTTTCAGAAATCAGGTTTTTCTCCGATCATACCTTGTTTTTTGTCAACACCGTCAGACACAATTAAAAGCAATAAAAAGTGTATTGATTTGGTTGCATATGTATCTGGAGTTTTTAAGTGATTGTGTGTGTTTTTTGGTTCACACATACGCCTTTAAACGTTGAAAATTCACTTTCATTCTATTTTAATACTGCTTCATGTGTTCTAATTTAAAAATATGTGCTGTCAGAAAATGCTTACTTAATGGCTAAATAGATCAAACATGTTTTTGTAATTTCACAAATATTCGTGTAGGCTTAAATTTGCTATTACTTTGATAATTCAACAACTACAAAGGAAAATTTTGTAAGCACATTCATTTAAAATGTCCAAAACTCCTTCTTACGGTGGTGACTTAAGAACTGACGGTGGTGACAGTAATCTGAAGGTGGTGAAAGTGACCTAATTATTACCTACATTTAGCCAAATGAATAGCCCTCTCAAGTCAATGACATCTAGCATAAACAGTTTATTTTTGTGTGTGCACAGTATGTTTGTGCATGTGTTTTTTCTGCATTTGTTAGATACTCTAGGAAGTAGGTCTAGATTATTGAAAATGAAAATGTGGCATAAACAGGTTTTAAGTTGTTCAAATCCAAAATATAGAGGTGTATTATCATAGATGAACGTCTTGGCTGTGCAGTGAATGTATTGGCCAAGCTCCCCATGTTTTACATTTTTCATAAAATGGGCTCTTTCTTGGTTTTGTCACCAGCGTCAGACAGAATTAGAAGTAAAAAAATAAGTTTACTGTATTTAAGTGAATTACTTTTACAATTCAACATAATTGTAGATACTTATTGGAAGCATATTCTTAAAACTTGTCAAAAACATGTAAAACACATGCTTTTTTGTGAACTACATCAGATGTCACCACCGTCAGGTTTTGTGAGAAAAAACCCTCCAAATGCACCTCAGTGGAGGCTGGAGTATAAGTTTGGCTCACAATTATTACTAACATGTCTGGTAATGTTTCATTAACCAGCACAATTTAGTAAAATATGGAACAAGATGATGAGCGGAACAAAATCTGACGGTGGTGACATCTGACGGTGTGAGACAAAAAAACACTCTTTTACATATTGTGCATTTTTTGCTCACATTAGCCACTTCGTTTTCGCTCTGTTTCTTAGGGGCTTCATGACACTTCTGAAAAAGTATATATAATTAACATTAATGTAACAATAATACTATTAAAACCCCCGACGGTGTTGACAGTTTATGGTTGGGACAGTACCAGTGTCCAAACAAATTATCAAATTGAGGAGAAATTAGTAAACTTACAGGAGCTTCAGTGATGGTGAAGTACTCAGTGGATCTAAAGGTTTGAAAAGGGGTCCTCAGTAATGACAATGACCTTGCGCATACCTGATTTTATTGTCTTTTTTAAAAAATCTGACGGTGGTGACTAATATGCTGGACACACTTTGAGCAATCAGAAAATAGTAGTAAATATTGCTTTACACGCACTATGTGCATATCTGCAGAACCACTTCAATATGGACTTTCACATCATGGTGATATTATTCAACAATATCAGTGATTTTTACATTTTAAGTCAATTGAAATGATGATGTCTGTCCTTGGGACAGCTGTTTTTACAGGGTGTGGGCAGGTTTATAGCCATGAAAAGTAATAAAATTACACTTAAATATTTCAAACGACTGTACATTTATGTAACAGACCCCTGTGTTTTTACCTGGATTCATTTTGTTCATGAAAATGTAGTTTATTTTCAACAGAATTAGCAGTTTATTGCAGAGACATGTTTTAGCCGCTTTCTCAAGAATCAGTGAGATACGACACTCTGCTCAAATTTTAAAAACTGTAATGTTTGTTGTTACACACATGTAATGATGTAATTTCTGTCTGTGTTTTCAGGAAAGGTGCAGGAGGAGATAGACCGAGTGGTGGGATCCTCAAGACAGCCTTCTGTGGCCGACCGGGAGAACATGCCTTACACAGATGCTGTGATCCATGAGACTCAGAGATTTGGCAACATCCTTCCTTTGAATGTGGGCAGGAGGGCCACCAAAGACACCCAAGTTGGAGACTACACACTTCCTAAGGTGACTTTATGTCTCGGCCGTGACCATGACCTTAGTCAAGTTCTAATTTGAAGAACAGGTGTATGTGAATACCAGTTTCAAGCATAACACAAAGCTGTCTATACCTATGCCATCAGTTGTGACTTGTAACATTGACATGGTCGAAGTGTTCAAAGTTCATCATGTAAAAGACCCACTGTCAATCCCCTGTGTATTTTAAGCAATCATAATGGTTTATCTAATTGCTATGAACTCAATGGGATTCACAGGGCACAATGGTGGTGGGCTCTCTGACCTCCATTTTGTTTGACGAGACGGAGTGGGAGACCCCTCACACCTTCAACCCAGGTCACTTCTTGGACGCAGAGGGAAAGTTCAGAAGAAGGGAGAACTTCCTACCATTTTCTATGGGTGTGTATTTAGTCTGTTATCCCACTGGGCCCAGAGGTCATTTTAAAGGTGACCATTGACACTAGTCCATGTACACAATTGCATTTTGCGCATGATGCCTCATTCATTTATATTACTCAAAGTCACTAGGAATTGGTATGGATATCAAATGTTGTGTGTATATTTCCACAGGGAAAAGAGTGTGTTTGGGAGAGCAACTGGCTAGAATGGAGCTATTCCTGTTCTTCACCTCTCTGCTGCAGCGATTCACCTTCTCACCACCAGATGGCGTGGAGCCCAGTTTGACCTACAGACTTGGGGCCACTCACAGCCCCCAACCTTACCAGCTCTGTGCTCTTCCTCGCTGACATGCTTAAAATCTGATGCCAAACCGTATGACTGTGTAGTGTAACCATAACAGAGAAAAGATGCTGCATCGTGAGGTACTGACAAGTACGGAGCGACACATCATTTTTGTCCAGCCGTTTTTTTGTCCAGCCGTTTCTCAGATCCTAATAGAATGGCTTGGATGGCATTCATACAAGGACAATTGTGTGTATTTTATCCAAAGTCAAGTCTTTATTTACAAGGCAAATGCGGCATCAGGGTCTGAAAACGCTAATATCTAAAGACTCCTTACAGCAGTGTTTCTCAAACTTTTTCAGACCCGAGGACCACTTTGTCCCCCAAAAAGTGTTCAGGGACCACCTGTCAACTCAATTGACATTTGAGGGGTGTTAATTTGACACGGCTACTTTTCAATGCAGATCACTTACAGTATATCACGAAAGTGAATACACCCCTCACAGTTTTGCAGATTTTTGAGTATATCTTTTCATAGGAAAGCATTACAGAAATTTCACTTTGACACAATGACCTTTTAACAACATATTTAACCGCTTAAATTTCTTGTTCACTCAGAAAAAAACAAAATACAGCAATTAATGTTTGAACATGTACTCACAAAAGTGAGTACACCCCAGATTAAAATCCGGTAAAACTCACTTGTTTACCACCACACATGCTTGACACCATCTAAAGCAAATTTGTTTCTCTTGGTCTCAAGAGAGATGAACAGACCAAGGATATGGATCACTGGAACCATGTCGTGTGATCTGAAGAGACCAAGATAAACAAATTTGCTTTCGATGGTGTCAAGCATGTGTGGTGGTAAACAAGTGAGTTTTACAAAAAAGGTGTATCCTCTCAATAACCAAGCATGGTAGTGGGACTGACATGGTTTGGGGATGCATGAATGCTTTCAACATTGGCAATCTGAAATACACCTAAAAGAAACATGCATGTCAACATGCCCTGTGACTACTGAAGCAGATTGTGATATTCTCCATAGGATTGCATTCATATCTCACACTATCTATTTAAGCCAGATGCAGACTCAAAATTTAAAAGTTCAATGCAAAGAAAGGTTGAAACGCACACTGATGACCTCCCTTGTCATCCCTTTTCATTTCGTTTCATTTCGAGACGATTCGAGCCAACATAGCCCCTTCTCTACCGGATTTTAATCTGGGGTGTACTCACTTTTGTGAGTACATGTTCAAACATTAATGGCTGTATTTTGTTTTTTTCTGAGTGAACAAGAAATGTAAGCGGTTAAATATGTTGTTAAAAGGTCACTAATCATTGTGTCAAAGTTAAATTTCTGTAATGCTTTCCTATGAAAAGATATACTCAAAAATCTGCAAAACTGTGAGGGGTGTATTCACTTTCGTGATATACTGTACTTTTTATTTACATTACAAGCCTGTATTATTGTGGTGAAAATAAGACTTTCCATGTGTTTAACTTTGTAATTGTGTTACAAATATAGCCTACTTCTAGCTCGTCTTGGAAAAGTAGAAATCCACTCGCGGACCACCTGAGCTCTGTCGCGGACCACCAGTGGTCCCCGGACCACACTTTGAGAAACACTGCCTTACAGAGTGGGGAGTTTGGAAGACAACCCATGTTGCGTATCCATCTAAACAGCAAATAAAAATTCACGTCAGGCTTGTTCGAATTTCAGAATTGAATTGAGGATGACCCCGAAATTCCAATTCAAGTCTTGAATTTGAATTGAAATTCCAAACAGGAAGTGGAATTGCAATTCGAATTGGAATCGCAGGAAATAGAATTGAAATTCAAAGAAATTACATAATACAAACACTAGGTGGTGCTGTACATTAAATTCAAAGAAATTCAAAGTAATGACATAATAGGAACACTAGATGGTGATGTATATTTATGTGTCTATTCCCAATACTGCAAGGTGGGTGGGAAGAGTGAATTACCAGTACAACTGTGCCCTTAAGTCACCTGTTGGGCTGCTTTCTAGTAGTGCTTTAGGTATGATTTGGGTTGGCCATTGTCAGACTTTCAGGTTTTTCCATATTGAGAATACTATATCCTCCTCTTTTTGTTGTAGACGTCTTAGCAGTGGTGTAGGCTACGTAGAGTGCAGGTACTATACACAGTATACCCACCTGAAAATTACAGGGATTTCAGTATACCCACCTAAAATTGATTAATTCAATATTTAGAATAGCACAAATATACAGTGTACCCACCACAAAGAATGCTCAAATATACAGTATACCCACCACAAAAAGTAGACTACACCACTGCCTCTTAGTAGTATGTTCATGCAGTCTTGTTTAGTTAAAAAAAAGAAGAGCAAAAGGGAAAGTCATCAGGAGGCCTTGCGTAACACTAATTATTACATACACAATTGTTGAAAATCACAATGGGGCCTATGTGGTTTAAAAATATGTTCTTATCATTGTTGTATCACTTTGAGTGTTGAATACATTGCTAGTTAAACGGGCACTAGGTAGGATGACGTCATTTGTGCGGTGCCCGCGGCATGCCTGTCTCAAAATCTACACCGTAATGAAAAAATGCTGTTCAAATAAACTCGCTGTGAGACTGTTTTTCATCATGGAATGCCAGCAGTTGATACAAATCTGAATACAATATGTGAAGCAATGTTTTCAAATGAAAAGTGTTTCCCACGACACTCCTTTGGACCGCGCTGCCAAAAGTTGCATGTGGGGTTTTCTGACAGCGCACCCTCGAAGTGGTCGCGAGAGGCATCGTTCACTTACTAATGACTCGCACAAGCATCGACTGACTCGGGACCGTGATTAATTAAACTTTTAATCCTACCTGGAGCCCCTTTCATTACCATTGTTGTATTTTATTATGATGGAACCAAAAAGCTTTCATACAAATATGGTTGTGTATTTTCTGTCTTTTTGATGCACTGTAGTATTGAGTATATGGTATTTAATACATGCTGTTATGTTGTACCTTCCCTGTAACGTAATCATGATACAGAAAGCACAATGTTATAGTATCACAATCACTGTGTGCGGAGTGACCATTAAGGGTTGTGGGTGTGTTCTGACTGTCACACCAACGAGCCTGGCTCTTTGGTGTAGAGGTCAGAGTCTCTGTTTACCACCCAGAAGATCCGGGTTCAACTCCTCACTGGGCAACTCTACTCCCCTTCACTACAAATGGTGTCAGAAGTGGGATGGCTACTGTGAGACCATCAGAAGCGTACCCATTGTGTGTGATTTGTAATTCCATGTGAGGGAACTCCAGGATTAGGGACCCCAGTGATGGGTGAAGCATTGATGATGGGGCAAGCATGATGGGCAGTTGTGTGAGGGACACCATGAGTGTGTCAAGCACACGGGTGCGCTTCCCAAAGGGGAAGGCAATGTGATGGAGTAACCATCACAAGGGTTGTGGGTGTGTTCTGACTGTCACACCAACGACCGTGGCCAGAGCCATCTAATAACAGAGTTGCGCAAACCGGGGACCAGGAAGTCGGTTGGTGATGTGATTCGCGTAGATTAAAATGTTTCTTAACAGTAAACTTCTGTTCGTTGGAAACTAACACAGAACCATCACATACCAAACAAAGATTAAGTACAAACAAATTACATGACCTTTACCACATTTTCTGTGTTATACCGCCACCTCCTGGAACTAAGTAACTTCTAATAGAACTAAAGTCAATGGGGATTTCCATGTTAACTCTCCGTGAGGCTCCATGAGAGCCGCCATTGCTGTGGAAAGATTGGTCCATAGAGGTCTATGGGAGTGGCGTAACTCTGTTATTAGATGGCTCTGACCGTGGCTCTTGAGTGTAGCGTTCAGAGCCCCAGTTTACTACCCCAGATGGTGCGGGTTCGAGTCCTGGCTGGGCAACTCTACTCCCCTTCGCTACACACTAACATGTGGTGAGGATGAATTTCTCTGAATTGCAACCCAATTTCAATTCCATTTACAGTAATTCAAATTCAATTCAACCTCAATTCAACATCCTGTAGGGGTAGAGTATATTCAAATTCAACTCTAATTCCAATTCCTGAATTTTGTACAATCCTGGTTCACGTCTTCTTCATTTCTTCAGATTTGTGCATTTTCAGACCCCGACGGTACAGTTGCTGCGTAAACGAAAGACACTTCCAACAAAATATTGTGTTGTTTTCATTTGCAATCATAATTTTGTTGGTTTCACTCGTAATCATTCTCGTATAAATGGCATTCAAAAATTGAAGATGAGAAGCCACTTTTTTGTCTTCAGTTTTGATCGTCAAACTCAATATACATACCATCGCCTTAATCTTAACACATTGACTACCAAATCACGGGAAAACCCGTTTTTACTTCCCATGCGTTGACTCCCAAAACTGGAAAACCCGATTTTGAGTTTCTATTGCATATTTCATAACTAGACACGTCAATGCTTATTGTTTGTGATTTTGGGAGCTCTCTGATAAGTAGAACAGACATAGATGACAGTCAAAAGTTTGTGTCATCATCTGAACATTTTAATCACAACACCAGGATCGGTGCCAACCCAAGAATATTTTTCATAACTGTATGGAACTGTTGGTCTGCGTCGGTTACGTCACTGTTGCGCCCTTCCCCCTCTCTGTGTAGCCTACACCTTGCCAAGTGTCTGCGATGCTGTCATCTTTATAAACACAAGGATCGTGTTTGTATGTTGTTTCCTTAGTGCTACAGTAGGCTACAGTCTGCTTCCACTCTATGGCGCTTTATAGTATGCTTCACATAATAATTAGCGTACAGAAGACAACACTTTCACTTCGACTAAACACACCTGGGGAATAATGCAAACCTTGGCCAGATCGTACTGCCCTACACATTGTGAACTGTGATTGGATTATTACCTTTACCTCAGATTTGATCGGCAACCAGATAAGTTGGATTCCTCATTTTGTTCTTTTATTACCCCCATGATGAAATTTGAGGCTGTAGTGAACAGGAGAAGCTGGCTGCTACTGTCGGTGAAGCTAGCATTGCTATGTAAACAGTAGCACGCATGCATGGCACAGCACAATCAGCTGTTTCCCCACACAAGGATCCGAGACATTAACGCATCCGATTAACGGATTTTGTTGTTGACGTTGGACTAAATGCCTTTAGTGACGTGTTTTTGAATATGTTTTGCCTACTGCGTGTGGTGGTGTGACTACGACCCGTTTCGTGCGGTGTGTGCAAAGATTAGTTGTGCAGGAACAGACTGTACACAAGGAACTGAAACGTACTTCCGGAGGCGAAAATGTGTTTGGTTGGTTGATACATTTGGAGGGGGAGGTGGCAGAGCAGGAGAGATGTATCTAGTACACCAATACTCATGCAAGATTCTGAAGCGGCGCATGATTGACAAAAGCCTCAATATGAAAACCCCATGCTGCTAGATTGAGAAGATGGTTGCACTGCCTAGAAAGCGCTTCTGTTCACTATCCAACTGTGGGAACTGTGATTGACAATGCGAGTTAGAGCATGCAGGCAAGATGCTGACTTGCTCATCATGCGTGGAATACTTCAATTAGATCGTGCAGCCAAGCGAGAGAAAGGGAGACTAAAGGAAAATCTGTGTGTTTGTGGACCCTGCATGCATTTCTGTTCAAAGTGTTCAGGGCGACTGCTTAACAGAGAGCACGCTGATTGATGTCGTCAGCAAAATTAGGATAAACATCTTCCTGAAATCAGTTTTTGGAACTTGGGCTGTCTGTGCACCTAATAGTAAATTTGATTCCATTTTCTTTCTTTCTGTGTCAGTTTATTCTTATTTTGTGCTGCGGCGTCTCCATTTTAACAGCTTGTTAGTTACTTATCTATGGATGGGCCTTTGCTAATTATTAAACAATAACCCAACCATAATCCTGAAGTTAAATTAATTTGTTGTTTTTCATTTTCATGTCAATGTTAAACTTCTGTTTTCATGGGAAAGTAAAATAAATAAAGGTCAATAAATTATTATTTTAAACCAAAGTCTGCATTCTTGTTAAATCATTTCCTGTAGTAGAGCTGTCCTTATCACATTCTCCACCAAGTCTCAATTGCCTTTGTCCTGAAGTTACTTTTTTGAGCTGAACTTTGGACTCACTCAGTATGGCTTTGGGCCTTCAGTGTTTGCTCTAGACAGACAGCAGAATGTCATTAATTGCTGTTATTGTTATTGTGTGTTAATGTTTTTGGCCCTTGCACAGCATGTAATCTCTAGTAGAAGATTGTGGTGATCAGTCCATAGACCAGCATTGTTTATGAGTGGTAGGGCAAGTAGAAAGGAGTGAGTTCACCTTAGGTGAACTGAAGATTAGGGAAGCCGACAGAAGGGGACAAACGGGCCAGCTGTCCCGGGTGCTCATTACATTGTATGTATTGGTTGGGGGGGCCCTTCAGATTACTTTGTCCCAGGCCTGGCCAAAGCTGTCAGCGGCCCTGACTGGGATGTATCGTCTCGCCCACTGACGGCAGGAATATGGCGTGACATAATGCGTCCAGAATGCACTGCACAACTGGGTTGCTATGGGAATAAATGGGATGTTACATAACTTGTTTAAAAAGGCTCGTTCACACAAACACAGCCAAAGAAAAGAACTGGTGGAGGGAATTGGGGACTTGTAAATGTTTATGCACGGCACTTTCACCCCAATATCTAGTTTTTAGACGCTTTCATTTTCTCTTATTGTAATTGCAGTTTAAGAAACTCAGTTACACATTGGCATGCCATCAATGAAGCTTAGATTATCAGAGGATAAATTGCTCAAATCAGGAAGCCTTTTGCAGATACATTTTTTCACAGTTGTATACTTCACCCCTGATTTTCACTGTATTTCAATGCATTGCACTGCATTTCACACAGTTGGCATCAACAATAATGTCATATTGATCATGACATTCATGATGAAAATTGAAGAAAAGCCATCAGTATTTTAATTAAATTAATTGTTAGTGCATGCCTCTTTCCATAGGCCTGCACAGATAGGGACGAGGTGGTGGTAAAGCACCTGCCCCTTTGCCCAACTGAACAAAACATGCCCTTTTTGAAAATAGATTTTTTTTTTTTTTTAATTGTCACAATGCACTGCGGTCCATGCTGACATAATCACTACATACATCTACAAATGTTTGACAATCAAAGGCATGTGACGATAATGCCTAGATACAATAGGCCTACTATATTGCCTCTAGAGCCTGGTAAGGCTGCCGCAAGTTCCACATGTGCCCACACCACCAGATACAAGGAAACAAGGATTTGTATTTGTCATATACATAGAGAGACTTTCGTGTTTAAATTAATGGCTGGTGCAAAAAACTGTGCTGAAGAAGTGTGTGTAGTGTGTGTGTGTGTTCAGTCGGATCATTAGGAGTTTAATAAACAAAAGGCTTCAGGAAAAAAAATCCTTCTTATGGGTGTGTAGCCTCCTAAAAATAGCCTTTGTTTACTTTTCAATGAATCAAAATGTATTTGTAGCACAATATCCCAACTAGACAGGTGAATCAAAGTGCTTTGCATTCACACACACACACACACCCACGCACACACACACATATACAGCATGCTGGAGCGGTAGCATTAGGAATAGAAATGCTGGACTTCTTGTATTGACAGGCTATTGAGAAAAGCTGGGTCTGTTGTAGGCACAGAACTGGAGGCTCTCACTACCAGGGCTTGACATTAACTTGTTTGCTTGCCGGCCACTGTGGCTAGTTGCTTTCCCAAGTCACAAGCCATCCAGCTATTCTACTGGCCACTCATTTTATTTTCATTTTTTTATCATGACGCTGTACATCTAACCTCAGAAGATACAGTGCTTAAAGCAAGAAGATGAGTGCATGGGTTTCTACATGGAAATAAAACAAACAAATAGAAACTTGAACTTAAATGCAAACACTTGATACACAAGGGGCAAAGTGCAGAATATACACTATTCTGATATGTCATACCATAGAATAAGCTTGGTTCTACCTGCCAAATTGGCTAGTGACACTGAAAGTGTTACCAGCCACAGCCAAGTTTTACCAGCATTTGGCCGGTTTGCAGGTGCCAGTGTCAAGCCCTGCTCACTACCAAAGCTGAGAAGAGGACACTGAGCAGGCTCGACTCTATAATGGACAACTACAATCACCCCTTGCACCCAGTCTTTGCTAACCAGTGATGATTGTTTATGCTGCAAATCTATATATAAAGAGATATAATAAAAATGAGAAAGCTGCTTGTACCAACACTTCACACTGTCTATAATGCAATGTCGCTTGCAACCAATCAAACAGGTAGACTACTTGCAACAGATGGCAATTAGCAGAGTTCAGTGTAAAATATTTAGAAACCTCTTTCCCCGGCCCTGCCGTGGCCAACCAGTAGGGTACTTGCCTGCCATGCGGCTGACCCGGGTTCGAATCCCAGCCCGGGTCCTTTGCTGACCCCTGTCCGTCTCTCTCCCCATTCGCTGACCCCTGCATGTATCTCTCTCCCCATTCGCTTCCTGTCCACCTCTCAGACTGTCCTATCAAATAAAGTAAAAAAAAATCTTAAAAAAAAAAAAAAAAAGAAACCTCCTTCCCAAAGTCTCATAGACTTTCAGTAGCACTGAGCTACCGTGCTGGACCTTTAGCTCAGGAAGAGAAGGTGAGGTCTGCTTACAGAGAGAGAGAGAGAGGTTCCATTGGCCCATTGTTTCCTGGTTCTATTATGGCCCCCCTTAGGCAGACATAAGCCCCCTTTCGACTAGGCCTGTTAGAACGGGGCTGCGCATTGCTGGGGCGTGGTTTCGTTTTCTTTTTGCATTTACTCCACCCATACACACCCATCATCAGCTCAAACAGGGCTCAAACAGGGGCGATTATAGAATCGCGAAAGACGTGGTTCGAGGCGTGCGGAGCTGAGTTCCACTAGGCTACATGTTGCCTGTGTTAGGATTTATGTGCAAACACCTATCCCCACCCACGCACTTTAAAAATCAACATCGCTTTTCTGTCGGCAGTTTTTCAGTAGACTAGATAGGAAATTGGTCAAGCAATTATCATGTTCTCTAAAGTAACTCCAGTCTGGCCAAGGAGTTGTCAAGGAATTATTTTTGTGCTGCTGGCATTCATCGACCGATTGAAAATCAAACAAACAAAAAATGTTGCTTTTTTTCATGAAGCTCCACGCCTCCTCGGGCTTTCACGGGAGAAATACAGTAGGCTATGAACACGCACCATGCAAAAAAAGTCTTCACAATGCACACTAATCTGTTGGCTAGCATTAAATTAATTCCTTTTCATTGCACATCTTTTCATACGCGAGGTCTCCGTAGGACAGGTTGCTTTTGTTCTGTGTTAATAAACTTTAGGTATTTTTTTCTGGCCGTGTGGTTTACGGATTGCTTCCTCATTCGCGAGCCTCTACAAATCACGACTGTCTTTATGCTTTTAATAAGTATGGCAACAGAGCATGAAAACTGCAATGGATTGGAAGTAGTTTTGATAACTCAATTGGATGCGCTGCAACAGAAGGGAAACGGGGCGACCAATATGCAACTGAATATGCCGACAAGAGGACAGAGCGCATTATAAGTGTGCACGCTGTGAAATTATGGTAAACATCAACAAGAGGACAGAGCGCATTAGAAGTTTTCACGCTGTGAAAGTAGGCTATGGTAAACATCTCACCGAATGTAGTTTTGGATGACGGAATGTCTTCTATCCAAGTAGCCTATTTGCTTCCGAATTGCAAATGCACTTTGGCAATATGCAACGGAGGGAATTATAGTAGGCTATACAGTTACCACGGCTAAAATACAGTCCAACCTCAATATCCAATTGCCTACAATCACAAGACTAATGGGTAATGAGTAACTGGTATTGTTTGGAGGAGGAGGACTCATTTTCCTGTGTTATTTACCATGGCGTGAAAGCCTGGTCATTACTCACGTGCCCACTCAGGGCGACTGCGACTGCGACTGCTCAACTGTACCTAGGCTACTGTACCGAACTCTGCTAGATGGAAACGTGGGCCAAACCAGTACCATTAGCCCCCCGCCGACTCTCATGCATATTTATAAAGCCCGCACCAGAACGCGGAACCCTATGGAAAAGAGGCTATAGGCAGACTGTGACTAAGGACTGTTCTATTCATTGTAGGAGCATTATGACACGCCCCTTTAGGCAGACCGGAACCTGGTCACGTTAGGTGCCCATAGAAACCTATTATATTGGCATATCTCTATAGAATATCTCTGGTGGCTGCCTTCAATATAGGCCTAAAATGTAGGGGGAAATCCTGGTTTGTGTTCGTATTAGGGCCCTCAGGGGGATGTGTACGGCCCTCGGATGAATTTGAAGTGGCCCCTCAAATGAAAAAGGTTCCCCACCACTGATCTAGGTGGTGCACACGTATTGAAAAAAGTATTAGTGCAAATGCCTATAACTGTAGACTAACCTGTTACTGGTCAATTCCAATGGTTCAGCACTGCAAGTGGAACTCATTGCACTGCAAGCATGCATTTCTGTCATGCACTGATATTTCACAGAAGTTGTGTTCTGTCAGGATTTTTCTCCTTTCACTGCAGTTTAAGCTCACCTGGGTGCTCCATGCAGGGAAGCCTATGGACATGCTTGGGGGGAAAAAAGAAATGCCAATTGGAGTTTTTTACGACACATTTGCAGAGTGAGAAATAAAATGTGTGGAGTTGGAGAGTGGGAAAAGGTCAAAATGAGTGTGTCTCACTCTCAGAGGACAACGGTGCTATTTGTCACTTACACTTTGCATGTAGTGGAATGATAAAGGGGTCATCAACTCTGTACTTGCACGAAAAAAGTTATTTAATATAAGGGTTCAGCAATCTGACTGCTTGAGGGTAAAAACGTATGTTCTTAGTCTTTCAGTCCGTGCATGTCCTGCAGTGGTGCCAGGGGCGTAGCACCAAATTTGGGGCCCTAGGAACAACTTCTTTCATGGGCCCCCCTACTCACCCCCCCTCCCCCCCACAACCCCCGCACAAACGCGCGACTAATATTGTCATCCTCCTTGCCTTCCTCTAGGCCTATCTTCCTCCCCTTCACTTGAATTATCCTCATTTTCAATCATATGATAGCCTATCACAGAACAGACATAATGTCCTTATTTTTCACATCACCAGTTGTGAAAAGTCTGCTATCATATTCATAGAGATGACTTTTAATCACTTCATCACTATGGTGTGAGGGGGAGGAGAGAGACTGGTAAATCTCTCTTCACAATGCATTTAGCCTAATATTTCGTGCACTAAGGAGACATGAGACATTGATATAGAACTGAACTTTCTTCAATATGCATCCCTGAACAGAAACACACGCGCTCGCGCACACATTCATTCACCTGCACTGGCCCGCTGCACGCACCCGCACGTCATTAACGTTAGTTGTTTTTTGGGAGAGCAAGGAATAGAGAATCAGCTGTGATTTACTGGCAGAAGCTTACTATGGAATGTCGCTTAAAATAGGCTGGAACAAAAGTATCGCTGTTTGGATTTGATGCCGTTATTCTCAACCTTTTAAAGTCAGGGCACCCCGAACCTAGTCACATCATTATTTATTAGGCTACTGCATAGGCTATAGTTTCAGATTTAAATTGGCCAGTAACTATTTCACAGTAGCCTACCTTAAATAGGGTAATTGTCATGAGCATAGGTAGGTAGGCTACTCTGCCTATCTTTTGTATTGCGCTTTGCGCAGATTAGAATGGCGTCAGCAGCATTCAAAACGCAGACTGGTGCCCCGTCAAAATCTCGTCATTAATTTACCACACTTCAGCTACAACGGACATTGTCAGGTGGCCAGGGAAAGTAACCAGAGATTTCCTATTGAGAGTGTTGAGACCGCAAAATGAAAGCAGAATGACGGTTCAGGACTGACAGCTCGCACCGCCACCTTGACATTGGCAACTGATGAACATGACGTTGATTAATATCGTTACGAGGACATAATCAATCTGCAAATGTGATGCACCCGATTGAGAAACTGCTTTTCCTCAACATTAGGATATTAGGCTAGCTAAAATAGGCTCACTTTCTCTCAAGTTCGCACAACTTGCATCTGCTGTGACAGGGGGCATCTTCACGTTTGTGACATTTTCTTGATTCATTTTACAAATTAGCTTTGCTATTTGGATATTTGAACCAACATCGACCCTATGTTGGTTTTGTGACTTGTTATGAATATATCAAAGACAAAAATGGGTTCAATAGACTATCACAATTATAGCCAAAAAATGTTTGGCTATAATATTTTTTTAAATCTGACTCCGGCTATCACAGTAGGGTACACGGAATGGGAATGAGATAACCAGTTAGCCTACTGTAGGCGGTAATTTTGACATTTGGGCTCACCTTTCTTGCAAGAAATCAGCAGCAGTTGCTTCATCTGGTTTCCCCTGTCTCTCTTGCCTTTCTATTCTTTTTGTGAAAGCCTGGTGTTTTAGACATCTTTCATTGCTAACCGGCTGCTGCGTTTAATGCCTATAATGAAGTGAGTGAGTGTTGATTACGCATATTGTGCAATCAAAAGTCCGCGAGAGGGCGGACTAAACCAATGCGTACTGATTGGGGGTGTTTGATATATATTGTAGCCTATTTGCAGGCTAGTATATCCAATTTAACAGATGTATTTCCAGAGAACATTTGAATTACATAAATTACCAACATGTATTGACATTATTGTAAAAATAATGTTTAAAAAAGCAAAACAAGAAGAACATTTTCCATAGGGGCCCCCCGGTGGGCCCCCCAGGTGGGCTGGGCCCTGAGAATGAGTCGGGGTTTTCCCCCCCTGTTCCACGCCGCTGAGTGGTGCACAAGCGCCTGTCTGAGCTTAGCAGGATGAAGATGCTGTAGTGATGAGATGAGAGGCATGCTGCATGAGTGGCATAGCCCATATCCTTAGCCTCCTTACCTCTGTATTTAATAACACATGGGATATCAAGTCAGATTCTTAACGGTGACTTCGGGTAGGGTTGGGCAAGAACAACTAGCCCAAGCTAAAATGTATTGTTGCTGCAGCTTACACTTGTTGTGATGGAACTTGTATAAAGCATAGCCTACCTTATTCCTACAGGCAGCGCAACAGCTGACATCACGACCGTTGTTTCTGTGTAAAAAGCGCCGTATGCTGTAAACATAGAACAGTGTTTGTTGGTCCAGCAGGCAGAGCAGGAGAGGGTGAAAACGTGAGGCGCACACAAGTTTGTCCGTGAAACCGCTAGGAAAAAGTTGTTCGTTGCAGTCTTGGATCGTTTGGGCATTGAACAATGACACTGTTGTTTCGCCTTTTGGAGTTGCTTGATATCAAATCATTTTTACTTTGTCTTTTCGTGTTTCTTCTGGTGTTTGACTACATAAAGACTAAACCACCTAATAATTTTCCTCCGGGGCTATGGTCATTGCCTTTTATAGGCGACTTGCATCATATTGACGCCAACAAGATGCACCTGCAGTTTCAAAAGGTACGTGTGACTAGTTTGTCTGTCTGGCTCTGAGCTAGGCCTATACCTTTATGTTTATGATGACGAAACAGCTGTGCGTCAAGCGTGGTAAGCTGTCCGCAGCTATGTGATGGCCAAGAGCCAAAAGTTGTCCAGTCGACTGGTTGGTCTCAATACGATCTAGCCTACCTCTAGTTATTATTTCCAAGTTGCAGAGCAGGCCTAGATCATTTTACCTACCGGCAAATATTAGGGGAAACACATTTGGCTTTATTCTGAGGTAAATTATGAATGTTATGGAACTCCGTTGCAACTGCATGTAAATCGGGCGCGGGGCAAGGGGCCAAAGCCAAGGGGTAAAGGGGGAAAAGGCAAACCAATGCTGTCCCTGCCCCGTCTGGCTTTTGTAACAGTGCAGAGTTTGGATTTGTTTGTTTTATATAGAGATGATATAAAACCCGGAGGATCCGGTTGGAGAGCCGGGTCAAGACCTCATCCGAACAGACCGGATGGCTGGCGTGCATTGATCCGCCAAAGGCGGGTCAGACGGCATTTCATTAATATGTCAACAAAATGGCAGTTACAGCGCGAGAAATTGTGAAACCGGACTGTATCCTCTTTAGTTGACTACAACAGCCAATCTCTAATCTCCCTACTATGCTGTTCAGTCACGAACACTCACTGAGTAAAACTGAACCAACTCCCGCCTCGTCATTCATCGAGCCCGTTTGATCCGTCCAGCCTGTTGTGGCCAATTGAGTCGCGGATCCACACTCCCTATGTGTGTGCTTCTGACTCTTTTGAGGTCTACATTTCTAAATGTTAACAATGCTCTGCCAACGCTTTAACATCTCAGTATGTAGGCTACTCTTAGGGAAATTATAGTCTACAGACGTGACTCTACTATCACTCACTGCGTTACAGCGTACCGTCCTTTAAAGACACTGCTGTCACTCCCCTCGTCCGAGTCACTCAGCAGCAGCGCCCTCGGCGACTCGGTGAGACGAATCCTGACTGAGTTGTTGGTAGCAGCGAATCCCCTACGGATCGGATCATCGCTTAAGTTTCGTTGTTGCCAAGAGTGTGCGAGTCGCAAGGCAACTCGGCAGCGGAAGCGAGTGGTCATCTGCTGCTCGCCTCCTGACTGTCCCTGCTCAACTACACTTCTGCTCCCAAATATTTGACTTTTAGTCTTCTTAAATACAAACACACACACATTATTTATTGCAAAATCAGGAACATGCCGTTTCACTGCTGCCAAAGGCTGTTTGAGTTGTGGTTGCATGTTTAGTGAGGAGACCCAGGTGGGTCGGATCGCAGCATGAGTTTAGGAACTGTGACATTCATAAAGTGAGTTTTGTTGATCAAATTGTCTTACTCTTTGATTTATCAACGTGAATTAATAAATGGAACAACAAAGGTGAGGCGCATAGCTACTTAACGAAAGAAACGTTTTAAAAAATACATTATTATTATTTATTTTTATTTATTTTAAATAAGTGATCCGTGTGATCCGAGTGATCCGTCTAATCCGGATACCCTCCTTGGAATGATCCAATCAATCCGGACGCCTCAAAGAGTCGAGTTAAGCACCTCTAGTTTTATAGTGTAACCGGCAGCCTGTTGGCTGCTCTTGGCCACCGTAGTAGTCCCTTGCTGACACACCCCCCTGGTTAGCATGCCGGTAGCTACTCAATCAACTTTTCATTCATAAAAAGGGTCACTCACCAGCAGGTAAACACAAGCTCTGGTTCGTCTGACTTGTCATCCCCGCGCTCACTGTGCTCGCTGCCCGAGGTATGTGCTGTATTAACTGTACTCTGTAACTGATTGTGTTAAACTTAGTGATCGGTGTAAGAACCTAATGTAATGTTTTAAAATAGGTGTTGTGCTGTGGACCTAGACCTATGTCCGGTTAGGTGCACTACTCGCGTACCGCAGTTATTTGAAGACTTTGTAAACATGCACTTAAAACAAAATGTAATGTAAATGCTGTCATCATGATCAATTTGTTCTCTGTTCCCGAGGTTTTGTCCAGAGAACGCCAGGAGCGCCCTGGCACTGGCGATCGCTGGCGACTGGAACTTGGAAGTATGTTTCATTACATTTTATGATCACATGCATTTGAAAGCAATGCGTTTTGAATTGTCTATTTGTTTGTGGCTGGCGTGTAACAGTGTCTTGTTTGTGAGTAGGCATTGCTGTGACGGCCGGAGACGCCGGACGCAATTGGTTAATCCTCATTCGAGGCCTAGAGGTAAAGCTTGCTGTGTGTGTGTGTGTGTGGTTGAACATCTGTAAATAGTGTTTACTGCTTGTAGCGTCGCATGATTTGTTTAACGGTGAAATCTTAAAATAACCTGCATGGCTTGTTTAAAGTGTGTGTGTGATTTCCTGAAATTATTGCATGATGTGTGTTATGGCGTTTCTTAACCTTTTTATTGCATGATTTGCATGATGGTGTGTATGAAATAGTATTGCATGCTTAGCATCAGTAAATATTGTTGATAGGTGAACCTTCCCATGTCCATGCAGCTTATGTTTTCCTTTTGTCTTGGCAGAGCGATTGCCACTGCTGCTCTGTTAGACCTTTTTGTACACCCAGTTGTTGCCCTTTTTGTTGTTTTAAATTTGAGTCATTCATTTTGATTTCTTTTCAGTTTTGTTTAATAATGCTCGTATTGAATCTGTTTTCTTTCTGTTTTCAATAAATAATTACCATTTGATTATTCACCTGAATTCACGTCTCTGCTCTTACTTGCTTACCTGTGTGTGGGAAACCCTCTTGCTAAAACCTGGTCTAAGAACCATTGTTCAACAAGTATATCTGGTGGTGCAAGGCCACCAGTGGCGTAGTCGTTATAATACTTAAATCTCCAACCTACCCTCGGTTACAATAGTTAATAAAGACACAAGTTAAAATGCCACGAGGGAACATCACTATCTTTGAAAAAACTGCAGCTGTGCATCTTCCCTCACTACTTCCACACTACCTGTCCATTAAGAATGTTGAACATAATAAGCGGGACGGTAGAAATACTCTGGTGTTAGACAAAATGTCCAACCGTAGGCCTATCTCTTTCATTTCGTGAAGTTTTCGTGGTTGGGCAACGAAACGCTGCCTATTCATTTGAATTGCCCGACTGCTGCCTAGCGACCCACTAGCTTGACGCCCTTTCGGTACCGTCACATGGTAATCAAACATTTCAAACAAGCAATTTAGGTTTAGGGTTAAGGTTAGGGTTAAGGTTAGGGTTAGGGTTAGGTTTAGGGTTAAGTAGGGTTAGGGTTAGGTTTAGGTTTAGGTTTAGGGTTAAGGTAAGGGTTAGGGTTAGGTTTAGGGTCGTATGACATAAGGCGTAAGTAGTGTATCAGCAGTGTTCTGTCAGCACCCCCTCCCCGCCCCTGCAGACGCTTGGATAACCATAGCAGCAGTGGGGCAATTCAAATGAATAGGCAGCGAAAAATGGCCAATAACGTGAATGCACCACGAAAAAGTTATTTATTTCGTGAATACTTCACGAAATGGCAGAGATAGGGCTCAAATGTCACAACGTTGATCCAACCAGCTCAGAATGCAACGCTTGACCAGGCATCTGCCACGAGGATTTGTCTTTACTATGGGGGACAAAATGATAATAGCCTACTGGAAATGACCACAATACAAATATGTGGCATAGGCCTACATAAATAAATGGACTAAAAATGCAATAAAGGAAGGAAATTGAAATATATGTAACACTTAAACTAGACGTGAATGGGAAAGAAGACATTTTTATTTGCTTCTATGTATTTACAATTTCTACCTGAATTACCGGTACTTTCCATGTTAATTCATATGTCCATTTCTGATAACTGTCTATTTTAGTTTTTACTAATGCATTGTTAATTTTATGATAAGGCCAGATGCAAAATCCTCTAAATGCAATTGTAATGAGTTTGCACGAAAATGTGCTTTACTTTTTTAAAAATCATTTTGTAAATTTAAAAATGAGTCCTCATGATTTGTTTGGACTTGACTTCTTGTTCTTGATAAAATATGTGGCTTTAGAGAGAAATACATCTGAACTCTTCATATCAAATTCAACTAGGCTTTGATTTATTGAATTATCATACATATTATTGTTATATTATTGTATTGCTGTGTCTCTTTACTCTAGGGATTTTGTCTCTTGCAGTTTGCAAAAAAAATCGGACCCATCTTCAGCGTAAAAATGTATGGACCAAGGGTTGCCATTTTCAATGGGCATAAACTTGTTCGAGAGGCATATCAATCAGATAACTTTACTGATCGTCCAGTTATACCAATATTTGCTGATACTGTTGGAGAAAAAGGTGATTTTTTTTCTAACTCAGCAGAGAGCGGAAAGCAGTTGACACCATAATGATTACAGAATATACTCAGAAAATAGAATATTTCATTATGTCACTTTCCATAGGGTTTATTGCGTCCAATGGATATGCTTGGAAGCAACAAAGGAGATTTGCTCTTCACACTCTGAAAAATTTTGGATTGGGCAAAAAAAGCCTTGAACCGTCTATCCTTCAGGAAGCCAGGTGTCTAAACGAAGCATTCCTAAATGAACAAGGTACCGGTAACAACAATTGCCACTCCACACATAAACCTAAGTGTACAACAATTAAGATATTGCTCCGGCAGTGTGTTGTCCAACTGCTACATCAGTGTTTCGAAGCCACTTGTCCTTAGTCTTTTGTCATGTCATAAGTGCAAATTAACTCATGTCCTTCCTCTATCCCAATGTGTCCATACATTTTCCAGACATTTTTTTAATCGTTATATTTTCCCACGTACCCCCCTGCAGTGTGCTTACGTACCCCAAGTGGTACATATATCCCTATTTGGGAACCACAGTGCCAAGAAAGAGCCTTTTTATCTCCTAATCACAAGATAACTTACTTAAAGGGACACTGTGTGAGATTTTTAGTTGTTTATTTCTAGAATTCATGCTGCTCATTAGCTAATGTTACCTTTTTCATGAATACTTACCACCAGCATCAAATTCTAAGTTTTCATTATGACTGGAAAAATTGCACTTTTCATACATGAAAAGGGGGATCTTCTCCATAGTCCGCCATTTTGGATTTCCAAAAATAGCAATTTTTAGCTGCAAAAATGACTGTACTTGGACCATACTAGAAAATGTTTGTTTAATACTTAGTAAACTTTCATATAAAGATCAAATTTGGCAATAGGCAGCCAGCAATTTCAATAAGCAGCATAGTTGCAGTACCTTTTTTGACCATTTCCTGCACAGTGTCCCTTTTAAATTATTAAATTTGGAGAGAATGGCACGAGCCACATGGAGGATGAAAACAGCCTTCCATATACTGTTGTGTGAGTTTGAGGACCTTTTTATACTGTGACGTTTCCAGGTAAACATTTTGACCCACAAAATATCATGAACAATGCCGTGTCCAACATCATCTGTGTACTGGTGTTTGGGGAGCGTTTTGAGTAGACTGATGATGACTTCCAATCCCTCCTGAAGGACATGAACGAACTTTTATATCTAGAGGGAGGATTCTGGGCCCAGGTAATTATTTTGATGGCCACACTAATTACACATAGCCAGATATTGCAGGGCCCAGAGAAAGAGGAGGGGTCTGATGCTAATGCTGCCCGTTTACTTCCAGTGATTATGCTAAGCTATGCTAATAATTCTGATCCAATAAATCTGAGTACTGAAAACACTGAGAAGAAAATGATATGCACATTCATGAATAATGCTTGGAAATACTGCAAATATGTGAAAATCAAAAAAGGGTGGACTGTTCTTTAAAGGTGAATTCCGGCCACAGTTGTATTGCTCATACCTTGACGTGTCAGTACCAGAGGACATGGATATTTTTTGTTCTGCCCTTTCCGAGATCCTAGTCTAATAATAGGGGCTTGTTTTTTACATGCAGTGCTTGACATATCCAATATACTGCTAATATATGTAATATACAGTATCTAATATACTGTACTCCAAATATTATCCCAAAAAAGTCAGTGTCATGTAGTAGAGTAGAGTAGAGTATCATTTGTTGATCCCAGGGGGAAATTATATAATGTATATAATGTTGTAACGTGTCTGATGTTGCATCATTTTGGGATGAAATGTTGAGTATTTGGACATTTCAAACACTACCATGCTACCAGTGGTGTAGTCTACTTTTTTGAGGTGAGTATACTGTATATTTGAGCATTTTTTGAAGTGGGTATACTGTATATATTTGTGCTATTCAAAACAACGGATCAATCAATTTTAAGTGGGTACACCGAAATCCCTGAAATTTAGAAGTGGGTATACTCCGTATACCTGCGTTCTACGTAGACTACACCACTGCATGCTACCATTTAACAGGCCAAAAGGGTTGAAAAAAATGCCCTGATGTACTGACAAGCTAAGCTAAGCGTGAGCAATACAACTGTCTGTTGAACTAAAAGTTGTCCGGAATTCTCCTTTAATTTGGAAGAACATTTTGTGGTAAGCTAAATGATTGGCACTGTGCACAGTGTGCTAAGCCCCCCACATATTTGTATGCACATGGAGACCCAGGTTCGAGTTCGGCCTGGCCCTGACCCTAGTCTCTCTCCCACTCTCTTCCCGTCATACTCTTGGCTGTCCTTTAAGCAATAAAGACACAAAAGCCTAAAGGAAAAAACCCTAAATGTGATTGTGATAGTTGTTTGCTCACTGTGCTTCCATAACCATTTATTCCTGTTTCCATAGCTGTACAACATGTTCCCATGGCTTATGCGCAGAGTACCGGGTCCACACAAGAAAATATTTTCCCTGACGCGCAAACTCACAGTCTTTGTCAATAAAAAAATTGACGAGCATCAAGCAGACTTTGAGCCATCTAACCCTAGGGACTATATCGATTGTTTTCTTGATGAAATGGAAAAGGTGGGTTGAGTTACCTTGGAGAAATACTTGACCTTTTGTAGACATGCAGTACAGTAGATACACAGTACAGATACATAAACATATGCTGTGTATATAGAAGCACAACAACCCAAACGACATTTATAGATGCCCAATCTAATTTCATTTGGTTTTCTGCAGTGGAAAGAGGACAAAGAGGCAGAATTTACTCTGGAGAACTTGTGCTACTGCACCATGGACTTATTTATAGCTGGATCTGAGACCACGTCCACCACCTTGTACTGGGGACTGCTGTTCATTATCAACTATCCTGACATTCAGCGTGAGGAAAACAGACGTTCCAATGAAATTTAATGAACATTTGTTGAAGTTGTAAAACTCTTGGTCATTTGTAAACTACTTTAATGGCAACATTGTTGCTCCATGTTCAGGAAAGGTGCAGGAGGAGATAGACCGAGTGGTGGGATCCTCAAGACAGCCTTCTGTGGCCGACCGGGAGAACATGCCTTACACGGATGCTGTGATCCACGAAAC
The DNA here is from genome assembly GCF_034702125.1 of Engraulis encrasicolus. Classification (NCBI taxonomy): domain Eukaryota; kingdom Metazoa; phylum Chordata; class Actinopteri; order Clupeiformes; family Engraulidae; genus Engraulis; species Engraulis encrasicolus. The sequence goes on along the minus strand of NC_085862.1, from coordinate 42,250,961 downwards.
TCAGAGATTCGGCAACATCGTTCCTTTGAATTTGGGCAGGAGGACCACCAAAGACACCCAAGTTGGAGATTACGCCATACCTAAGGTGGCTTTTTTTTGTCTGTGCACTACATTTTCATTATATTTTAGTGGTGTTAAACTCAAACCCTTGGGCCTGAATTTGACATCCCTGGTCTATATAGTCATAATAATAATGATGGTTCATCGACTTACTATGAACTATGGGATTCACAGGGCACAGTAGCGATTGGCACCCTGACTTCCATTTTGTTTGACGAGACTGAGTGGGAGACCCCTCACACCTTCAACCCAGGTCACTTCTTGGACGCAGAAGGAAAGTTCAGTAGAAGGGAGGCCTTCCTACCATTCTCTCTGGGTGTGTATGTAGTGATATCCTGCTATCCCATTGATTGTTGAAGCAGAGATTGGAAGGGGATTGTTGGTGCTACTACCCTATGGATTACATTACACCTGGCCAGACCTGTCCATTGTGGACACACCACACAAATCAATGTGTTTCCACTTCAGGCCATTTCCCGCCAAAAAGACATAATGATAAATACAACTGTATTTGCACAAAATGCTTCATTCCTTTATTTAACTCGAAATCACTCTAATTCTCTTTGGACATGAATTGTTGTCAGCATATTTTATGTCTGCATTAATGTAAATATCATCATTTTTCCTCCTCCAGGGAAAAGAGTGTGTTTGGGAGAGCAACTGGCTAGAATGGAGCTATTCCTGTTCTTCACTAGCCTAGAAATCTAGACGCCCCTAGCGACCGCAAATTGAATTTGCTCCCGGGGGCACAGCTTTTTGCTGTACGGGTCTGGCTGCGCTAGGCTAGTTCTTCACCTCTCTGCTGCAGCGATTCACCTTCTCACCACCAGATGGCGTGGAGCCCAGTTTGAACTACAGACTTGGCATCACTCACAGCCCCCAACCTTACCAGCTCTGTGCTGTTTCTCGCTAACCTGAATGTAATTCCTAATGCCAAATTGCATAATACTGTAACTGAATGTTAGAGCATCCATATAACTGGAGATACACAAAACATGATTATGTGTGTGATGAATAAGCCAATACCAGGGGTACTCAACTAGAAACTGAAAAGGTAAACTCGCCCAATTTTCAATGTTTCCAGGGTCTGAAAAAGTCACTACGGACCGATGCCGTAGTCTCCCTCGCTGGCCACACCGGCCTCTTGTTTGCTCACTGAGTTGTCATTGTGATGATACTTAATTTGGCTTCACAGAAATATACCTACAGATTGCATGGCAGAGAAATCTCGTTGATACACAATGAAAATAAAATAATAATAATTTTCATTCATGTATTATATGCAGAGGGATTTTGTCTGGGTCTGGATGACATTGTGTTTGGGTCCGCATCCGGACCCGAGTCCGCCACTTGAGTATGTCTGGCCTATACTATGCAAAGGTATTACATACCTTTCAGTATGCAATACTAAGGCAGGGATGTCAGACAGGCCGTCTGCAGTGTCCTTACATTTGGTCTGTAACATTTGTAACATTTGTGTGGGCCCAGGCTAGTGTAAGAGAGCATTAGTCATATCTACTCATACAACTGAAAATGTGAAGTTACATTTGAACTAAAGTAGATGATGGAAGTAGGTCTAAATGCTTGTGAATTTGGCTAGCGTAAGTATTAATTTCAGTCCATTTCCAATTAAATTCAAATCTGTCCATTCTTTTGCAGAGTTTAGCGAGGGCCTGCACACCTTGGAAGGTTTTTATAGCAGGTGCAGCTTTTTCAAGTACCACACATAGTTTTGATTTTGTAGAGGAAGAGTACAACACTGCTTCGTGTTATTTTTGGCTTGCTGATGCTTCGACTTTAAGCCTTTGTCAGAGTCTCCACTGGTGAAGGCCTAGTGCCGAAACCTCAATAAGCCAAAAAATAAAACTGTGCAACTGCAGTGATGCGCTCCTCCTCTACTAGTCCACTAGTTTTTTTTTAAACATTAATACTGAGTTTGGCCAATGACTTTGTTCCAGGTTTTCGTTTTGGCCCTGTGTAAATTTGCATTTGACATCCCTGCTCAAAGACCTAATACAGTGAGTCCAATATGTATTTGATCCCTTGCTGATTTCGCCGGTTTGCCCACTAATAAAGACATGATCAGTCTATAAATTTATGATAATATGTATTCAAACTAGAGGTGCTCCGATTGCTTGGCTGCCGATCATGACCGGCCGATAATGGCCAAAAATAGCCTGATCGGTGATCGGAAAAACATGCCGATCAAAAAACCGATCGAGAGATATTAAATTCCTCACGCAACCATTTGCCTTTACACCTGGCGCTGCATGTAGGCGCTGGCTCTGCACAGCTGCAACTGCACCAAAAGAAGGCATCTTTGCTTGTCTATAACTTTTCGCCATTCCCCCCTTCATTTCCACCATTCATAACCATATCTGCATCAACAATGATCTGATTTTCCGATCCATGCGCCGTTTACCTGAGTGACAATGTAATTTGCGATTGAGTAGGCTACTCGCCAGTGAGCCATGTTACGTTATAACCTGTGTAGTTGCCTTGGTCAGCACGCGACAACTTCACGTTGTCAGCACAAACATGTCAATTATTGTTTTCAAAGTTGTAATCAGTCGATTAGTTTGATAGTTGCTGAAACACCAAACGGCGACAGATGTGGTTAAAACTTGAGAGAGAGATTCAGAACGGTAGTGGAGCACTGCAACTGTGGACGGTGACAGAGAGGGGAGGGGCTCTCCTCACGAGGCTGCTCATTTAAAGCGACAGGTTGTTTTTTCTCGTATGTGGAAGACTATTTGATGTAATGTTTCAGTTTCAATTCAATCTTAAATAGTTTAGTTATTCTATGCAATAACTTATACATTGATTAATACTGTAGACTGTATTACCAACACTAGTCTGAAAGATAATAATAATAATAATAATAATAATAATAATAATAATAATAATAATAATAATAATAATAATAATAATAGCCTAATAATAGACATGTGCAAATTAAGATTGATTGGTTTATGGGCAGAAATGGTATTCAATAAGGATAATTAATAGGCTATTAAAAAAATAGGAAATCATTTTTGTGATCGGCAATGATCGGTAATCGGCAGATAAAGATTTTTGGTGATCGGTATCGGTGATCGGACCCAAAAAATGGTGATCGGAGCACCTCTAATTCAAACATGGAGAGACAGAATATCAAAAAGAAATTCCAGAAAATAACTTAAAATAATATATTTTAATTTATTTGTATTTAAGTTAGGCAAATAAGTATTTGACCCCTCTAGCTAAAGAAGATAAAGTGCTTTGTGGCAAAGCCCTAGTTGTCTAGCACTGAGGTCAGATGCTTCTTTTAGTTGATGACAATGTTTGTGCATATAGTATAAAATATTTTTGCCCATTTTTCTTCGCAGATTATCTCTAAAACATTAATAGTTTGTGGCTGTAGCTTGGTAAATGGGAGGCTCAGTTCTCTCCATAGAATTACTATAGGGTTAATATTTGGAGACGGTCTAGGCCACTTCACGACTTTAATATGCTTCTTATTGAGCCACTCCTTCGTTGCTTTGACTGTATGTTGTGTATTATTGTCATGTTGGGAGATCCAAAAATGGCCCCCCCTTCAGTGTAGTGGTGGAGGGAAGGACGTTTGCACTCAGGATTGTACATTACATGTCTCCCTCCATCCATTCATTGACGATGTGAAGTTGTCCTGTGCCTTGGCCAGACAAACACCCTCAAACCATAATGATACCACTTTCATGCATGATGGTGAGGAGGGTGTTCTTGGGATCATAGACAGCAGTTCCCTTTCTCAAAACACATTGAATTGTGTTAATGCCGGACAGCTTGATTTTGGTTTCATCTGACTACAGCACCTCCTTATCATATCCTAAACCAGTCTGATGTTCGCTGGCAAACCTCAGGTGGGACTGCACAAGTTCCTTCTGAAGTAGAGGTACCATGTGTGCACTACAGGATTTTAATCCTCTGTGGCTTTAAGTGCTACCCATAGTTTTCTCAGTGATTTTGGTCCCAGTAGTTTTGATATCATTGTCTAGTTCATCCCGTACAGGTCTAGGGTGCTTTCTGTCTGTTCTCATGATTATCGAATCCCTACAAAAGGTCAAATCTTGTATAAAACCCTAGACAGGCTGATGGATGGTCATTTTGTATTCCTTACATTTTGGAGGAAATGCATCAACAGTTGGGTCCTTAATACAAAGTCTCTTTCTTGTGGCTTTGTAGCCCATTTAATCTTTGTTCAGGTCTAAAATCTTGTCCCTGATATCCTTTGACCGCTCTTTGGTCTTTCCCATCCTGGTGAGGTTGGAGTGTGATTGATTCACTCATACTATGGACTGATTCTGCTGATTCAATGTGTCTTTTATGCATGTTAGTATGTACAGGTTATCTTTAATTCAGATGACAAGTTGATCGGAAGTGCCCATCTGGTCTGTGGGCCCAGAACTGTTATCAGTTGGCAGGGGATCAAATACTTATTTTGCTCAGTGAAATAGAAATAAATTAATATATATTCTCTCAAGAATATTTCTGGATTTTCTTTTTGATATTCTGTCTCTCCATATTAGAATACATATTATCATAAAATGTATTGACTGATCATGTCTTTGTTAGTAGGCAAACCAACAAAATCAGCAAGGGATCAAATACATATTGGACTCACTGTATATCTAGCAATATGTTACATTGACTAGGAGTGTTTGTCTGTTTTTATGTGAACATGACACCGCATTAGAAATCAAGCGAAACACTAGCATCAAGATTAAGCATTCAAAACAGACAGGATATTTAGAGGACAGTTATAATAGGCCTACAGTAATAACTCTGGGTGTTAAGGGATATTGTGCAATAAAATTCAGTAAGGCTATTGCTTTTTGTATGCTTACATATACACTACAATTATATAGCATTTTCATAACACAACACTTCATAGATATAATCACTCATCATGCAATGCCTTTTTTGATTTGTTTCTCTACCAAAACAGGAAAACATTTTGTATCATTAAAGACATGATCCTTAAAGCAATAACCACAACCTTTGAGCTCAACCACTCATTTATCAGATTAGAACCATTATTATAGTACTGAGGAATGTTTTTATTGCGAAGTGAACCTGACGAAGCACAAGCGAAACGCGTTGTTCACCAAAATAAAAAAAATCTAAGTCCAACAATGCGCTGTGACTCGTCCTATGTTCTCTGGATTACTGTGGACTGTGTCTTTATCCATACATCTCTGTACTCTGTCACTTTTTTACCAGAATATTTTTGTATGTACAAGAAATGACAAATGTATTGATGATAAATAATAATTAATAAAATAACACAACTGGTCATCTACATTGTAGGCTATATGAGTAACATTTTATTTTAGTGATACATCTATAGCACTAATACGTACAATGTTAATGCCTGCATAAGTAACTTGTAAGGCATGTACTAAGAAGATGCTTAGGCCTACTAGGTTCTTACTTAGGTTAAATTGGTAATAAATCCCTTATTGTGCATGAATAAGACATTTGCGAATACATGCCTAACAAGTGTTTGATTTTGCTTTGTACATGCCTTACAAGTTACTTATACAGGCACATTGTATGTGTTAGTGCTAATAGATGTATCCCTAAAATAAAGTGTTACCGCTATATCAGAGGCACCCATCTCATCTGCACAGGGAATGAGTGAAGAGGTGGAAATCCAGCTGATCAGTTAAACTTGTACTGGTTCCAAAATGTAAATTGGACTTATCGAGAGAGTTAAAGGTATTTTCAAGACAGCGTTGGCAATTAATTCTGTAAATTAGATGACTTTGTCTCTTAGGGTGTCAAACAATTCTGGATTTTGGAAGTGATTAATTGGATAACATGACCTGCATGAGTGAGACCAGAATACCTTCACGGCCACAAGATGTCAGTGTTGCCAAAGAATACGCGACTCTGAGACCAGGTATCAGCACAGTCACCGCTAATGCAACCCATTCAAAAACTGGCCAAGCCCACCTAGTGGCAGAAAATGTTTTCTCCAGGCAAGTTGGTCTAGCACTGCACCATTGGAAATAATCAAAAAGAACACAAAATGTGTCCTTCAATCACAACACTTTCTGTGTTTGTATCCTTTTTTCCTGTAAAGCTAGTCGTAGGGGAAGGACTAGGACGGTCAAAACATGTCTGCGCTGGTGTATTATGCCATTGGATGCCAGCTGTTAGTTCCACAGCTTTGCCAGCAGTGCAGTATCAGACTGTTTCCTCTATAAGATACATGCATATAGTGTCAACAAACAATCCCTTGTTTCGCGTAATAAGTAATGTAATTGTCACTGAGAAATTGATCCAACCTGCCCCGGCACGGGGTAGGTTCGATCAGGTAGTGGGGTTGGTTTGATCACAGGCCTAACTAAATTATAATGTGAAATAGCAAGCACATAGCTTGATAAATGAATAAAGGCATGTCTATTTATCATGGTTTCTTAGAAAGATCAGCTTGAATGCAAATATAGAAATGTTTAATTGGCTAATGATGAAATAATCATTAAATATCACTAAACTTTTTAAAAAACAAAGGTGTTGAACATATTACTGGCAAAAAAGGTCAAACAACATGTCACATTCAACCTTAAACCTAATTTGGCTATTTTCAGTTCAATTCCATGTTCCTTTTATGTTATTGAAAAATTACATAGACTCCCATTGTAGTGCCATATAATGGAAGCAAAGAGGGTGGAGTAATAAAGAGGCTTCGAAACCCGCCCACCAAATGCAAAAGTGTGTGCTCAAGTTGGGTCTCCTAAGGGGGCGTTGTCCCCTCCTTCTTCTTCTATTTTTGAGGTGTTTGCACAAGAAGTGCGCTACCGCCATCTACAGCGCTAAGGGGACTCCATTTATTCTCAACCTCAGGACTCCGAAGGTCTCCTAACCGAAGGTCTCCTAAAGGGGCGTTCACTCGACAGAAAGTGGATACCAGAAATGAACTAGCATGACTTATCTCTGTCTAGAATATCTCTGATGGAAGTCAGTGGAATCCATTGATCGAACCTGCCCCGACATTAGTGATCGAACCTGCCCCGCCCATTTGAGGCACAGTTTTTTTTCACAAAAGCTGTTACCCTGCTGGAATCAATCATCTGATGATCTCAAACTTTGTTTTGATTTATAGCTGAGTCTCTTCACAGTGTTTCAACTTTTTATCTTTAACTGACACTTTTCTGGGATGTGTTGAGTGGGATGTGTAAAATCCAGGAAAACACCCCAAAACTAAAAAGTTGCTCTCACCTTAAGGGTTAATGACTTTGAGAACTCCGATGTAGGTTGATTTATTCTAGTCCAAATGGGCATCATTTTGGTGTTGGAATTATCTCTCTTAGTGTAGGCTAGTGGCAATCAACAATGATCATACCTGCCCCTGATCGAACCAGCCCCGGTCTCCCCTAGTGATGAGATGAGAGGCATGCTGCATGAGTGGAATAGTCCATATCCTTAGCCTCCTGACCTCTGTTCAGCACTGCAAGTGGAACTCATTGCATTGCAAGCATGCATTTCAGTCATGCACTGATATTTCACCGAAGTTGTGTTCTGTCAGGATTTTTCTCATTTCACTGAAGTTTAAGCTCTCCTGGATGCTCCATGCAGGGAAGCCTATGGACATGGTTGGGGGGAAAAAATAAATGCCAATTGGATTTTTTTACGACACATTTGCCGAGTGAGAAATAAAGTGTGTAAAGTTGGAGAGTAGGAAAAGGTCAAAATGAGTGTGTCTCACTCTCAGAGGACAACGGTGTTATTTGTCACTTACACTTTGCATGTAGTGGAATGATACAGGGGTCATCAACTCTGTACTTAAAATAACACTAAAAAACACTAAAAACTGACTGCTTGAGGGTAAAAACTTGTGTTCTCAGTCTTTCAGTAATTGCATGTCCTGCAATGGTGCACAAGCGCCTGTCTGAGCACAGCAGGATGAAGATGCTGTAGTGATGAGATGAGAGGCATGCTGCATGAGTGGCATAGCCCATATCCTTAGCCTCCTGACCTCTACATTTAATAACACACACATGGAATATCAAGTCAGATTCTTAACGGTGACTTCGGGTAGGGTTGGGCAAGAGCAACTAGCCCAAGATACAATGTATTGTTGCTGCAGCTTACAGTTGTTGTGTTGGAACTTGTAGCCTATATTTAGAGCATACCTTATTCCTACAGCGCAACAGCTGACATCACGACCGTTGTTTCTGCGTAAAAAGCGCCGTATGCTGTAAACATTGGACCAGTGTTTGTTGGTCCAGCAGGCAGAGCAGGAGGGGGTGAAAACGTGAAGCGCACACTTCAGTTTGTCCGTGAAACCGCTAGGAAAAAAGTTGTTCGTTGCAGTCCTGGATCGTTTGGGCATTGAACAATGACACTGTTGTTTCGCCTTTTGGAGTTGCTGGATATCAAATCATTTTTACTTTGTCTTTTCGTGTTTCTTCTGGTGTATGACCACATAAAGACTAAACCACCTAATAATTTTCCTCCGGGGCCATGGTCATTGCCTTTTATCGGCGACTTGCATCATCTTGACCCCAACAAGATGCACCTGCAGTTTCAAACGGTAAGTGTGACTAGTTTGTCTGTCTGGCTGTGAGATATGGGCTAACTTTATGTTTACGATGACGAAACAGCTGTGTGTCGAGACGGAAAGCGTGGTAAGCTGTCCGCAGCTATGTGATGGCCAAGAGCCAAAAGTTGTCCAGTCGACTGGTTGGTCTTAATAGCCTACGATCTACCTCTAGTTATTATTTCCAAGTCGCAGAGCAGGCCTAGATCACGTTACCTAAGGGCAAATATTAGGGGAAACACGTTTGGCTTTTTTTCTGAGGTAAATTATGAATGTTATGGAACTCCGTTGCAACTGCAGGTAAGTCGGGCGCGGGGCAAGGGGCCAAAGCCAAGGGGCAAAGGGCAAAGCCAAACCAATGCTGTCCCTGCCCCGTCCGGCTTTTGTAACAGTGCAGAGTTTGGATTTGTTTGTTTTACAGTTAATAAAGACACAAGTTAAAATACCACGGGGGATCATCGCTATCTTGGCATATTTGACCACAATACAAATGTGTGGCATAGGCCTACATAAATAAAAGGACTAATGCAACAAAGGAAAGCAATTGAAATATATATATCACACTTAAAACTAGACATGAATGGGAAAGAATACATTTTATTTGCTTCTATGTATTTACAATTTTACCTGAATTACCTGTAGGCTACTTTCCATGTTAATTCATATGTCCATTTCTGATAACTGTCTGTTTTAGCTTTAACCCCTTGACTGTAAGGCGACCCGGTGCAACCCGAATGACTTTGAACTTAAACTTGATCTTCATTCCGCAATTGTTTATAATCCAGGTGGTGTAATAAACCCAGGAATCATTGGAAAGCTTAGACCCTCAGGAACACACCTAGCAATACTATACAGGGATTTGAACATAGTTTATGTGCATTATTATCAATTTATTATACACAATGTCACCTTTCAAATTTGACCCTCCCAAGCACCCCCCGCCTGATGTCTCCCTACCTTCTTAGGATGAGTGGACATCCAAACATGAACATATCCTTATCCCCATGGTCTCAAAATGTCTGTTACAATCCAAGGTTTATGAAAGTGTATTCTTTTTTACTGTATTTCAACCACAAGTTGTACAACTCCACTCAAACTAAACCACTTTATTGTGGAAAAAAAAAAAACGATCACGTTTTTTCCCCTCAAGAATTGTGCTGTTTTTGCCTACACTTCCATATATTTCATATGATCAATGGTATTCCACATGATCCCCAGACCCTGCTGATTACATGGGCACCACTGGAGTGGCTCTGTGACATCCCTGCCCTGAAAGACAAGCCTTAGATGAGAAGTAGGCAGGTCCTGTTTTATGCAGCTTTGTGTTGGCTCATTTGCTTTGAATGACTGCAGCTCCCTCAAATCAAGAGCTAGAAACTCCAAGACTGGATGATAGTCTAGAGTCCAGGTTTTCAAATGAGTCATATAGCTCTTCTGTGTTACACCCAGGGACAGAGGAATCTCAAATCTGCTCAAGAATGCCCCTTTCTTCCCATGTTTTTACTGTACATAGTGTACAGTACAGTACAGTAACATCTCTGTAATACTACCCAAAAGGCATATCCAACTAAGTCAGATGAGGGGTAAGCTTTCATTTGAGACCATCATGAGGCTTCTAGCTCAAAATGTTCTTGAACAGTGAGACCTTATTTGTGCATTCTGACTAATCAAAAGGTCTACAATAAATCACATGACAAAACGCATGTGCATATCCACACATAATTGTCTTGGGAAAGGTCATATACAGCTCCAGGCCTTTTTATTAGAATAGCATGAAAAAGTTTATTTATTTCCATAATTTCATCAATAATGTTAAACTGTCATGGATTGTAGATTCATGGCCCAGTTTCTTAACTATTCCGGTCATTATTTTTTTTCTTTTTATATACGTTGGCCTTCCAGCTCAAAAAACCCATGAATTGGGGAATTCGCAGCATTAGAATATTGTAATAAAATCACATTTTTCTTCATCAAAATTCGGGTCACATTAAATCATTTGAAATTTGGTACTTTCTAGTCTACATAACATGCAATGTTCAATACTTGGTTAGGACTCTCTCTGTCTTAATAACAGCCATGATGCGTTTAACATTGAAGTCAATGGCAAAAACAGTGCATGGGAGTTATGGAAGCCCAGATGTCCTTGATGCTTTGCTGTCAGCTGTTCTTGTTTGTTGACCTGGTGCCCCACACTTCACTCTTCAATAAACCCTGTAGATTTCCATGCCAAGTTTTGGCGCTAACTCACCAGTTTAATTTTAAATCACCAGAAATGAAACCCCATGCACTGTTTTTGCCATTGACTTCAATGTTAAACGCAACATGGCCGTTATGAAGACAGAGAATGTCCTAAGTATTGAACATTGCATGTTATGTAGAAAGTACCAAATTTCAAATGATTTAATGTGACCCGAATTTTGATGAAGAAAAATGTGATTTTATTACAATATTCTAATGCTGCGAATTCCCCAATTCATGGGTTTTTTGAGCTGGAAGGCCAATGTATATAAAAAGAAAAAAAATAATGATTGGAATAGTTAAAAAACTGGGCCATGAATCTACAATCCATGACAGTTTAACATTATTGATGGAATTATGGAAATAAATCAACTTTTTCATGCTATTCTAATAAAAAGGCCTGAAGCTGTAGCTGTAAAAAGATCCCCTTTGACAAACAGCTTCTGTTGACCTGTGAGTAAGTATCGCATTTGTTTCCAAGGCAAAATGTATCAGCTAAACTGCTGAAATGTGGTAATTTCCAAGAGTTTCTAAAACCGTCTGTCAGAAAAAAAGATGTTCAAACCCCTGTAAGTCCTTTGGCAGTACATCACAACATCTTCCTGTCACTTCCTGTGGATTCTACAGAGTCTCTACTTTCAAATGGTACTGGCCACTTCATGATAGCTCAAAGTATGCAGGCACAGGAACCATTTAAGTAGACATTGTGCAAAACCTCAAAAACACTCAAAAATAGCCCTTAACTAATGCATTGTTTATTTTATGAAAAGGCCAGATGCAAAATCCTCTAAATGCAATTATAATGAGTTTGCAAAAAATTGCTTTACTTTTTTTTAAATGATTTTGTAAATTTAAAAATGAGTCCTCGTGATTTGTTTGGACTTGACTTTAGAGACAATTTGGCTTTAGAGAGAATTACATCTGAACTCTTCATATCAAATTCAACTAGGCTTTGATTTATTGAATTATCATACATTTTATTGTTCTATAATTGTATTGTTGTTGTGTCTCTTTATTCTAGTGATTTTGTGTCTTGCAGTTTGCAAAAAAATTCGGACCCATCTTCAGCGTAAAAAATTATGGACAAAGGGTTGCCATTTTCAATGGGCATAAACTTGTTCGAGAGGCATATCAATCAGATAACTTTACTGATCGTCCAGTTATACCAATATTTGCTGATACTGTTGGAGAAAAAGGTGATTTTTTTTTTTACTCAGCAGAGAGCGGAAAGCAGTTGACACCATAATAATTACAGAATATACTCAGAAAATAGAATATTTCATTATGTCACTTTCCATAGGGTTGATTGCGTCCAATGGATATGCTTGGAAGCAACAAAGGAGATTTGCTCTTCACACTCTGAAAAATTTTGGATTGGGCAAAAAAAGCCTTGAACCGTCTATCCTTCAGGAAGCCAGGTGTCTAAACGAAGCCCTCCTAAATGAACAAGGTACTGGTAACAACAATTGCCACTCCACACATAAACCTAAGTGTACAACAATTAAGATATTGCTCCGGCAGTGTGTTGTCCAACTGCTACATCAGTGTTTCCAAGCCACTTGTCCTTAGTCTTTTGTCATGTCATAAGTGCAAATTAACTCATGTCCTTCCTATATCCCAATGTGTCCATACATTTTCCAGACATTTTTTTAATTGTTGTATTTTCCCACGTAGCCTACCCCCCTGCAGTGTGCTTACGTACCCCAAGTGGTACATATATCCCTATTTGGGAACCACAGTGCCAAGAAAGAGCCTGTTTATCTCCTAATCACAAGATAACTTACTTAAAATTATTAAATTTGGAGAGAATGGTACAAGCCACATGTAGGATGAAAACAGCCTTCCATATATTGTTGTGTGAGTTTGAGAACCTTTTTATACTTTCAGGTAAACCTTTTGACCCACAAAATATCATGAACAATGCCGTGTCCAACATCATCTGTGTACTGGTGTTTGGGGAGCGTTTTGAGTACACTGATGATGACTTCCAATCCCTCCTGAAGGACATGAACGAACTTTTATATCTAGAGGGAGGATTCTGGGCCCAGGTAATTATTTTGATGGCCACATTAATTACACAGCCAGATATTGCAGGGCCCAGAGAAAGAGGAGGGGTCTGATGCTAATGCTGCCCGTTTACTTCCAGTGATTATGCTAAGCTATGCTAATAATTCTGATCCAATAAATCTGAGTACTGAAAACACTGAGAAGAAAATGATATGCACATGCATAAATAATGCTTGGAAATACTGCAAATATGTGAAAATCAAAAAAGGGTGGGGTGTTCCTTTTTAAGGTGAATTCCGGCCACAGTTGAATTGCTCATACCTTGACGTGTCAGTACCAGAGGACATGGATATTTTTTAGTTCTGCCCTTTCCGAGATCCTAGTCTACTAAATAGGGGCTTGTTTTTTACATGCAGTGCTTGACATATCCAATATACTGCTAATATATGTAATATACAGTATCTAATATACTCCAAGTATCATCCCAAAAAGTCAGTGAGTCAGAGTAGAGTATCATTTGTTGATCCCAGGGGGAAATTATATAATGTATATAATGTTGTAACGTGTCTGATGTTGCATCATTTTGGGATGAAATGTTGAGTATTTTGACATTTCAAACACTACCATGCTACCATTTAGCAGGCCAGGATCTCCAAAAGGATTGGAAAAAATGCCCTGATGTACTGACAAGCTACGCTAAGCGTGAGCAATACAACTGTATGTTGAACTAAAAATTGTCCGGAATTCTCCTTTAATTTGGAAGAACATTTTGTGGTAAGCTAAATGATTGGCACTGTGCACAGTATGCTAAGCCCCCCACGTATTTGCATGCACATGGCGACCCAGGTTCAAGTCCATCCTGGGTCCTTTGCCAGCCCTGACCCTAGTCTCTCTCCCACTCTCTTCCAGTCATACTCTTGACTGTCCTTTAAGCAATAAAGACACAAAAGCCTAAAGAAAAAACCCTAAATGTGATTGTGATAGTTGTTTGCTCACTGTGCTTCCATAACCATTTATTCCTGTTTCCATAGCTGTACAACATGTTCCCATGGCTTATGCGCAGAGTACCGGGTCCACACAAGAAAATATTTTCCCTGTCGCGCAAACTCACAGTCTTTGTCAATAAAAAAATTGACGAACATCAAGCAGACTTTGAGCCATCTAACCCTAGGGACTATATCGATTGTTTTCTTGATGAAATGGAAAAGGTGGGTTGAGTTACCTTGGAGAAATACTTGACCTTTTGTAGACATGCAGTACAGTAGATACACAGTACAGATACATAAACATATGCTGTGTATATAGAAGCACAACAACCCAAACAACATTTATAAATGCCCAATCTAATTTCATTTGGTTTTCTGCAGTGGAAAGAGGACAAAGAGGCAGAATTTACTCTGGAGAACTTGTGCTACTGCACCATGGACTTATTTATAGCTGGATCTGAGACCACATCCACCACCTTGTACTGGGGACTGCTGTTCATGATCAACTATCCTGACATTCAGCGTAAGGAAAACAGACATTCCTCTCAAATTTAATGAAAATTGGCTGAAGTTGTAAAACTCTTGGTCATTTGTAAACTACTTTAATGGCAACATTGTTGCTCCATGTTCAGGAAAGGTGCAGGAGGAGATAGACCGAGTGGTGGGATCCTCAAGACAGCCTTCTGTGGCCGACCGGGAGAACATGCCTTACACGGATGCTGTGATCCACGAAACTCAGAGATTCGGCAACATCGTTCCTTTGAATTTGGGCAGGAGGACCACCAAAGACACCCAAGTTGGAGATTACACCATACCTAAGGTGGCTTTTTTGTCTGTGCACTAAATTTTCATTATATTTTAGTTGTGTTAAACTCAGACCCTTGGGCCTGAGTTTGACACCCCTGGTCTATTTAGTCATAATAATAATGATGGTTCATCGACTTACTATGAACTATGGGATTCACAGGGCACAGTAGCGATTGGCACCCTGACTTCCATTTTGTTTGACGAGACTGAGTGGGAGACCCCTCACACCTTCAACCCAGGTCACTTCTTGGACGCAGAGGGAAAGTTCAGGAGAAGGGAGGCCTTCCTACCATTCTCTCTGGGTGTGTATGTAGTCATATCCTGCTATCCCATTGATTGTTGAAGCAGAGATTGGAAGAGGACTGTTGGTGCTACTACCCTATGGATTACATTTCACCTGGCCAGACCTGTCCATTGTGGACACACCACACAAATCAATGTGTTTCCATTTCAGGCCATTTCCCGCCAAAAAGGCATAACGATAAATACAATTGTATTTGCACAAAATGCTTCATTCCTTTATTTAACTCGAAATCACTCTATTTCTCTTTGGACATGAATTGTTGTCAGCATATTTTATGTCTACATTAATGTAAATATCATCATTTTTCCTCCTCCAGGGAAAAGAGTGTGTTTGGGAGAGCAACTGGCTAGAATGGAGCTATTCCTGTTTTTCACCTCTCTGCTGCAGCGATTCACCTTCTCACCACCAGATGGCGTGGAGCCCAGTTTGAACTACAGACTTGGCATCACTCACAGCCCCCAACCTTACCAGCTCTGTGCTCTTCCTCGCTAACCTGAATGTAAACTAATGCCAAATTGCATAATACTGTAACTGAATGGTAGAGAATCCATATAACTGGAGATACACAAAACATGATTATGTGTGTGATGTATAAGCCAATACCAGGGGTACTCAACTAGAAACTGAAAAGCTAAACTCGCCCAATTTTCAATGTTTCCTGGGTCCGAAAAAGTCACTGAGTTGTCATTGTGATGATACTTAATTTGGCTTCACAGAAATATACCTACAGGTTGCATGGCAGAGAAATCTCGTTGATACACAATGAAAATAAAATAATAATAATTTTAATTCATGTATTATGTGCAGAGGGATTTTGTCTGGGTCTGGATGGCATTGTGTTTGGGTCCGCATCCGGACCCGAGTCCGCCACTTGAGTATGTCTGGCCTATACTATGCAAAAATTCACCTTTCAGTATGCAATACTAAGGCAGGGATGTCAAACAGGCCATCTGCAGTGTCCTTACATTTGGTCTGTAAGATATATTTTACAGTTGGACCACATATGTATTTGTCTTGAATACAACATTTGTGTGGGCCCAGGCTAGTGTAACAGCAAGAGCCTTAGTCATATCTCCTACTCATACAACTGAAAATGTGAAGGCACACTTGAACTTAAGTATATGATGGAAGTAGGTCTAAATGCTTGTGAATTTGGCTAGCTTAAGTATTTCAGTCCATTTCCAATTCAATTCAAATCTGTCCATTCTTTTACAGAGTTTTGCGAGGGCCTGCACACCTTGGAAGGTTTTTATAGCAGGTGCAGCTTTTTCAAGTACCACACATAGTTTTGATTTTGTAGAGGAAGAGTACAACACTGCTTCGTGTTATTTTTGGCTTGCTGATGCTTCGACATTAGGCCTTTGTCAGAGTCTCCACTGATGAAGGCCTAGTGCCGAAACCTCAATAAGCCAAAAAATAAAACTGTGCAACTGCAGTGTTGCACTCCTCCTCTGCTAGTCCACTACTATTTTTTTTTAACATTAATACTGAGTTTGGCCAATTACTTTGTTCCAGGTTTTCATTTTGGCCCTGTGTAAATTTGCATTTGACATCCCTGCTCAAAGACCTAATATATCTAGCAATATGTTACATTGACTAGGAGTGTTTGTCTGTTTTTATGTGAACATGACACTACATTAGAAATCAAGCGAAACACTAGCATCAAGATTCAGCATTCAAAACAGACAGGATATTTAGACTAGAGGACAGTTATACTACAGTAATCACTCTGGGCGTTAAGGGATATTTTGCAATCAAATTCAGTAAGGCTATTGCTTTTTGAATATACACTACAATTATATAGCATTTACATTACACAACACTTCATAGATCACTCATCATTCAATGCCTTTTTTTGATTTGTTTGTCAGGACAAAACAGGAAAACATTTTTCATCATTAAAGACATGATCCTTAAAGCAATAACCACAACCTTTGAGCTCAACCACTCATTTATCAGATTAGAATCATTATTATACTACTGTGGAATGTTTTTATTGCGAAGTGAACCTGACGAAGCACAAGCGAAACGCATTGTTCACCAAAATTAAAAAAAGCAAATCAAAGCAAAATTAAAAAAAGTCCAACAATGCGCTGTGACTCGTCCTCTGTTCTCTGGATTACTGTGGATTGTGTCTTTATCCATACATTTCTGTACTCTTGTCACTTTTTACCAGAATATTTTTGTATGTACAAGAAATGATAAATGTATTGATGATAAATAATAATAAAATAACACAACTGGTCATCTACATTGTAGGCTATATGAGTAACATTTTATTTTAGTGATACATCTATAAGCACTAATACATACAATGTTAATGCCTGCATAAGTAACTTGTAAGGCATGTACTAAGAAGATGCTTAGTCCTACTAGGTCCTTACTTAGGTTAAATTGGTAATAAATCCCTTATTGTGCATGAACAAGACATTTGCGAATACATGCCTAACAAGTGTTTGATTTTGCTTTGTACATGCCTTACAAGTTACTTATACAGGCACATTATATGTATTAGTGCTAATAGATGTATCCCTAAAATAAAGTGTTACCGCTATATCAGAGGCACCCATCTCATCTGCACAGGGAATGAGTGAAGAGGTGGAAATCCAGTTGATCAGTTAAACTTGTACTGGTTCCAAAATGTAAATTGGACTTATCGAGAGAGTTAAAGGTATTTTCAAGACAGCGTTGGCAATTAATTCTGTAAATTAGATGACTAAGTCTCTTAGGGTGTCACACAATTCTGGATTTTGGAAGTGATTAATTGGATAACATGACCTGCATGAGTGAGACCAGAATACCTTCACGGCCACAAGATGTCAGTGTTGCCAAAGAATACGCGACTCTGAGACCAGGTATCAGCACAGTCACCGCCAATGCAACCCATTCGAAAACTGGCCAAGCCCGCCTAGTGGCAGAAAATATTTTCTCCAGGCAAGTTGGTCTAGCACTGCACCATTGGAAATAATCAAAAAGAACACAAAATGTGTCCTTCAATCACAACACTTTCTGTGTTTGTATCCTTTTTTCCTGTAAAGCGAGTCGTAGGGGAAGGACTAGGACGGTCAAAACATGTCTGCGCTGGTGTATTATGCCATTGGATGCCAGCTGTTAGTTCCGCAGCTTTGCCAGCAGTGCAGTACCAGACTATAGTTGCCATGTAATACCAAAGATTTTCTTGGTTCTAACTATCTATACATCTTGCCACCCAGGATTAAGGGATTGCTTGTTATCTGTGGAAAAGTCTGATTTTCCCATAGCCGCCCATTATAAAAGTCTCCTCTCGAGTCAACCAAAGGGGCATGGTTGACCAGGCTTAATGCACACATCATTACTATATTGTAATGATGTGGTGTCAGGCTCAGGGATGCTGACAGGGGGAGACAAAGGGGTCAGTTCACCTGGGCCCAGGGAGAGGAGTGGACCAGAATTTACATTGTATTGCGTGGGGGGGCCTTTCATATCACTTTATCCCGTTGCCATCCAAACCCTCTTTTGTCCCTGGTCAGACTTACTTTTCCCTTTATCGTCTGGCTTCTGGGGCCACGGCACAGATATCACTAGTACACTAATGACCATTTTGAACTCCAGGTGGCGCACTATCGCCAGTAAAATGTCAGTCTCCTAGTCCTCTGTGGGTTCTCACAAGAAAGGATGCTAGGTGCCCTGTTGTCAGAGAAGATTAAAATAAATCCATTGTAGCTGTTTTGAAACACACATGTCAGTCCCAGAGCTCTTGAAGTCCATCAGGATTTGACTGTGAATGCAATGGGGAAAGTAAAGAAAACAAGACAGGTATGCCTAACAAGGCGTTTCCATGAATCTAAAAATCAAAAGACTATATCAGCTTTTATGTTTACAAACAGTGGACAAAAATATTAGGGCCTACGTAAAACAAAAGTCAAGTACTGGATTATTTGTGATGTTAAGCACTCAGAGTTTAGACTGATGTTGCCTGTAGCCTGCTGAGTTTAGACTGATGTTCTAAAGTAAAACTAATTAACAAGGTGTGAAATACGTAATAAAATAGTAATTTTGCATATAATAGAGGGTGACAGGAGGCCTGTGTGGTTCCTATGGACTTAAAGGGTAAATTTGAAGTGTAGGCAGGGGCGGATTTTGACTTCATGAGCCCCTGGGCCAGAAAACAAGAAAGGCCCCCCTCNATGGCATCACAAGGTTCCAAACGATTTGGAATTTAGTGAAGATAATAGAGGGCCTTTGTTTTGAGGGGTTTATCCCCTGGGATTTAAAAAAAAAAAAAAATACAGTCGTTTTAAGTGCAATAAACACAATACAAACCAACCAAATATAGACCAGTAATGTTTTTTTGTAGCACGTAGGCTTGGGCTTCAGGGTCCTCTTCGCTCTTGGGCCCGGTAGGCCTATGCATTATCCGTCCTTGAGTGTAGACTGAGGCTGTGACAAGCGTGTACTTTTATACCCAGATCTTCACACACAAATCATCTTGTTAAGATCTAGGCCTAAAGTAGGCCTACAGAACAGGCAGGCCTATACATCATGGCCCACACATTTATGCTGAAATGCTTTACAATACTGGTAGGTTACTTTTTCTCCTAAAATTTAAGGATTTCAGCCCTTCCCTTAAATGAACATTGAACAACATAAATTTGTGTTTTTAAAAAACAGTCCTACTTGTGAGAAATCAAAATCATGTGTTCCTTCTGTGTTCAAAGGGTTATTAGGCCTAACTACTAGGCCTATCTGCCTGCATCTTAGCCGTTCAGTCCACTATTTTTATTGCAGAATACAAGAAGGCAAATTCATTTAGGCCTTAGTTTATATTATTCAAAGATGACCAGGGCCTCGTTTCCGAAAGGGCCTTAAGTACTACTTAACGCTACGTGCTACTTAAGTTCACACGTAACACCATCGTAGAGCTCACGGAGCGTTTCCCAAAGCCAACTTAGCAAAGAACCATCGCAGGTTGGCACGTAACTCTAAGATAAATCCACGAGTGATCTGGAGTAGTCTTAACGCGCTAAGATTGATCGTAACGGCATGGCACAGTGGAGACACCCACAGGATATGAAGGGAAAAGAAGAAACTTGCGCATAAGATTGCTGTTTTAACACGCGAGTGGCGTGGCACAGTGGAGACACCCACAGGAAAAGAGGAAACTTGCGCTTCAAGTTGATGTTTTAAGACCGGAGTGTAAATATCATGGTACCACAGTTGACACTGTAACGAGAATAAGAAGGTAACATTAATTGTAGTAAGTGTATAAAATAAAAGCAATGTGTTTGGAAAATATTTTACAGGCAGTAAAATAGTTCAGCTGTGTTTGATAAATCAGGGCATTATTAAACTGTGATCAATCATAATTTGTGTGGGTGCTTCGTGAACAAGAACAAGGCATCCACAGGCAAAATAAATAGGGGGCTTCGGCGACCAGAGACAAGAGTGGTGATGTCGGAAGGCCACTACCGAAACATAAAAAAAAAAAAAAAACGGTCAGCGAGTCGTTGCACCCTCTTTCATTTTCAAATACCATAAGAAAGGGAAGGCGACGCAGAAAAGACACGATAATTGTAGGCTAAGGGTAAACTATGACATAAAAAAGGCAGCGATGGTGATTCGTGTAGAATTTTTTGTTTTAATAACAGCAGACTGCCGTGCAAAATGTTCCTCGCAGTTGTTGAGTGCGCGGTAGCCTACTTTGCCCGCCGCTCCCCAAATGCGCATCCCAATTTGGAACTCTTATAGGCCTACTTGTCTTCTTAAATATTAAGCACGGTAGCCAACTGCACGCGCTTTGTCTGGTTTAACCGCATATCTCATGGTTTTTGCATGATTTCATTGTGTGTGTGCATTGTATTTAATTTGCCAACAATAACTCCTGTCGAGTTGCAAACTGCTACAAATGTAGTCCCACCCTTATAGAAAACAACTTGTGATACTGACACAGGCCTTACATTTTGAAAATGGTTTAGCAGCACGACGGCGCAGTTCACTCCGAGGACACTTCAGCACCACCTATGTGGACAGCGATCCTTAAGAGCGACGCTACGAATGATCTTAGAGGCTGTGCACGCGCGTTCATGTACGAGTGTCTTTGGGAAACAGTCGTAGGAAATCTAAGAACATTCGTAGGATCACTGGTTAACGACACACGTAAGGCTAAGAACCATCGTTATCGGGAAACAAGGCCCAGGTTGTTGCCCTGATAAGGAGTACTGAAAAGTCAAAACTGATAAATTGTGTTTAAGATGGACATTGGTAACCTTGGTATTTTGTGTTGCTTTTTCACAGGAATAGGCCTACCACATGGTGTGTTGGGATCCTAAATACATATTCGACCGTTTTATTTTATCATTTTCAGTGTAGGTTTTTGGAACATGATTGGAGCCGCGTCTACCTATCTAAAAAGCGCTTTGGCACTTTTTTTTAATTGATAGTGAGAGTTCCCGTGCATAACCTCCTACTTGCACAGAACCATATGCTGTTGAACACTGATCCCCACACCTAAAAGCTACAGCCACAGATTGATATTGCGCTCACAATAGTTTTACAGTTGGATGTGAAATATTTATTTTCACGTCATGCGTGCGATAGTATCTGTGGGGGCCATCAAACAAACTCTACCTCACACAGGACGGGTGAATTTTCTGTTATTACTACAAATACACTTTATCAAATGTGCATTAAGGGGCCCGATGAAGAACGTTTGAGTGCTCGATTTCTTTTTCCCATTCGCTATTAAGCGAAGGCGCACTGTCAGGCGAGCCCACTGTTTACACTGTCAGATCCTCGGAGGGAGAGTAAACACTTCAACCTTGGCAAGCGAGGGACTGCTGGGATTATGTTTCCATGGTATCGAACTTCAGTGCAGGGCTTGCAGTCTAATTTGAAATATACAGTGAAATCCTCCTTTTGTTATCTTCTCGGTCTCCTGCTAACCACCAGGCAACGAGTGCACTTTACAGGCTGCAGCGGTCGTGCGTAAAATCCTGGGTTGGTTTTACCATCTAAACTCACCATTCGGGGTTAAATACACGGCAGACTCATGCAGTCTATAAGCGTATAACTGTTACAACATTAACCTATGGTGTATAGGCAACCCGTAGCGAAAATAAATCGAATTTGTAAATAGGCATGAAGGAAGCCATTTATCCGGCAGTCTCTCTAGAAAATACTGCGTGCTAAACGTGTGCCTCATTGCATTGCAATTTTTTAAGCCACTACAGAGACTCGTGGCGCAATTATTTTGCCCTCTGTAAGCGTGATCAGAGGCTAATGCCTAGCAATGAATTAGATTCTGCATTGGTGCTTTGGGAAGCCTGGCTGCAGTTGGTCATTTTCCCAAATCAGGGTATATCTCACACATTGCTCCCTTTGAAGAGGACATTGTTGAATGATTAAAATTGAGACAAAACATTTTCCTGGTAACATATCTTTCATTATTATTTCACATTACTTTGAACTGTATCGAAAGATATTTATGCGTAAAACGTCAGGTTTGCTCCATAGTCTATTATTAAACCTTCATAACAGTCCATGACAGTGAGGATGACCGCAACAAGTTGCCAAAAAAGCATTCGCTTTATTTGATGCAATACATTTTAGGCTATGTTACAGTATTCAAACAAACATAAAATAAATTCATTGTTAACACGTCTTTACTTTTCATTACAGAGCAAGGGTGTCAGTTGACAGACCAGCAATTACATCTCACAACAATGATGTTAGTTTTTTCCCCCTGGTAAATCTCAACAGACAATTGCACGATAGCCACACACATAGCCCCTCCGTTCATAACAATTTAGGAAGATTGTTACATAAAAAACATGATTCAGAATCGTTAATTACAGGAATGTCTTCTGTTTGAAAATCGTCCCATCACAAGCGCTCTTCAGATGCGCAAGAGTCCTTCTCTGGTGGGGCGCAAATTATGGCGACTAAAACATTGAACAGATTATTTTCATCATTTTTTTTTATCAGTAACAGATCCAAACTTTTCTAGATAACTTTTATCTTTACATATATATTTCATGAACCATAACAGATACAGTGAAATTACATTATTCACAGTAGGAAGCCTACAGCAAGTGTTCAAAATGGGGGTGCGAGGGCCCTCACTAGCCACTCTTTATGTACAGAGTGTGTCTTCTGGAGACACCCAGGTTGTCTGCGATTGTCCCCTTATTGTTTGTCTGGCGTGTTGTTCACCAGTGGGCCGTATAGTCCGTTACTGTAGCCCTGATCTTTGTGTAAAATTGTCCTGTCCCTAATGAGGTCGCTGAAGGCATAGTCCATTGGCGGCCTGAAGCCGAGAGTGGGCATCAGCCCCGTGGTAGAGTAAGGGGTCATGAAGGCCAGCCCTCGACTGTGAGCGGAGTAGGCCAAGCGCAGTGGATTCAGGCCCAGGTGGGTGCCCAGGGGGTAGGTGCTGGGGTCAGCTCCGAAGTGAGACGCGTTTGGCTGCAGAGGGGAGAAGGCCGAGCGGTTGCTGAGCGTCATAGCCCCGGGTAGCATGGGCCTTGGTGCGGACGATGACATGGTTGGCTGGGTGTTCTGGAGAAGCCTATCTGCGCTCCACGCCTCCTCGGCAGCTTTGGGTTGTCCGCTGTTGTTGAGGATTTGCTCTATGGCCTGCACCACGTCCTTCCCGCAGCCCTGCAGCACCAGTTCCAGAACACTGCGCTTGTGGCTGGGGAATATTCTGGTGAGGATGTCTATGGCGTTCATTTGCCTGGCAGCTGCGGAGGTGGACGACGGGTCTTGGTCATCTTTGTCAGTCTCTGAGCCGGAGTCAGTTCCCAGTGGGCTGATGGATCCCGGGGTATCCTCGCCATCCTTCAGAGGCTTTGAAACGGGAGAGCTGATAAAAGACTCGCCGTCGCCGTTCTCGGAACCAGAGCCGTGGCGGGCGTCTGGGGATGACATGCCGGGCACCGACTCGGAATCTGTGGAGACGGATTTCCCCCCAGGCTGCTGTGATGTCACAGGCCCCGAAATGTGGGTCTTCGGAAAGAGATCAAACTTGTGCATGTTTGAATCTGTAAAATAAAACCACACATTATTTTACAAGTGTTTTAATCCTCCAAAACAACTATATACACTATAATAACCGGGTAGCCCTATACATGAAATAGACATTCACTATATTCACTTGCACACAGTCGTATAACTTGGAGGTCATTTAATATTAAAGCACACTGGTACCATTACAAGCAGATAGGTCTATTGAACGTCTTTCTTAAGTCCTATTTTACTATATTTTATATAGTGTTTTTGAGTAGCTATGTTTAACAGTGAACCTATTTTAGAGTTTGCCTTATTTGATTTAGCCTGCTACCAGAATATTATATAAGAGCATCTTGTAGTGTGCTTACCTTGGCTACTCTCGCTATTGACAGTTCCGAAAACGTCGTAGTTCTGCCGGGGAGGTATGATACCGTTGGCGGCGGCCAGGGCCAATCCCTCAGCGGTGCCGTAAAGCAGCTGCAGTTCCCTGGCCTCGTTCTCCTCCTGGGCTTGTTGTCTGCGCAGAGCTACCTGGGCCGCCATGACGCGCTGCCTCTCGGCGATCAGGGTGCACTTGGCGCACATGCAGTCCTTCCAGCGGCAGTAGCGCTTGTGGCCCTTCAGCGCTGACACCACGCCGTGATTGCGGCACCGGGCGCACTTGGGCGTGCGGGGGTACTTCTCAGTGGCGCGCAGAAGAAGAGACGGTGCTCGGAGCAAGCTGCTGGCCATGGAGACCGGGATGGAGGCGCCTGTGGCTCCCGAAGAGCCGTGGTGGACCTGAGACCCAGTGGGGGCTGATGACATATCTGATCGAAGATCCATTCTCTTATCCTTTTGGTAATGTTCAACGCAGCAAGTCACAGACTCTGTATGGTCTTAAGTGATGTGTCTGCAGAGGAAACTGTCCTCAAAAATATTTGTCACCATGAGTAATTAACAGTATGAGTTGCACACTGTATGGCTTGAGAATCGATTAAATAATGTTGCCAAGAAGTCGCAATATTTTAAGCGCTGTTCAGACCATTCCTTCAGACAGTTAAAAGCAATCGTTCAAAGTTACCAAGACCAAGTGAAGATTGTGGGGAGTTCTTGAGTCCTTTCCTGGTGCTCTCACGGCTCTCTGTCCAAAATGACACAAAAATAGTCTTTGACAGGAGCTTAAGACGAAAACCCTTCACAGTATTTTCAGGCTGTCCAGGCGAAAGGAAAAAAAACTTGTTCAAGCAGCTCGATTCAGAAAAATCCAAAGTGTTCGCATTCACAGTGCAGTGCCAAGACGAGAGGAGCTTGCAACTCGACGTGGCGTGACACACTAACTTAGTGGAGAGATTGCCACTGGATACAGATCTCCCCCTCTCTCTATTGTTGCGCCTACGTATTCATTAGACAAATTTGACAATGTGGTACCCGCCATTGGCCAAAGAGGGAAGGTGAAATCTGATTGGCTTGTTCTTTTTTTTCAACTGTGTCCACCTGAGTTCTGTCTAACTAACAATTGTTTAGAATCTCGGAAGATCTACCAGCGGGAAAACATATTGCTAAAACATGGAGCAAAACTCAAGTAGGCTATTTGTTTCCAGATAGGTTTTCAGCAGTAAAGCACAATTCAGACTACTGAATACCAAGTTTTTGCGCGCGCCTTTTAATTAATGTTGCACAGTTCAGACATTGTCTTGTTTGTCAGATAAACAATTTGTTCATTTTGAAGTTGTCTAGGCCTATGGATCGATGCGATTTAAGAATGGTCTAACAAAAAAGCTGTCTACTTTTTTTTTTTTTTTTTTAACTAGTTTTTAATTAAATTGGTCTTGCACCAGCAGGGTCATGTCCAGATGATGTCATTGCCATCAGCTGTGTAATTCGATAAGGTAAGGAGAGTAAAAACCATCAGTTTATATTTGGACGACATTCATGTATTTATTGCCGTGGAATTGTAGCCTACTTGTGTGTGTGTGTGTGTGTGTGTGTGTGTGTGTGTGTGTGTGTGTGTGTGTGTGTGTGTGTGTGTGTGTGTGTGTGTGTGTGTGTGTGTGTGTGTGTGTGTGTGTCCACAAGATTGTCATATGATTTTTAGCAGAGAAATGACTACCAGTACAAGAGTGTGAGACTATATTCGATATTAGAAGGAAAAACATAAAACCAACAAATAATTAATGAAACATAATAAAACAAGTCTTAAAGTGAATGTGCTTTCCTTGTTTATTACTATATTGTCATTATTGGTATTGTTGTCGTCAAGCCTATTGTTGTCGTCATTATTATTATTATTATTAGGCTATTATTATTAGGCTATTATTATTAGGCTACTTTTATTATTATTATTATTATTATTATTATTATTATTATTATTATTATTATTATGCTGTCAGGACATTATTATCACGCTCTTGCATAGGCTATTATTAGATGTAAATATAGGCTATTAGTGGACGTAATACTATTTTACCGCTCATCAGCTTCTTGACACTTAGGCCTATGTAGGCTATTGCAATTGAATATTAATTTTGATAGTTTTGCAATTTTAGACCTGTTATATTATTTAGTAGGCTGTTCTGGCCATATTGCTATTATTGTTGTTGCTGTTGTAATAATTAATGAAATTATTGGGGAGAGAAAAAAATGAGTGCTCAATTTTGATTGGTTAGGTAATGTATGTAGGCTACTTTTTCGATTATTGTTCCAGCTGATCCAGCCGTTTGAGACTTGTTATTTTGAATTTCTTTATTTCACATTTTGTTTGTTTGCATTTGTTGTATTTAGGCCTATTCCAAAATTGTAGAAAACATTAACACAGTAATTACGGCATGGTAGGCTAATTTTAACTTTTTAGTCAAGCCTCTACCCTGTGCCTTGAAGGCAGTAAGTATTTGTTATGTAAATATTTCAATATTTCCAGGAAGTGTGTCCACTAGTCAATAGAGTTAAACAGTTTAGCCATTTTTAACTGCGTTACAACACATCACAGATGTGCCAAATTGGTCTATATGAATTTGCAGGCACTCATCTACCTTAAACAGCCAATTACCTCTAACAATCTTTTTGCAAACGAAAAAATTGTATTTTTAGGCTTTATGCATTGTTGTATCACCCTAAACAAATGCGTAACCGGGACTCATTTTATAAGCTAGGGCCTTCCATCTGACCACCATATTGTTAAAGTCAGACTCATCGCGCCTCCAAGGCCTTGTGTCCATGCTCCACACGAATGTCGGTCTCCTGCCTGAGTGAAGAACGTCGATGGGCATAGCGGGAGCACATGGACGCTCTCTTCCTCTCGCCACCGCCGCGCCTCTGAGTACCCGCACGTCCTCCTGTCGCCATCGCCGCCCATTGTTTACGCACTCAATCACTGTAAGCAAATGCCATCTGTTTCTCCCGCTGCCTTCACCCGCACCTTTAATTATCTAACCGACATCCTAATAGAGATGATATTAAACTAAATCTTTTTGACATTCAGAGTAATTATCTCGGTTGCGATCTCACTTGGATGAAAGTCGCCCAAGTGCGGGAGGGTTTATCGCAGCTTTAAGGAACCACACATATACATAGTGGTATGGTGGATAATGTTGAAGCTGGATTGGTGATGCCTTTCCAAACTATACAGGCGAGACTGGTTTCAACTTTGGCAAGTATTCCTTCAACTGGCAAACCTTGTAGCTATTTTTGGAAACTTTTGTGGATTTTTGTTTTACAGCTAGGCTATAAGAAACAATAACGCATATGTTTATGTATATATTTCGAATCGGATGTTCTGTGTTTAGCAAAGATATAACGTTGTAGCAGAGAGAATGCACCATCTTTGAATGTGGTGATGAGGCTCCAGTAGGCCATTTCAAAACTATTTCCTTTGAATGAATGGCTAGCCCACCAGTTTCCAATTAAATGCCCCTGGGCAATTAATGGTGACTGCAGGCACTTGATGCCATTCAACATCGTTCAACAGTGCAGTCGACCTGTGCGTAATGCAAACCATGCAAAGCCTTCATTCTGAAAGAGGCGCTACAGAGCACCGAGTTTGCACACCTCCGTGGCTCCATACAAAAGAGACTGCTTGACCCAACATATGTAGCAGCGCGTAGGCTCGCCCCGGTGAGGTACAGCATATCCTGGCGACCACTACCTCCCTCCCTCACCGGTGCTGCCCTGTCCGGTCGCGGCTGGCCTCTACACTCCTATCCCCCACCTGCCCCCGGGTCACGGGTCACTGACACGGCGGCTGTGTAAAACGCGCTGCGGGCAGCAGTGAAGAGGGGCATGGGGTCGGGTGGGCGTTGTGCGCACCAAGGGGAAAACACTGCGTATTTATACGCTTCATCTCCTCACCAAGTGCTCATTAGGTTGTTAACCTCTTGCTCATATGAAAAGACCCACGCAGCGGAGAGGACGCGAGTGAATAGAGGCATCCTCTCAAGGCTGGACACAAAGCCTTGGAATAACTGCACAAAATAACGCCTTTATCGGAGATCATCAAGATGAGGGTTTACAAGTTAAATCGAGGGTTATTTGATAATGAGCGGTGGGCGCCTGTCAGTGTTATGGCGCGTGGAAGAGGACTATAACACTATACTACAGAAGTGCAGAAGAATATGGTTATTATCAAAATGTTGTCTCTAACTAAAAAAAAAACAGTTACAACCTTCATAAGAAGTTCGAACGAGCAGATGTTGGCAACACAGTTTGGTTTGGATAATTAGACTTACCCCACAATCGGTGTGTATTTGAGAGAGAGAGAGAGAGAGAGAGAGAGAGAGAGAGAGAGAGAGAGAGAGAGAGAGAGAGAGAGAGAGAGAGAGAGAGAGAGAGGGATCATAATTTGTGTAAGTGTGCTGTGTACTTTGTAGGTAGCCTCGGCCAATTAAAATGCGCGCTCGTTCCCTCCACATCTGCCTCCCTTTGCAAGAGACTGAGGGCAAGAAAAAAGGAGGGTACCCGGTGAAAGCGCGTTCAGTGGGATCACAGATGGACCAGAGGGTTTTTTTCGCTGGAAATTTGAGAAACACCATTGTCCCCAATCCAAACTCAATGTGTTCCCCCACAATGGCTCCGGCTTTGAGCCCTACCGCCTCAATTGGCCTTGTTTTTTAAACTTGAAGTGTTCGGCACAAAGACCAGGCCTCCTAAATGTCACAACCGAGCCGAGCGCGAGCGTGCGGCTCAGCAGCAAGACGGTGTTGTGCAAAAAGGAAAAGAACACAATTATGAAGCAATTATTACTCTGCTTCAGTTTGCACGCCACTGCGCCCATTCACTCGCCTTTAGCCCCCATTTAGAGCGTTAGTCCTGCACCACGATAATCCGAATACCGCTGGAGTTTCTCCCCCATTCCCAGCACCTTCTATAAATTAGAGCCGGAGGGCACGGTGAGGAATGAATAAAATAAATTGTGGATTTATTTGGACTATCTGCTCAACCTTTTTTATGATGATTATTTCTGCGCTCGATTTCCTTTGCGTCCTTACAGTAATGGTTAAGCTATGCTGAATATTTAAGACGGGTGAACTTGTAATAATAGGTACTACTACTACTAATAATAATAATAGGCCTAATAATACTAATATTAATATTAATAATAATAATAATAATAATAATAATAATAATAATAATAATAATAATAATAATAATAATAATAATAATAGGCTAATAATAAACAGATAATGTCATTGAGGTAAAAAGGCCTGCGTACTCCACGTGAAAGTTCTCCCATCCTTTGTAGAAATGAGGGGCTACATCACCAACACGAACACCAACACTACATCACTCACAAAACTATTTGGTATTACCATACAATAATAATCTAATTTACAATTAGACAACAACGGAAAAATAGATAGGCTATTATAATTGTAGGCCTTCTACCAATGGATATGTAACAGGCATAATAAGAGGAGGAGGAAGAATGGCCTAGGCCTACATGATTATGTTATAACAATAATAAAAAGTTATGAAAATCATTATTGGTTGTTTTTAAGACGAAAGATTATCAAATTAATTTGGTATACGTTTTTTGCATGGGCTATATCAGTTGGCATTATTTCTCACTGCTTTGATATTTTTTTCATTGCAACAGCAAATCATGCACAAAAACTTTTCTTTAAGAGAATTAGTGATGGACTATGTTTTGTGAAGAGTAGCCTACTTTTGCACTCAATATATTTTTGCGCGTTAATTATGTTGCAAAAAATTGGCAGCAATGTGGAAAATGCAAAATGCCGATATTTTGGTTGGCTGGGAAGCAATGGCTGAAAAGCTGAAAATGTCCTTGCTGATTTTTACTCGAAACATCACTAGGCTATAACTGTCGACGTTTCTTCTGCATAGCCTATCCAAGTGAATCAGTTGGGCATGTGTTAATGAGAGAAACGTCCTGCACTGAATGTTGACACGGTAAACAAGGACCGTTGAGCGCAAAGGACGGGTTAACCATGGGAGTCTGGGCAACCAGCACTTTCAACCTTACCATGCTTCGACTATCAATCCTCCGGCGCTGTCCCCTTATGCAGCACACATTTAGGCCTACCATTTGAGCGTCAAAATCTTCCTCCTCTTCCCTAAATAAAACGTTTCTTTTAAAAGACACCCCTCCCCTACCCTGCTCTCTCACCCCATTCACACACATCTCCAACAAGAATCGGTAAGAAACGCGGCGAGCCTCCTTTTGTGATCGACTGTTTAAGCCGCATAGATTCTGTTTCTTTGGCCGCCTTTGAGTGCCGAGCATCGCTGAGAAAGTAAACTTTGAGTGACCCTCCAGGTTAGTTTGGTCTGGGATTTTAGCGTGGATGAGAGGCGAGCGCATTTATAACGAGCCCAATGCAATGGGATCCAAGCCACCATCAAAGGCAAGTCACCAGCACCAGGAATGCTGTTCCCTCACCAGAGACCGACATTCTTGACCTGCGGAGAGCTGGTTAAACATTATTGAACGTTTCCCTATTGTTGCCGAAGGATCAAGTCACCACCTGATGATGGTCGCACAGAATATGTGTCAGAGGAAGCCAGAATATATCTCCATTGTCACACCGAGCAGAGCCCTATGGGTGCGCACTGGTTTTGAGGGAAGCGTTGTTTGACAACAGCCTGAGAAGTTTGTGACATGCGATGCTGCTGATTGAGACGTCCACTGTCCGCTTGACCACTGAGCCCTGAACCAAAACCCCTGCTGAGATGAGCAAAGAGAAAAGGCAGGGTCAGCGAAAATAGCATTAACAATGTTGGCAAATTATTTAACGGAACAGAACCACATCGCCAGTCTATAGTTCAGGCCTACATCACTCTTTCAACACGATTAGGCCCCGTGTGGTTGGCCTAGGCTACAGAGTTGCACAGTGTTGCATCATAGATGGTTGAAGTGGGCCTCCTAACAATTATTTAGAGTCAGGATTTTAAGTAGCCTAGGCCTAGGCCTATTTTATGCAATGTTTTACACAGCACTAAATAAAATGAGACGCCCATGATTGAAAAAAAAACAAAAACATTGGGCCTATAGGCCTAAGCGTTCAAAACCGGGCTGATTATTTTGTTGTAATCTAACTTGAATAACCTACTGTTTAGAAAATGGTCAATTCGGGTTAGCCTATATGAAATAACACCAAAACATTTTTGTTGTTATTGGAAAAAGGAAAAAGAAAACTTGGACAATTAGCCTAAAACGCCATTTCGTAAACGAAGGCGATTCAGCCGATTACGCGGAATTTAATTTGGTAATTAAATTAAGTAGCTGAATGTCTGTGATAGAAATAGTGCGCATTCTTTTTATCGAGTTTGTCCCGTTGCAAACGACATCGCTCAGGCGGCCATTCCCATAACTTTGAAAAGTGTCCACTTGGAGCACGCGCTCAACTGCAAACAGCTGCGAGCCTGAAGACGATGGCTGAGCATGAGGCAGGTTGGATCAAGTAGAAAGCCCTGCCATTATGTCTAATGGGCACTTCCGACGTGTTCATCGCCAAGATGCCTCTGCGCATTAGTCAAGCCATACAGTGACTGAAACTGTAATATTGCGCATTGCAGGGATTGTTGAGCAAGCGCCCTTTCCCGCCACCCGAGGACAGAATTAGCGCAGTTTCACATGGCCGAGCATAAGGGTGAGTCCTTCATCTGCCAAATTATCCATAGCCGTTATCCCATCTTACTCACCTCCTCTCCAAATATTGTTAAAAGCAGGAAATGCAAAACGTGTTCCCGGGATTCTGTCCCCAATTTCTTTTGTTGTGCTGTCTGGCGCTTGTTTAACTAGGCCTACAGGTTTAGGCCCTATTTCTCTACACATCTTGAGCGCAGCAATATACTTGCTTCTTGCAACTATTAGGCCTAAGATCAATGTTGACATCACAGTAGCCTATATCTTGCATAATGGCAGGAGTGGACATACCTGCCGTGTACAGCTGGGCAGAATTGATGTAGCCTATGCATTTTGAGAACCACCTTGGATGCCCAGGACCCATAGGCTACAGGTTGCTGTAGGGACAGACTAATTTTTCAAAATCACATCCCAATTCTGCATTTTTTGACTTTAGCCCCCCCGCCCCGTAGGTGGGGGCCCCTAGGCTTCAGCCATATCTAGCCTGCGCGTTAACTGGGCCCTGTTTGGAAAGCTTCATCAGGCAGACCAGGACAAGGCCGATGACAGACAACCGACCCTGGTTTGAAGCAGCAGCAAGTGTCTTCCCCGTGCCGACCCACTGCACTGATCCGTAAGGAGAGGGAGGAACAGTATCAGCAGCACATGCCGGAGAGACATACCAGTGGAAGTCCGACTCATTGAACACAAAATTGGACAGATTGCGTGCGAATTAGGAGAGCTGTGCAGAAACTGCATATAACGCAATAACACATCCCTTGCCTGCAGGTTGGATAGGTGTGCGTGTCTTCCAGCAGCGACCGGAGGAGAAAGGTCATTCGCGGAGGATAGCATGTAGATACACATTAAGCACACATTTTAGCAATTTCCATTGCCTATACCCCACCACCATCACACTATACTGCAGCGTAGCTTAAAGCTGCCGTTATTCTTGGCCCGTGCCGTCTCAAACTGCGTTTTCAAATAAACGGGAAGTGCAGATGGCGCCGTGAGCCGTTAATCTCGATGCTGAAGAAGGAAAATTAGCCTTTGAGGCAATTAATGCCAAGATGTCTGGAGAAAAGAGCTGGAATAATAGAACAATGAATCAAATTTACCTCGCCGCCATACTTTTTTTTTCTTCTTCTGTGGACACTGTGCCTAAAGGACACCATCCTTCACTGGCACACTGCATAGTCAATTTGATCTCACAATATGGTGAGAGCAATGCTTGTTGCATCACCACCACGAGGATGCTGTGAATTCTTTACAATTGATGTAAACATTATTGAGTGCAAATCCATGATGTGCTGCTCTCTTGTTTCCAAACAAATAATAAAATGCTGCTGCTCTATGAAAGTAACCAAAACTAAAGAAAGCTAATTGTTGAGATTAAATGTGCCTTGATGTCTAGCATTCCCACATCTTAATTGTGTGTGGCAAGTTGGATATACAGCCGCAGCAAAAATTCAGAGAATTTTCAATTTTTCTGATTTTGCTATGGATAGGTATGTGCTTGAGTAAAACAAACATTGGTAGTTCATTCTATTAACTATAGACAACATTTCCTCCGAATTTCGAAAGAAAATATTGTCATTTAGATCATTTATTTTCAGAAAATCTCAAAATGGTCAAAATAGCACAGAAGATGCAATGTTTCCAAATCTCAAAAAAGTTAAGGAAAACAAGATAATATTAACTCTAAAAACAACATAATAATAATGTATTAACTTGGGAAGAGTTCAGCAATCAATATTTGGTGGAATAAGCCTGACAGTAGTCACAGCTTTCATGCATTTTGGTATGCGTTCCATTATTGCTGGGCTTGGGTTGATAGCTTGTGCCCATCCAGCTTCCTCTTGATCACATTCCAGAGGTTTTTAAGGGGGTTCGGGCCTGGAGTTTGGCCTGACCATGCCAAGGTATTGATCTGGTGGTCCTCCATCCACAGCTTGATTGGCAAGCTGAGTGGGTGGAGCATTGTCCTTCTATAAAAAAAACTGTCCTCAGCGTTCAGGGGCGTTGTCAGAACAGAGGGAATCATGTTTTGGCCCAAGGTAACGAAAGATTGAATTATTGCACCAGTCCTGGAATAAAGTCATCCAAGAACAATGTGAAGGAGTAATGGAACACATACCAAAATGCATGAAAGCTGTTAGTGCAAATCAGGCTTATTCCACCAAATATTGATTTCTGAACTCTTCCTAAGTTAATACATCAATATTATGTCGTTTTTAAGTTAATATCAACTTATTTTCTTTGCCATTTTAGGGATTTGGAAACATTGCATCTTATGTGTTATTTTGACTATTTTGAGATTTTCTGCAAATAAATTATCTAAATGACAATTTTCTTTCGAAATTTGGAGGAAATGTTGTCAGTAGTTTATAGAATGAACTACCAATGTTTGTTTCACTCAAGCAAATACCTATCCATAGCAAAATCATAAAAACTGAACATTTCGAAGTGGTCTCTCAATTTTTGCCGTGGCCATATATGCATATGGGGGCATGTTCAAATGTGAATATATAATGTACATCTAACTAAAACTAAGTCGAAAATGAACAGGGTAGAAAAAAGGTGTGCAAAGATGTTGTGGGGTGGAGGTGACGAAGGAGTGCTAAGGGAGCAGGGGGGGGTGGACAAAGGGCCCAACTCCCTCCAGCTAAAACACTCCTTTGAGGAAAAAAATGTTTGAATTCCCTGGAGCAGCAGCAGCATTACCCCCCTTTATCTAACAACTCTGCACAGTGGATTTAAGTTACTGTTTGTAGGATTTTCTTTTTTATTATTATTATTTTTTTTTACATTTCAAAAATGTGGGCTGACAAAAAAGAAGAAAAAGAAAACACGGCAAAATCGTGTACGGAGAGTGTGTATGTATGTGTATGTGTGTGCCTGTGTCTGTGTGTTCGTATTCATTGTGTGCTTGTGAGTAGCTTCTCTGTGCAGACTTGTACACTCAGCATTCATGTACAACCCACTGGCGAGTTTTAAATCTGTGTGTGTGTGGGTGCGCGCTCATTAGTGTCCGTCCATGTTTAAAATTGTGTGTGTGTTCATTTGTGTGTGTGTGTGTGTGTGTGTGTGTTCATCTGTGTGCAATTGAGAGTCTCTTAGGGTGGTCTCTGGACGCTGTGGGACCATGCTTGGGGTGTCCTGTCCTCCGTTCGTTCCAGTCCCCGTCAGCGGCAGGGGGTGGTGGTGGGCTATGGTTATGGGGGTATTGGGGGTGGGGGGCAGTGCTGCTACTCCCGAGCCTCCAGGAAGAGCGTCTCTTGGGGGAAGAGCTTGGCCTCAAGCAGGGTCGAACCCGGGTCCAATTGCGTAATCTGTGGAGGAGGGGTAGAGAGCACAGAGGAGGACACGGATCAGAATATATGCCAATGCAAGAAACAAGCGATGTACGTATCAGGTGAATCAAATGGGCTTTGTACACCTGCTAAGTGTTACAGAGACCAATGTTACAGAGACCAATGACAGATTATTATGACACATATGACATTGGAACGTTTTTGTGGACCTTCACTGGGCCGAGTCCACATTCAAAACACATACATGCAGCTGTATAGACCGTAATACCAAAATACATATTTTTTAGGTTTTGCAATAAAATAAAATGTCCTTGGAGGAACAATTCATCACCATCCCTATACTATTTCTTTACATACCATATAGCCTACTGACATTTTCATGTTATTGCAATATTGGTTTACCAATGGGGGGAATAAACTTTTTTGATTTTGTGTCAAAGGAATGAAAAAAAAGTCATTGGAGGCACAATTTCCACCATCCCTATTTCTTTACATACCTTACATTTCTTTGACATTTTCATTTATTACACAGAAATGTATGATGATCCTTACACTCAAGTGACACTTCATCTGAAATTGCAATCCATCACACAAATTGAACAATGTTAAATCCTACAAAGAATCAAAAGCAAGAGACAGAAAAGGGACTACGACAAAGGCCTGAAGTAAGCCAAATATGCATAACACTGAAATGGGAGTAGAGAGACAGACCCTGCCTGATTAGGATACTAAGAAAGTAGCTCAATGCAGGACCAGAAGATCAAATAATCTGATGATATGGGTTTTACTTCACTCAACTCTGCCCAGAGGTGGCTGAAGTGATCTGACAGCATGCCTATTTAGAATGTAAAGGAGTCCTGCAGCACTGATATTATCCTACAGAGGCCTAGCAGAGGGACGGAGAAAGAGGCCTGAAGCAAGCCCTGTAGTAGGAGGCTTATGGCTGCTAGTTCCACAAGCACTTTCACTTACATGCATTCACACACACGCTCACACACTGACGCGCACACACACTCACACTTTCCAACACAACACTCTGTGAAGCGTCCTTGGGTGTTTTGAAAGGCGCTATATAAAACGAAAGTATTATTATTATTATTATTATTATTATTATTATCATTATTATTATTATTATTATTAGCACTCATCAAGCTCCCTGTGTCACCTGGATGGTGTGAGAGATATTTGTCAACTACTTTGAACCATTTGTTACATCCAATGCGCCCAGTGTGCAAAAAAGCGTCCTATGGCAAACTTTTCCAGACCATTTGCCCAGAGCCAGAATTCTCTTTTTTTGTGCTAATCCATGGTCAAGCATCCCATCCATCTAAGCCTTAGGTGGAAAAGATCCATCTCGGACTTTCTACCTTCATAACTAACTGTACAAACACACTGAATGTGACAAAAACTATGGAAGTCAAGAAAAGAGAGCATAGTGAGTGGCAAAATCTTCTGGGGTCAAGAGGCATCAAAGGAGATGTTACATTTCAATTAAGTACAGGTATATGGCAATGACTCTAAATTGGTTTGGTGCCACCAACTAGAATGTCTGCACTGGTTGCTTTTCACAATAGACCATTGAAACGTTTCACAACTTTTGCAGCATTTGGACTGTACAGGTCAGACTCCATAGGGTTTTTAAAGCCATTTTAACACTTTTGCCACGTTCAGTATGTTTGTATAGTAATTTAGATGAACCGCACACGATGAGCTACCTTTTAATCACCATCACTACAATTAAGTAGATTAAAAGGAAGCTCATTGGTGTGCGGCTCATCTTTGCTTTTTCTTGAACTTTACGTTTTGACTGTGCACCCAGCATAAATAGATATGTATGAGATCTGTCTGCAAATTGTATAGTAGGTCTAACAGTTTGTCATGAACCCATGAC
This sequence comes from Engraulis encrasicolus, assembly GCF_034702125.1. Taxonomy (NCBI): domain Eukaryota; kingdom Metazoa; phylum Chordata; class Actinopteri; order Clupeiformes; family Engraulidae; genus Engraulis; species Engraulis encrasicolus. The sequence goes on along the minus strand of NC_085862.1, from coordinate 42,213,738 downwards.
TGTCAATCCTGGACCGGGTGGATGGAGAGAGAGAGAGAGAGAGAGAGAGAGAGAGAGAGAGAGAGAGAGAGAGAGAGAGAGAGAGAGAGAGAGAGAGAGAGAGAGAGAGAGAGAGAGATAAAGAGACAGAGACAGAGACCTCGAGATTGTGCAGGCTCCTGTTACATAGGCAATGAAAGACAGGCAGCAGCCACACCTGATCCGGTGGCTTTAACACCACAGTGAGAGGAGACGACAGGCTTGCAGTCGGGGAGCAGGGACCCGTCGTGCAAAAGCTCAGTACCACTGCCACCTGATTAGCAGTCCTATTATAAGCGTGGGCCACAGTAATTAACAGCTACCTGTCTACCAAAGCTTGTCGCTTAGGTCT
>NC_085862.1:42198368-42208368 GCF_034702125.1 Engraulis encrasicolus | reverse complement strand
CCTGGCTCCATCTAGCCTATGCTACATAGCTCACTGCTGCGTGTAAGCCATCCATGTCAATGAGAAGCTGCTATGTACAATGTTGGCGCTTACCATTTTAATCTCCGTCTGCTGTCTTGATGGGGAATTGTTTGATAGCAAAGAAAATAATGTTGACACTTCTCTGTGTGCTCAAAGCAAAACAAATGTTTAGGGGAGACACACAGCAGCACTAACACAGGGCCGATGCAAGGGATCTTTTCTGAATATGCATGAATAATTGTGACAGACACAGTATTTAAAGATATATATATTCACACAGAAACATTTTTTTATTTTATTTCATTTGTGAAAGTTGTTTGAGAAAGTGCTTGTGAAATTAATTAAATAATGGAGGGACTGCCAAAAAGTAGTTTACAGCCAACGAAGAGCTAAGGTAGGAGGACTATGGTCATCAGGGGCGCCACCAGAAATTTTGGGCCCTATGAAAGATTTGAATTTTGGGCCCCATTAAGGGCCCCTGTTAGTGCTTTTGGGCCCTCTTAAGGGCCCTTGTCAGTGCTTGGGCCCTTAGAATTTGTAGCATCTTTCCCCCCCTAGCGGCACCCATGATGGCCATCAACACTGATGCACATGGTTGTCTAGGGCCCCTATTCTAAACTTTTTGTCAATGTAGCTTTCACTGGTTAAAGATGGGGTACAGCTAGACTCACTGCCTGCATAAAATGCGGGGGGATATCATATCATATAGACACTGAATTAATGTGGATGCGCCATGCTTGTGCATATGACACCATGTCCATAGAACTATACAAATATTATATTAACACGAGTGAAGTAGCCCAAATTAGTATAGCTAATGTGAAGGTTAACGAATCACAACGCAAACATGACGAAAAACCAACAACAGTAAATCTTCATGCTATCAGACCGAATAATTAAAATGAATTATTTGGGGACGCTGGCTAGCAATGCCTTGTTAAGGGTCGGCTCTGGTTGGTTTGTTGTTGTAGTACACCCAGACAGACCTGCCTCGCTTCAAAAAGAGCGGATATGAGCAACGGCATCCTGGGTGGCATGGCTAGAATAACAAACAGCAAACCTGGGCGACTGGAGGGTCCAGTTTAAAGATTTGGGGGATTTACTAAATCTGATTTGAAAACCATTTTTTAACCCCTTAAGACACTACCCCTGTTATAAATGAGCTGTTACCAGAATGGCGATGACCAAATCGTAATGTGTTACTAAAGGTCCTGTGCACAGTCATAGTGGTGTAGCACTATGGTAGTTTAGCTTTTTCAGTGACTATTACAACGTCCAAGTGGCGGGACAGTGCCTGGAAAGGGGCTACGTCCCTACACAGACAATTTTTTTTTAATGCTTACGTAAAACTTTAAGTGAATTTGTGATGACGAAGACGAAGCTGCAAGCCGATTTTTATCACACGATTTCAAACACGCGCAACAAGGACATCGTTAAAGAAAGGGTGCCATGTATTATGCTAATTAAAGCATGACAATACATCCACACAAGAGGCAAAAAAGCTCATGGCAAAGCAATCATCTGCTTATGCTAGGGGACAATCACACACAGAGATGGAGGGCAGCTTTGAGCCCACGTCCACAGCTGTCCACACACACTCACGCCACTAAGCTATGCTAAAAACAAAACAAGAAAGAGAAAGAGAGCAAGGGAAAGTGTGAATGAGACAAAGAACGAAAGAATAAATGAAATAGAGAAACTAAAAATCGCACACAAACACATCCCAGAGTGTCTAAAGCAGTGATGAAACTTAAGTATTGAGTCCTCTTATCCCCTCTACCTTTCACCCCCTCCATCCATCCCTCCCTCCCTCCACCCCTCCCTCTGCTCTTCTCATCCATCTCTTATTAATTACCCTCCATTTGATCACTCTCTTATTGCCAGCGATGATCTGGGTGTTTGATGCAGGCGGGCGTGATGGCGAGCAGCAGTTTAAACATTTGTGGAGAATTACAAATGCAATAGTCGTACATCCCTCTTAATCCCCTTCTGAGGAGGCGCGGCAAAGCGAGAGGGAGCCAGCAGAGGAGGAGGTGTTTTTAATTAGAGAGGGAGAGAGAGACGGAGAGAGAGAGAGAGAGCTCTGGGATTAGGCTGGGCACTGTGTTCAGATGCACAAACACTGGCAAGCCTTTCCAGCACTTTCTCTCCATCTCTCCCTCTTCCTTTCTCTCTCTTGCTTGCTTAACCCCCCCCTCCCCCCCCACACACACACCTCGCAATCAACACTCCTGATAAACACACACACACACACACACACAGACAAAACACCCTGACACATACAGATATACACCACCTCATAATATGCACTTAAGTGTGCACACACTAAATCACAAATAGGGCAGATACTTTTACTTTTAATTGGCACTTTTGTAGTACACAAACTATAACTGATGAAGGTCTAAGACCGAAACGTTATGCATTAAAGAAAATGGCAAAATGGTCAGTGTGTGCAGGAGTTTTTATAGATTGCCTGATAAGCAAGCCACGGGTAATCGCTAATGCATCACATCAGCTGAGGGGTGCCAAAAAAAAAAACACCTTTTTGAGCATGAAAGAGATAAAGCAATACTAACTGGACATTAATTAAAATAATAAATATATGGAAATAAATTGCTGGCCAGAAATAAGATCTCAAATAATTTAGTTGTATACAAAAACAATTATTTCGATATGTGTCTGTCTGTGCCTATCCACTACACAGTATTAAGTGTAAAAATAAAAGAAAGCTGTGTAGGGGCATATTCAAACATTACACTCAAACAAATGTGTGTGTGTGTGTGTGTGTGCGCGCGCATGTGGCTGTGTATGACATGTGGGGAGCTCTTAATTGTGCTGTCAATTAAACTGTTTGTTTGTGTTCCTGTAGAGGTAAAGCAATTGCTAATAGCATGCCCTTAGTGTTCCTCCTCTGAGCATGGGTAAGTGTGTGTGTGTGCGTGCATGTGAAGTGTGGTGCTTCTTCAGCTGTATATTTGCCTTAAGAGTACGTGGGTCCGCTTCCTTCACTCTGTGTGTGTGTGTGTGTGTGTGTGTGTGTGTGTGTGTGTGTGTGTGTGTGTGTGTGTGTGTGTGTGTGTGTGTGTGTGTGTGTGTGTGTGATTATGTTTTTACCTCAAGTGTGCTTGCCTGAATCCCAGAGAGCCCAAGTGTGAGGGGTGGAGGGTGGTGTTCACAAGTGTGCTTGCTTCAAGTGTGCCTGCCTGCCTGCTTTTGTGTAAGTGTGCGTGCGCGCGACAGAGAGCTGTCCCAATGGACGTGCTGGCAGGCAGCCTTGGGCAGGCCTGCACACCTCCCCTCTGGCTGATTAGCTCGAAAGCTCATTTTTGTTTCCATGCCGCTAATTAAACAGGTAGCTCGGCTCGCTTCCTCATTAGCTACCTGCTAACCCGGCCCTGCAGCTCTTAATTACACGGCTAGCTACAGCTAGCAACAGAGTGGCGCCCAACACAACACAGCGACGAGGAAGGGAGCAGAGCAGGGCCGAGGAGAATACTGCTGCTGACTGTATCCCAAAGTAGCCAGTCTTCCTTACTGCATCCAAGGCATCCTAATTAATATTCCAACAAATTACAAATGCACTTGTGGATTTGGAGCGAGAAGAGGGGAGGAAAAAAAAAAAACATACACTAACAGAATGACAAAGAAAGAGAGAGTGAGGGAGGAAGAGGAAGAGAGAGAAAAAAAACAAGGCTACTCATTAGTCCAGAGTGACTTTTAATTAATCGAGAGGCTCTGAGAGTGTGAGATTAAAACTGAGTGGAGCAACTGCTCATTGCAATAACAGCGGGATTAAAAAAGGGGATGGTTTGGATTTCGGGTGGGCACTGTGACCAACCATGCTGAGCATGCCCGTGGCACTAAAGGTTCCACAAGTGAGGAGTGTAAAAGGAGGTCAAGTGTTGAGGAACGGGGTTTAACGAGACTTGGAATACTGTGGATGTGCTCTGGTTTTGACCTTGGCCTTGACCTTGGTGACCCAAATTGGGCCTGAAAGGTTGAAAGGTTCAAAGCATCAAAGCTTGTCCTTAATTAACGTATTAATGTATAGTGCTACTACACTGAATGAATTTTGAGAATTCCCACTGCTTAACATATCTAAAGATAGAAATAAAGGTCAGAGAGTATTTAACACATTGAATACCGGCGGTGCTCACGGAATTATGCCGTAGAATACCAGCGTTCTAAGCCCTTTTTTGACGTTTTTTTGTAGACTCACAGCTTATTATGTGATAGGGCCACTGAAATATGTTATGACTCGTTCGAAAGTGGAGACGCTGCCCTCTTAGTAGGTGAAAACTGTGTGTCTCTACGAGCTTTTATTGCCGAGTAAACCCACGCTAAACCGAAGCGGGTATCCATGGAATTCAGCTACAATCGGAGATATTGAGGTTTTTGTGAAGGGTGCGCTTCTTCAGAATGTGACGAGTTTGAAAGGGGATGAGTTGGTTTTAATCACAATTTGGTGCAAGGTTAGCTCTGACACACATCTTCCTGCTCGTCAAGACACACCTCCTGCTCTAAACCACTACGACACTGGCAATCAATGCCCTTCGAAATCCACGTTTTTCACACAGACTTTGCACACATGCAGAAGGTCGGACATTTGCTAAAATAGTTCCCGATGACTCCCGAAATAATAGCCCAACATTGACAACAAATGCCAATGATATGATGCTTAGATGTAGCCCATCCGATCCATATGTAGCCAGCTATGCTAGCTTCTGGCTTTTCACATACAGGAAGACAGTTCAACATGGGGGTGAATAATCAAATAAACTTATCTGGTTGGCGATAAAACTTCCAAATCGGAGCGCATTACTCCAATTACAATTCGGGTGCCATTCTGATCCAAGGATCTGGTAAAGGTCTAGGTAGCAAGCCCAGAAAGTTCAAGATACTCCTGGCACGATATACAATGGTCTCCGTGTTTACCTATTGCGTGAAGTCAGACACAATACACGCTACCGATCGTAGGCTACTAGGGAAACAACAACATAGCACGATTCACGAATACGGCAGCACACCTCCTGCTCTGTCACACTACGACACCAGCAATCGATGCCCTTTGAAATCCCCGTTTTTCACGTGGACTGAACACAAACTCTTTGCACACATGCAGAGGGTGAGACATTTGCTAAAATAGCTCCCGATGACTCCCGAAATAATAGCCCAACATTGACAACAAATCCAAATGATATGATGCTTAGATGTAGCCTAGCCCATCCGATCCGAATCATATGCGGTGGCAGATGGACACTCCCAACTGAGATCGCTCCCGGACGTGTAGTCCCAGGTGTTTCTATCACTCCCGGACGTGTAGTCCCACCCGATTATATCTCACGTATTATCATACACTGCCACATACAAGCAATTTAAGGTTAGGGTTAGAAACAAAAAACTAACATCAAAAAGATAACTAGCTCCGTTATATGGCGGTGGGATCGATAGTCTGGCTAGTGGGGGCGAGCCGACAGGGGAGCGTCCTGCGTTGGGAGCGACAATCAGGGAATCAGTAGCCATGCTAGCTTCTGGCTTCTCACATACAGGAAGACACAGAAACTTATCTTTTTGGCGATCAAACGTCCAAATCGGAGCGCATTACTGCAATCACATATCGGGTGCCATTTGGATCCAAGGATCTGGAAAAAGGTCTAGCAAGTCCAGAAAGTTCAAGATACTCCAGGCACGATATACAATGGTGTTTACCTATTGCGTGAAGTCAGAGACAACACATGCTACAGTGACCGTACTAGGGAAATCAATGCAGGCAGCGCGATAGGCGACATGGGTTGGCATCCAGACATCTCGGTAAGTTAAATTAAAATATCCAAATCATAACACTCAAACATCATAACAATCAAACAACTTTGGACTGCAAATGTTGTCATTTATGTCCATCACAGAGCTACCAAAATCACATATATTGTCCATTGAAGGGTGTAGATTCAAAATATGATATTTAAATGCAAAAACGTATTTTTACGTTTTGGTATACAACGCATGGGCGTGAAAAACGCATTATTACGTCGTCGGTACTCAATGTGTTAATTTGTGTGTGCGTGCACAGCAAATGTTGCAGTGCTAATTCAACACATAGAGAGTGACGTTGACTTGGTAAGCTCGGAAAGCGTCGATTTAACACTGCATTTGGACGAGAACTTACATTTCTGCGCGGGAAGGTGGTGAGGACCTTGAACTCGTCCGAGGGGTAGCCCTTGGAGGCCACGTAGTCGAAGAGCACCTGGAGCTTTGTGCTGCCCAGGAACCGTCGCTCCAGAAACTCGCCGCTGGGCGTGCGGATGCGCAGCTTGCTGACTGGCTCGCCGCTCTCCTCGCTGGGCTCCGGCGGTAAGGCCTGCTCCAACGTCAGCCGGATCGCCTGGACCATGGACCACGGAATAAGGGAAGAGGGAATAGGAGGACAGGATAGGAAAGGAGAGGAGAGGAAAGGAGGGGTCAGGAGGGGAGGAGGGGAGAGGAGAGGGGAGGAAAGCAGAGGGGATAAGAGGAGAGAGGAGCAGGGGGGGAGAGGTGAGGAGAGGAGAAAGGGGAAGTTTGAGGTGAGAACAAATGTAAAAACGACGTGAAAATGTGAAAATGTGAAAATGATTCTTTGTGTGAGGGTGGTGACTTTATTGAGGAGGTAAGAAGTTTTTCCGCTTGAAGCTTAATTTTCATTTCAATGAAAGTGTGCGTGTACACACACGTGTATGTCAGTTCTTTTCCTCTAAGTGACACATTATACCATACAATAAATATATCAAAGAAAGAAAACAACCATAGAGAGAGAGAGAGAGAGAGAGAGAGAGAGAGAGATTTGAACACTGAGCAGAAAATGAGATCTCCTGGGTCATACGCACGCGTATGCGTGTGCTTAGGGGTGATGTTTGTGGTGTGTGTGTGTGAAAGTGAGCGTGCACGTGTAAGTTTGTGTGTGTGTGTGTGTGTGTGCGTGCGTGCTTGCGTGCGTGCGTGGTTGATGGGTGGGTGCATCTGTGTGCTTTGGGGTGACGCTTGTGTTGTGTACTTGTGTGTGGTGAGGGAGTGTGTCTCTGTGCACGCGTGTGTGAGGTGTGGTTGGTGGGTGGGTGTAGCTGTGTGCAGGTCCCCCCCATGGGGCCTCTCGCCTCCTCATCTGTTGTTCCTGTTTTGACACTGGGTAGCATATGCTGTGGCAACACGCAGCACCTTTATTTACCCACCGTAATGCAATTATATACCATAAGAGGAGACAACAGTAGCTCATTAGCGGCAGCAGGCTCTGTTGAACAGCGGTGTGGCGCCACGGCACTCGCGCACACAGGTGAGCAACCGGCGGCCTCAAGCACACGCGTGGGGCCCTCTGGGAGCCCCGGCACGCATCACTCACAGGCCGGGGTCCCCGAGAGTCACCACACAAAGCGAGAGAGAGAGAGAGAGAGCACGAGAGAGAGGGAGGGAGAGAGAGGGGGAGAGAGAGGGGGAGAGAGAGAGAGAGAGAGAGAGAGAGAGAGAGAGAGAGAGAGAGAGAGAGAGAGAGAGAGACAGAGACAGAGACAGAGACAGAGAAGACCTCGAGTGGAAGAGAGAGAGGAGGAAGAGAGGACAAAACACTGACAAATCAGCAGGGAACGGAGTGAGATGCAGAGGAGGAGAAATTGAGATCGAGAAGAAAGTAAAGTGGGATGAAAGGATGAAGGATGGAAGTTGAAGAGGGGAAAGACAGAAGGTAAGATATTGAACAAAAAAATAGCGAGGGGCTAATGAACATACACAAATGTACACACACCGCCTTTCATTGGTTCTGACAATGAAGGAGCTTCATTGCTTAGTTTGTCTTATAAATAATGGCCAAAATTAAATTACTAATAAGCATGTTCTGGTCAAGTTAAAAAAATGAATTTGAATGGAGTAACAAAAAGATGAGAGGAAAAGGGGGGAGAAAAAGACAGCAAGCATTCTTCTGGAATACAACAAACCACAAATAAAGTTTTATTTTTGAATTTATGTATATTTGCCATTTTAGTAACATATTTATTTTATAAATAAATCTAATTAAATTATTTTATTTACATGTACTTCCTTCTCAATACATTTAATTAAGTTCATTTATTATGTATTATAATACAGCTTTTGTCAAGTGGGGAGGTGGCATAAGCAGAAACACCTGACAAGAGAAAATAATGACATCACCATCCCTACAACCCCTCCCCACTCCACTCCACCCCTCCTCTCATCTCCTCTCTTCTCCTCCTTTCATCCCCTGCTCCACGGAAGAAATGGAAGAAAAGGGATTCCTGCTACTCTCCATCTTCAACGTCTGCTTTTTGTTCTGTCTGAGTGGGTGTTTGTTTTTCTCTGACGAGACCTATTGTAGACTCTACACAGACGGAGGGCAGACTACAGTCATATGGGTGTGTGTGTGTGTGTGTGTGTGTGTGTGTGTGTGTGTGTTTGTGTTTTGAGTAACAGGGTGGATTGGTGGGTGTTGCTTGGCAAAACTCCAGGTGTATTCACTGTTAGTGTTCCCTAAGAGAGTGTGTGTGTGTGTTTGTGCACATTGGAGTACGTACATTTGTGTGTGTGTGCAGTGGGGGATATCCCACTGATTTGTTTACTCACACACAATGTCAGAAGCAATGAGGCAGTGAGGCAGACTCCATCCCAGCTTTCTGCTCAATGAGAGCTGAACTAACCAGTAGCAGCAGCAGCTGCCGACACACACACACACACACACAGACACAGACACAGACACACACACACACACACACACACACACACACACACACACACACACACACACACACACACACACACACACACACCCACACACACCCTCTGTGGTATCTATCTATCTTTCTACCTGGTTGACTGCGACTGGGGGATGGCTTACTGCGTAACACGGCAGCTTTCCTCTCTCTCTGCGGCTCTGATCTGGAGGTTAATTGCGATTGTGCTTCTGCCACTGACTGTGTCCACACACACGCAGCAAGACAAACACTTACATACACACGTGAGCATACACAGACTCACCGACATGAACGCTGTCATATCCATAAGCCTGTCTCTCTGTGTGTGTGTGTGTGTGTGTGTGTGTGTGTGTGTGTGTGTGTGTGTGTGTGTGTGTGTGTGTGTGTGTGTGTGTGTGTGTGTGTGTGTGTGTGTGTGTGTGTGTCATAGGCCCAGTCGCCAGAGTCCAAACTGTGAGGGTGTATACAATACTAGAGGCCATTCAAATGTAGTGTGCATGGTGCGTTGTTCTGGCAACGTCTGCCAGCCAAAGCCAAAGCCAAAGCCAAAGCCGTGAAGTTGGTGCAATGTAAGCGTGACGCAGAACAGAGAGATGGCGACTGGGGAAGAGCCATCAGCGTTGGTGGTGATTAGATCTGTACGCATCTGTGTGCGTTTGTGTTGTGTGATCGGTGTGTGATATGCACATGATGGGCGTGTGTGTGTGTGTGTGTGTTTGTGTGTGTGTGTGTGAGCCATAAGTTTGTGGTGGTGGTGTCTGCAAATCTGTTGCTCTCCTCAAACAAGCCTATAAACAACCCCCAAACCTCCCCCAACCCCACTTGGAAGCGCGTGCATCTGTGGGTTTTGTGAAGCGTGCCTTTTCCCCTGAGATCCATTACAGACACCAGGTGAACTGCTCCCTCGTGTAAGGGGGTAGTAACCGCACGCACACATGCACGCACGCGCTTAACAGCTCCTAATGCATACATACACCCAAACACTTAGCTCCCCACCTGAGGCTAGAGGGGGTCAGCCAGACCAGTGAAAGGTGACCTGACACTATTAGACAGGGGAAGCCTTATGCCAATTACCTGCCCCCCACCATTATGGGCGGGTTATGCTCTCTTTTGAGCCTCAACGTAGTTAGTCAACGCAGTTAGTTTTGTTTTTTGCTCCATTCTAGGTTTGCGGTATCTGTATCCGTCGCAACGGTAGGGGCAGCGAGATGATTGTGTAGCTGTAAAACAACAGACATGTCTAGTTT
>NC_085862.1:42188368-42193368 GCF_034702125.1 Engraulis encrasicolus | reverse complement strand
TGTTTTTTTGTCCTATGCTTATTGCGCATATTATAATCATGAAGGTTAACTATGCAGCTCACGTGTTGAGACTGATCTGGCCAGCTGGCCATCTATGGGCAGAGTGGTGAGCAGACCATCTATGGGCAGAGTGTGTGCGTGTTGGGGGTGAAGTGTTCTGTGTGTCTGGATGATGAGACAGTTCTGGAGGTCTATGTGTTTGTAGGCCTAGACTAGCTGACCACATCATAGCCTCTTCTAAGACAACCAGACATGGTTACCGTATTGAAGTTGACATAGGTAGGTATGCACATGCACACGCACACGTTCACGCACACACACACACGTGCACACACACACGCGCGCACACACACGCGCGCACACACACACGCGCACGCACACACGCGCACGCACACACCTTGAACTTGCTTTTGGGCTGTGCAGACACCTACAAACACACCACTAACGCCTCACACTATGTAGCCAGTGTCTAACAAATTCTCAACAGAGTCATAGAGTCCATCTTCCCAAGCAGCCAGATCAGTAACACACACAGACACACCATAGACAGGAACGCAAGCCTGACACGGATACACAGACACACAAATACACACACTGACAATCACACACAGACAAGACACTCATTACTCACTTTCTAAATATAACCGCATACTTCACATAGAGTACACGTGTTCTTTAAAACTGCTGACAGCAAAAAAACAGAACACCCAAAACAAGGAGCGCAGTGACACCAATAAACCCTCCTGCTGTCTAGAGTCATGATTGGTGGAGCTGAGATCTCCCCACCTGTCTTCACAGGTGAGTGGTCGGCTGAAGAGCAAGGCGCTGTGTCAGCCACAGGATGTACTCTGGCATTCCTGCGGTTCATTAGCTTACACTGGGCCGCTGGGCTAGCCTAGCCGTGTTGCTCTCTCTCCATCCTCCCTTCCTCCGATTAGAATTTTCTGCTCACTCGGGGAGAAGTCTCGAGCCAACAACGGCTACAAACGTTTACAGGATGCGAGCCAACGCAGACGGGAGCCCTCCGGCTATGCTCTTCCTTCACCTGGGAACGTCTCGCCATACTGCGCTGCCAAAATTGTATTAGGAGCCCCAAGTGGGCTCTCTGTACCATAATTATCTGCTACATGACATGATCTGCCATCCACCTGCTATGAGGCCTCAACCCAACCTGGTCCTCGTTCCATCAACGTTCTCTCTTCAACAGACCTTCACATGCATTGGGCCACCGGAATCATTGAAACCATGAATACCAAATGCTAGTATTCAACATCTTCCCAGATGGAAAATGAAAACAGCCAAAAAAAAGTCAAAAATTTAGTGACTCATGAACTCGTCATACAGCACAATACTCCTACACTGTACAGAACAGTTATCTCAATGTTGCAAGGAATGTTGTTTTTTTGTTTTTTTTTCTGTAGCCTTTTGCACTTAATGATTTTTTTCGCCCCATCTGACAAACAGGTGAGGAATTCCGTGAGAACCTCTGCACTGTCAAAACACGAGACGGGTGCGCTCAGAGAGATGTGTACGCTTGGGCGCATAGCAGCAGTGCATATTGCCTGCCTGCCCCCCCTCGGGCTGCGGCCTGAGCGCATCATGCCTTAACAGTTCTCACCATGCTCACGAGTGTGCACAGCACAAAAGCTGCACTGAGGTGATTGCAGTGCCCACGGGCAGCACCAGCTGAGACAGCAGAAGATGCCTCATGATAAGGCCCCAGGGAACAAGGGTGGAAAACACCACACTACATTATAGTACAGCATATACAAGGGTAAGATCTGGGTGTTTGGGTGTCCCAAATAAACTAAAAAGACACTAAGAACAATAAAGCTTTGTACACCTGCAATACATTTCTATTTGTGGACCTTTACCTGCAATTGACAAATACAGTACTTGGAACACTTCACCGGCAGGTGCTCTCACAGCTCCTTGAACAGTTTTCCAGGGTTTGACTCAAATACATTCAATCTAATTGATCATTGAAGCATACTGTGCTGAAGTAATGAGCACCCAGTCTTTCATAAGTGCACAAAGGCTTTGAGAGGAGACAGTAGTGACTTCAGAGCAGACCATATTATGAGATGCTGGAAGAGCAAACAGGGTCTTTCATAGAGCAGAGAGCCTGGATGACGTTGTTTACCTACAAGGGACCAATGGCAGGAAAAAGGGGGTTTAGTCATGGTCATAGCAGGTATGTACACTGCTTTCTAATGACTGGTGACGCGTAATGGTCACTATGAAACCCCACTTAACGCGGCTACAGCTGGCACCTAAAATGCAGGATCACCCCATTTTTACCCCAATACCCATTCATTTGTCATGTCTTTACTCTTAGACATAGCCTCTACGGGTTAGGTGAAGGTCTGATCTATACAAAGCATATTAGCATGATTTTGGATTGTTTCAGCTCTACACAAAACTGAATCGCATACGTTTTGGTGTCAATTCTTGAGCAATTCAGACTGGGATGATGCATGACCTCCAGAAACTAAACAACATCTAATGAACGTCACTCTAATTGACTAATTGACGAGAGTATGAGTGGTTTCTGCTCTATTGTTTAAGAACACACTGTTGTTTCGGACAGATCTGAAAACGGCACCCGTCATAGCCCCCAGTTCATTAGCGTCAATGGAGACGCACCTGTTTCAGATGCACTCCAGTAGATGCTATTGACAGAGAGCTGGGCTCAATGGGGCCTGGCAACAATAAATGCCGCATGCGGGAAAAGAATGCAAGACTTACAATGCCATCCGTGAAACATATGCCCTGTTTAGAGGACAAACATATGTCTTTAGAAGCCAGAGAATGAGAGGGCTTTTCAAAGGGCCCAGGCGGTACAAGAATGGGCCCTCTCCATATGAGAGAGAGAGAGAGAGAGAGAGAGAGAGAGAGAGAGAGAGAGAGAGAGAGAGAGAGAGAGAGAGAGAGAGAGAGAGAGGCCCTCACTAGCGCCTAGGCTGACTAGTCACAGGATGAAAGGCACACAATCCTTTGTGTTGGTCCCAGTCGCTCCAGACCGAGTGCTTTTCAGCTCCCTTTGTGGTGTTTAGACTAGACTGGATTTGAGAGAGCAGGAGTGGCAAAGGCAACTAGTGTGTGGAGTTTGGATTGAGGCTTGCTTTGTGGACTACACACAGCAAAAGGAAAAAGGCAACTCCGAGTTGTACACTTTCTTTCTGGTCGAGGGCTTTTGTGTGTCACAGCTCTACTGTCTGAGAAGGGGGAGGGACAATGCTGTTATTTGACCTAGCTCTTTGGGGGGGGGGGTCCACAGGTAGAACCGAGACTTGTTGTTGAAGGTCTGTCTTGAAAAGGAAATGACGTTGATGCTGACGTTCCAATAGTCTTCGTTAGGAAATGTGAGGGAACTTGCCTTCTAAAATAAAGCACCAAGGAGGCCATGGTTTCCAATACTAAACGGTTATGTGTATATTTAGGATAGTGTATGTGGGGTATTTTTAATATTTTATTATTATTATTTATTGGCATTTTAGGCTATTTTTGTTTCATTTTATTTTAATTTACACAGGCAACTGTATATTATTTAGACTCATATTTAAACATTGTTTGCTCCATGCCTTCTGACCACAAGACCAATTCCCTTTAGGGCAATAAAGGTTTCTTTCATTCGTTCATCTGTTTTGATCACCTTTCCATCCATCTCCAAGATAAGCATGCTTTGCATTATGCTATCTTGTTTTGAGTTTTGAGGCAGCTCCTCAGTGCTCCTCACTCACCTCATCTTTGATGTCCTCCTGCTGCTGGGCTGTGAAGATCTCCATTGCTCCCATTAGTCTCATCATCAGCTCATCTACTGTTGTGTTGCCTTCAAACAAACAAACAAAAGCAAGCAATCATCCAATTATACACACAAACACCATTTAGTAGAGTTTAATTTGACTGTGATTGATCTGAACATTGTTCAGCTGCTTAGGAAAATTAGCACCAGCTGTCACCATTTTCTTTCACTTTCCAAGAACTGTTTTGCTACCGCATTAAGACAGATAACAGAGAAGGCCTCTCTACATTGGAAAGACAAGGCATGGAACCTGTGTAGAATCGAAAAGCGATTCCACCACATGCTTTGTCAAGCCATTACCTTGTATGACGTGTAATACTTCGTTGGATGTCCGCTTGCCCATGACGATTAGTAAAAGTGGGAACTGGTCCGTCTTGTACGTTCGAATGGTCTGTGCTACCACACTTCCAAAGTGCCGCGTGCACATTGTGAGTAGTCTGGATAAAAGGGGGGAAAAAGAGAGACAATACAAAAAAGATCAAAAAGAAGAAACAGAGAAAGACCATGAGAATGACGGACAAAAAAGCAGAGGAAGAATAACAAAAAGAGAAAGGGGGACAGAATGACAATTTGAAGAAGAAAAGAGTAGTTGAACAAGTTTATTTTTAGACTTTGAAATAATAATAAAAAAAGCACTATGACAGAATGTCTTCACAGGCCCAGGTGCAGAGAGAGGGGGGATTCATTCAACAATCATTCCTGCCTCTGACTCTGTCATGGGGATGGATGGATTGGTGGACGGGTGGATGAATGGATGGATGGATGGATGGATGGATGGATGGATGCCTGTGCGCTCACTCACCCACAAACCCTCCGAGCCCTTGCTGCATCCAACCCAGTGAGCCCCGGCAGCTCCACACTTATTAGTATTCCTCTCCAGACGCAGTGAATTTGATAGGGAAGCTGAGAGGATTTCTTATTCCATTACAAAGACAGAACTTTTTAAATTAACATTTCAAGGCAATGAAAAGGGTAGCCATAGACGGACAGAGCCTGCAGGCTCACTGTAAATGTCATAATATTAATGACTGGCCATAGACTGAATGCAAATATAGATTAGGTTTCCTCCTCCTCTGTTTTAATAAGGTGGGCTTTAATAACCAACAGCTGAAATAAAAAAAGAAGAGGGAAGCAGTGGCAGCTATGGAGCCCAAGAGGTGGCAGCGCGTGCAGGTCAGTCAGAACTGTGGAAGGT
>NC_085862.1:42043368-42185868 GCF_034702125.1 Engraulis encrasicolus | reverse complement strand
GGTTTTCCTTATTAATGAGCTCTCGTTTCACTTGGGGAATGATTTCAAAAGTTGACAGATTTTCCCTCATAATCAGCTTCAGAGGAACTACATATTTCAGCACTGCGCTGTGTGTCAAGTCCCCTCTCTGCCAAGTAACCCTACACAGCCCATCGCATGCTCACAGCGACAAAGAACCAAGCTCAACTGTGTGGGAAAAGCAGTGTGACATTAGCCAGGAATGCCTGGCCTCCGCCGATGACAATGTAACGTATGCTAACAACTGTCACTGTGGTATTTTTACACAAGCATTTCCCAAAGGTGACAATTAGGCTCCGCCAAAGTCCCAAAGATTAGAGATTTTTTTATGCATAATTAATCGCTGAGCTGAACTGAAAGGGTGGTGGTGGTGGTGGGGTCGCTAGGCATTCCTGGGGCCCCGTGTGTGCACGCAGGGCTGGGGGGGCCAGTTTTGAAAAGGGAACGGGCCACGGGAGTCAGCCCTGCGGCTTAATAGCCACTAGGACTAAACTAAACGCCAATCAGCCGGCCCAGCACCACTCAACCTGGGGAGCGTGGGAAACGTGTGCAAGGGAGGTGTGTGTGTGTGTGTGTGTGTGTGTGTGTGTGTGTGTGCGCGTGTGTGCGTGTGTGCGCGTGCGTGTGTATGAGCGTGTGCGTGTGTGTGTCTTTGTGTGTGTGTCTTTGTGCACGTGTGTGTGGAGGGATGGATGGGTGTGTGTGTGCATGTACTGTATGTGGTTCAGTTGAGGTGGTTGGCTGCCTGTCTGTGAGGTACAGTTTTTGCATGTGTACGAACGTGTGTGTGTGTGTGTGCGTGCGTGCGTGCGTGCGTGCGTGCGTGCGTGCGTGCGTGCGTGCGTGCGTGCGTGCGTGCGTGCGTGTATCAGGGACTGGACAGGGGGTGTGCAGCACTAGTAGTGGTCGCTATGAAAGGCTCCAGATGTTGCTGGCCTTCAATCTGCAATAAAAGGCTCAGTTTGGGGCAAGAAGCTAAAAGGAGAAATGGGGTGTGGAATGAAGTGCAGAAATAGTACCCCCCCTGCCCAAAGGAGATAAAATAGGAGGAGGGTCAGTGTCTGGGCCTGTACACCCCAGCCCACCCCCCCGTCCAAATCCACCCCGACCCCTCCCTCCCTTTCTTTCTCCTTCCTCTGGTTCTCCTGCTCCGGTTCTTCTCAAACATCTCCTTCCAGGGGGCGGTGGGCTATTGAGGTGAAGCCTAGTGGAAGAAGGGGGAAAAGCTGTGGCCTGCCCCCAACTACAAGGCCTGCTGCTGGGACCAAATAAGGGCTTGCCTGACCCCTGCATCCCCGGGCCCCCAGATCTAACACCATTGCTTTCTCTCACACACTTTCTCTCCGTCACATATGCACACACACACACACACACACACACACACACACACGCACCGCACGCACACGCACCGCACGCGCACACGCACACGCACACGCACACGCACACGCACACGCACACGCACACGCACACACACACACACACCTGAAGCTTCTGGACTAAACCAGGTTGGGTATAAAAAGTCTGGAACGGTGACCTGAAGGTCCATCCAAGGCATCCAACTCTATTAGTTGCTTGTTAGTCACACCAACTACAGGAAAAGAGCTGGAAGACTGAAAACATGGAAGATTGAAAACGCAAGCTAGGCAAAGACACTGAAAGGTAAGAAATGGGAAGGAAATAATGAAGAAAAGAAAAACAAACAAAAAGGAGGTGCAGGAGAGATGTTCGAAAATGACGAAAATTAAAGAGTGGTTGAGAGAGAAAAACAAGTTGGTGAGAGAGAGAGAGAGAGAGAGAGAGAGAGAGAGAGAGACAGAGACAGAGACAGAGAGAGAGAGAGAGAGAGAGAGAGACAGAGAGAGAGAGAGAGAGACAGAGAGAGAGACAGAGAGAGAGAGACAGAGAGGTAAGAAATGAAGAGCCTCATCTCGGTGTAGACTGCCAATCTCTGATGGGCGCATTATTGCAGCAGATTAGAACAGATTGTCCAATCGGGGCATCTCAAGGCAAACACACATTCTGGTCAGTCACCAGATCCTGGCACTAAGGAGTTGAAGGGTTGGAGACGTGTGTGTGTGTGTGTGTGTATGTGTATGTGTGTGTGTGTGTGTGTGTGTGTTTATGTGTGTGTGTTTATGTGTGTGTGTTTATGTGTGTGTGTTTATGTGTGTGTGTTTATGTGTGTGTGTTTATGTGTGTGTGGCACCTGCGAGTATTGCTGATTACCTTAATAAGTTCCTGTGTGGAAGTGGGCACAAATGCTTGTGCCTGTTTATGTGTGTGCGTGTGCGTGCACGTTTATGGGTGTGTGTGTCTCTCTCTCTCACCTGGCTTTGGTGGCCTCTTTAGTGACATCCCAGGCCCATGTGATGAAGTTCTGGCTCAGGTAGGAGACTATGGACTCGGCACACATCATCTGGGAGCAGAAGACGTTGCTGAGGACACTGTCGTCATGGTGGAGATAGATGGCCAGCAGTTTCCTCTGTGGGGACACAATGAAGCCTCATTAAATTTAATCGAAGGAGAGGTGAATCCTGACATTAAACTACTGCTTAGCAGGCAAATATTGCATACACTGCCCATTACACCTGCAGTATCATTGCTCACATTTTGGTTATTAAGACCTTCTTCAGATGTGCAATACAAGTGTGCAAGTGTATTGGACATTATGCCAGATATTTGTTTACTGCTTTGAATTATTGGTTACATCCAACACACCCGTTTGACTTGAGGTGCGCAAAAACATCACACTGTGAATTTAACTAAACACAGTGAATAGCTCAATAAATGCATTTATAACTTAATGGGGATGCCTTGAAACATATAGAAAGACTGAACAATCAAGATGTTACAGTAATGGGGAACAAGACACAGATGCCGAGCTAAGAGCCACAGAGTTTGGAGAGTATGTGAGATAAGCTGGGCTCAAACTACAGGACTATCAATTGAGCTTTAGTACCCCCAGAAATGCGAGCGCTTGTCGGCCAAGTTTCCTAATTTTTGCCAGTTCAAAGAGGACATCAAACAATAACATGTTTCATAATAACGACTTGAGGCATAGAGTTAACAAATGTTTGGGTGTTCACGACTGGAGACACAATTGTTGTTTCTCCTCATTTGTGTGACACAAATAGACGTCAAAACCGATTACGATTAAAAACCAAGCAGTTTGAGTCCAGTTTTAGGTAGACCGACAGGCAGAAAGAAGGAAAGCGGGAGAAAGAGAGCGATCGAGGAGAGCTGAGAGACGGAGCTGAGACCCCCTGGTGTGGCAGAGGCCAATGCCGGCATGAGAGCAAATAAGCCAAATCAAGCCAACATGGTGGAGGCAAACAAAACTTTCTCTGCCGCCGCCACAACCACACAACAAAACTCATCAAATCACTCTATTTATTTTGCATCAAATGCCAGTGGCCTTCCTCAGGTTGGCAGCGACGGGGGCGGACAATATTTACGCTCCCCTAAATCCACACTTATCTATGTCCGTCGTATGAAGGTGCCGGTACGCTGGGGAAAAACTGACAAATTAATTAGAAAACAAACAACACCCAGGTTTGCCGGGACGCTGTAGGGAAGCAAAAATAAAAAGGCGGTTAAATCGTACAACTCGTTCGCTGAGGTTTTACTCTTTTTCTACTCTCTCTCTCACCCTCTCTCATTTTCTCCCCCTCATGTCTGTGCTACAACCCCTTCATTCCTTCACCGCGTGCCGGAGCAATTTCTCAGAATTTCTGAAAAGGCGTAAAAGGAAAAAAAGGTGAAAGAAAAAAAAAAACTTTATAAAGTAGAAAGTGAGGAGAAGAAAGTACCACAGACGAAAAGAAAAAGTCTGCACTTCTCTGGTGTGTAAGAGAAAAGCATGAGGGAGGGGGAGAGGTGGGGGGGGACAGAAAGAGAAAGAAAGCGAAAGAGAGAGAGGGAGAGAGAGAGAGAGAGAGAGAGAGAGAGAGAGAGAGAGAGAGAGAGAGAGAGAGAGAGAGAGGGAGAAGGCTGCTGTGTTTGCTCAGCGATTAGTGCTTTAGAATAAGCCCCGCCGGTTCCTAGCGAGAGAGGCGGCTTGGTCTCCCCCCCCATTCACAGCAGCAACTCGCCGTCCTGAAAAGATTAACCAACTCACGCTGTGAAGACAAGCACATGCAGTCCGGAGAGGAGAGGGGATTTTAAAGAGAAGCGAAAGACCAAAAACACACATACACACACACACACACCACACATACACCAGTCGCCTTGTTTACTGCCAACTAAAACACATCTATTCTTCATATGGAAAGTGTGTGGCTTGGTGATCATCATGGCTTTTATGAAAAGCAGCAGTGAGCCTCCTGCAATCACGTGACCACAGACTTGTGCATCTCTATTTTTCTTTTCTTTTTCTTCACAACGAAGAAAAAGAGAGATGAATAGGGCTACCTAATACTGTTCAACTGACACGTCCGCTCATCTCGTGATCAGTTCTTGTCTGCCTCGTAGTTATTCACTACTACTTCTTTATTTTTATACCCCTTCTCATCACTCCTTCAATCTTGCCCCACTTATTAGGCCTCGCTTAATCCCATCGATTCATCTGCACCTGCTACATTTAACCGTCATCTCTATGCCCTTCCCTATTTATCATCACTCCTTCATTCTGTCTCTCACAAACTATTTCTGTGTTATTTCTTTCTTTTTTCCCCCCGACTTTATTTGACAGGACAGTGTGAGAGGTGGACAGGAAGCGAATGGGTAGAGAGATAGGGAGGGGTCGGCAAAAGACCCGGGCAGGGAATCGAACCCGGGTCAGTCGCATGGTAGACGAGTGCCCTACCGGTTGGCCACGGCAGGGCCTTCTGTGTTATTTCTACCCTTCCTACTTTATTAAACACTGTGCTCATCACTCTATCTTTTATCCCTACTCACTCTTCAGCACTCCTTCACTCTTTGCCTCACATACTGCTCCTCCTCTGCCTTGGTCCCACACTTCAGTCTCTCCATCATCACTGGGACTGTGCACTGCTTCCATCTACCTGATCTTCCTTTTCCTCTACTCATTACTCGTACTTGCATCCGTTCAGCTCCCCTCAACTCTTCTCATGTCTCTCATTCATCACTTACTTCTACACCTCCATACATGTGTCCCATCTCTAGCTCCTACTTCTTTGCTCCCATTGTGGCCACACATTCCCATTTCTCAGAGATGCATGCACTCCATCTCTACTCTTACTTCTCATGCCTCCTACTTTAATCTTGCTGCCCTCCTTTTCTCTTCTTAAATAATGCCTTCACTATGTCAGGATAGCCAGTGCGATAAAGAGTGGGTTGTTTTACTGAGCCAAATTGGTAGTTTGCTTGGAGGGAGAAGAAAGTGACCCAAAAGGCCCAGTGTTGTCATAAAGGGAACAGGATGTCAAAGGATAACACACCTGTCGCTGAGTTTTGCTCTCTCTTTTTCTCTCTCTATATGCGTGTGTGTGTGTGTGAGAGAGAGAGCGTGCGCAATAGAGAGAGAGCGAGAGAGCGAGAGAGAGAGAGAGAGAGAGAGAGAGAGAGAGAGAGAGAGAGAGAGAGAGAGAGAGAGAGAGAGAGAGAGAGAGAGAGAGAGAGAGAGAGAGAGACATAGAATGGGATGGGACGCCCAGGAAAGGCGATCAGCCCTGTGAGCTTCACACACCAGCCTTTCACACAGGGCCCAGGTGAAGTGCTCACTTCTCAGGCAGCTTCTCTCTGGGATCTGGCCCGTCAATAAGTCCTATCCAAAGGTAGCAATCAGAGGGGGAAGACAACCCCACCACTGGCCCAACTACCCCCCCCCCTTCCCCACTCTTAAGCCCGCTTACTCCTCTTTGCCCCCTGACTCTCCTCCAAGGCTCTCCCAGGAACATCCGCTCGTTTCTCTTTTTTCCCCCCTTTCTTTCTTTTCTTCATTGCTTTGTGCTCTGACCTGCAACTTATGATTAGATGAAATGCGAGTGGCAATTCCCAGGTACAGGTGGCTAAGCTAAAATCACAGACAAGAGTGAGTGAGAGAGAGAGAAACAGAGGGAACTCAAAAGAAAGAGAGGAGGAGAAGGAGGGAGGTGAAGGAGAAAGAAGGATAGAGGGGGAAAAAAAACTGTGGAAAAACGCCCATGGGCCCAATCCCAGGCTGTCTGCCACAGGGACGGCTTTCAGATAGGGGCTGCTCAAATTACATACCTCCCCTCTTCGGCAAATACACAGAAATAAACACCCACAATGCACATTTATTTTTGTTTTCACTGCCGTGTTATCACAAAAAAAAAAAAAAAAAAAAACAACAACCGGGACCTTGTGTAGACATAAGCAGCCATACACCTGTCATACCAGTCTATTAGCCCACATGTCATTCATGTTTGACAAGCATCTCTTTAATTGGGAAAGGAAAAAAAAGAATCAAGCAGAGTTTGCAGAGAGGACATTTTTAATTACAGTGACTCTAGCGAGAAGAGGGAGGGAGGGAGAGAGCGGGAGAGAGAGAGAAAGACAGAGAGAGAGAAAGGCACAGAGAAAGTGATCTCCCCATTGGAGTCCTGTAGAAAAGCAAACACGTGGAAATGAAGTCCTCATATTACTCTCTCACCCCGAACACACACACACACACACACACACACACACACACACACACACACACACACACACACACACACACACACACACACACACACACACACACACACACACACACACACACACACACACACACACACACAGAGATACACACACACACCTCATCACCCACTCCACACCGGCGCAGGGAATACACACGCGGATCAATGCTTTAACAGATGGCACTTCTTTAAGTAAAATAAAGCCTCCTCAATAGATTGTTGTGTAGTGAGAAATGCGAGGAGAAAGGGAAGCTTGCTCTGAGGCGCTAAGTAAAAAAAAAGTTTATTAGGTTAGGTGGCTGAATGAAGCGATAACGGTGAACCATATTCTTCGAAAAAAAAAAATAAAAACAGAGGAAATACATACGTATATCTTAAAAATGAGTGTTCGATAATAATCATACTATGATGTCTACAAAGCTTAGAATTCTGCTGAACATTGATGAATGCGTCAATTGTTCTTGTTTTAAATATTATTTGATTTCCCAAAATATAACATCTGTAAGAAAGCTGACGTGTAATCACTGTGTCCATTTTCTTTTTTACTTGTTGGAGTCTTCCCCTTTCATTGTAAAGCATCTCATTAGCGCATCACAAAGCTCTATGAAAATCCAATTGTCTGCATTTCTGTTGATTATGATGTACCTACAGTACAGCCGCAGGCAATTTCCATGGTTTTGCAGTACTAGTCAGATAAACAAATTTTACGTATGACTGTGGCCATGCTTTCACACGCTTTCTTTAGAACACAAAGGATGCGTTTTGAAATTCAATATTCAGTCTTAGCCCAATTTGACAAAAAATATGCATGCATTTACTGCCTCCTGGCCTTGCATGGCATTTTTGTTTTGCACTGAGGTACTGTCCCTTACCCTGCTCTGCATGGTCTCTGTGCCGGCTGCGGCGGCGGCGGCAGCAGCAGCAGCAGATCCACCCGGCATGAAAAGGCCACGGGCTGACAGAGCTATGAATTTTGATGGGTGTTGGCGGGTGAATCCTCACGCGGGGTTAGTGCGATTAACCGCACATTAGGGAGGATTTGGGAGAGATGGGGCTGAAGTGGACGAGGAAGGAAGATGAGGGGGGTCCCTGGCTGGCAGCGCTGGGTGGCCTATCTGAGAGGGAGACTTCGGCTGATCCCCATGCAACAACCAACCCCCCCACTAACACAACCCCACCCCAACATCCCCCCACCCTCTCCTAGCTGAAGTCAAGGGCCCAGAGAGTTTTCATTAAGATGGGATTCAGCCCACATCTCCAATCTCTGCGGGCAGGCAGGCCTACTCCAGAAACACTTCATCAAATGTAGTGTTTTACTTAGTGATTAGCCCCTGCTAGCCTTTGAGAGGGAGTCTAAAACGACCTCTTTCTCCACGCACGGGAGGGAGAGAGAGAGAGAGAGAGAAAGAGCCACCCACACTCAAGGCAGTTGTGAGGACAACAGGATGGGATTTCAGGCCCGGGTATGAGTGGCTCTTCAGCATGTTAGGGATGAGGAGGCCATGCCTACCATATCAGCTTAAAGAGGAGATGTAAAAGGAGGGAGGAGGGACCGAGAAAGAGAGATAGACGGAGAAAGAGAAAGCAACTGCATACAAAATCAGTGGTAACTAGAAATGCACTCAGAGAGTGCAGCTCTCCACCAAGGAAGCTGTTTGAGAGAAAATTTGAATGTTACACCCTATTTTCTGCCTTCTTTTTGTGGAGTTAGAAACTGGAATGTCACAATTCGCCCTATCCCGCAATGGTGAAGAATCTTTTTTAAAAAATCCTGAGTAGGGTATCAAAACAGTTATTGTGACCAAAATGATCACAGTTGACGGTATAATCAAGTTTTTTTTTTAACTTCATAGACCTACTTGATCCTATGGCCAATGTTTTTAATTTCATTTAAAGTTTTAATAGCATGCCCTACCAGATGCACCAGTCTGAGTCAAATGACGGCAGTCCGAGATTGGGTGACTACAAAAACAATCCTTCGGTTTCAACAACCAATACACACTGACTCCTCTATGCATTTTCATGGTCAACAGCACATCCTATAATAAGTATCCTTTCTTTGTTACTCTGTGTCCACTCCATGAATACTCTATTACAAAAGGATGGGAGGATGTAGAACATTATAAAAAAGAGAGAATAGTCAGAGAAAAACATAAATAATGGAAGAAGAAAAATGTGGCAAAGAGAAATGATAGTTGGGGAGAAGTAATATAGAATTTCTAAGCAGGGGCCTCATGTACGAAGCTCACTTACGGACAAAAAAGCTACTTAAGTTGTTTTCCACGGCCACGGTCAGATGTACTAAAACAGACTAGACGTGGAAAACTGCGGATCTCCACACGAATTTCAGGGCTGCTGTGGAAGTTTCCGTAAGCGTGGAAGTTGCCGTAAGTGGTGCATTGCGTCTTTTTGGCAGCACACAGAGGCATGCAGCACAACTACATGTGTTGTACGCGGTCGGAAATATTGCAGAGATGCAGCCAGTTAAACGTGGATTTTAATGTTGAGGCGCATGATTTAAAAAAGAAGAAAACCACCTCAACCATATTATTGTTGAGGCAGCTGGTTAAAATGAAGCGGACTCATGAAACAACGAAATTGGATGCCCATCAGCAGTATTATTTCAAGTATTTGGCAGCTATTAAACATTGAATATGTTCTGGATCTGCGTTGTGTCTTCTCGCATTTGATGGAAACGTCCTCACCGCAGTGCTTGTCTTTCTCTTTTAATAAGGCTACTGTAAAATTAGTCCATTAATTAACACGTGATTTTATAGGGTAACTGAGTATTGTCTGTAAGTTATTCATACATGGCGTAGGCCTATGTATGCATGCGTTATCTTTCATATTTATAGCCGACATAAACGTTTAATTCTCAGCAGCCTTGGCAATTGCCCATGTGTTTTGATGTAATGCCTTGTAAATATCACGGGGGAAACCTGCATTGTCTGCAGTATAAAATGACAGGGTCTTTTTTCTGCAGTCCTCACATTAAGTATTACCAAATGCCAGACTTTATACACACCAAAGTAATTTTGTTAGGCTATTGCACGCAGCCTCTGTCCTTTAAATTGGCTACCTCCGAAACAGCGCCTTCACCTTACATCATGAAATATATTTCCCGCGTTCCCCTTCCCGCGTTCCCTTTCCAATTCTTTCAGCCAATGAATGCACATGAATGGGTCTGTTCATACTAATTAGAATATTCATATGGAATATTTAAGGGAGGAGGCAAGGCGGAGACTTGGGCCGCGTGTGCTCGTGCATGTGCGCAAGGTTTCACGGCAAAACCTGGTTACGCACTTATTGATACATCTGGATTTTTTTGTCCGTAAGTAACTTTGAAGATTTTCGCGCACGCACTTTCTTGGTAGGAAATCCACGCACTTCTTTGTACATGAGGCCCCAGGTCATGTCTTTTTGCCCTTTCCTCTTCCTTGCCATTATTTCTCCTCTCCTCTCCTCTCCTCTCCTCTCCTCCGTGGACAGTGAGGGCTGTGACAGCCCGGAGGAGAGGACAGGGGAGTAGAGAGGAGAGGAGAGGCCATATTGCGCGGGGCTTAGATGAGGGAAGGCGAGCTGAGACGGGGGAGCCAGGCGAGGGGCCAGCCCCCGCTGTGCCTCATGGTCCGAAACCCCCCAAACATCTTGCCTGCATCTTCCCATTCTAATAAGACACTAATCCGCACAAGCTGTCAGTTGATACAAGGCTCGGCAGCGCTAGATACCGCACACATATACACACACAAACACAGCAAATCGTGGGGGGAAGAAAAACGTCAGAAAGGCGCTAAAAATAAAGCTTCAGCTGTCTGAGCGAACGGAGGCGACTGGAAATCTGACAAGGTTTAAGGTTTTGCGGGTGGTGCGGGCTTTTCATTCGGAACTGGCAAAACCCTCAGCCGTGTACACAAATTCTAAACTTTTAAGACGTTTGCAAAGAAACGAAACTGGATAGAGTAGCGCTAGGGCTCAAGCTGTGTTTTTAGAAGTATTCAGAATGGATCATTTTTCTAGGACACGAGATGTGCATGTTGTAACTGTTACGTACATCTCTGGCTTTGCCGTAGAAGGCCTCTTGCGAAGCTGCTTCCAAGGAGCCGATGAAGAAGACTGGATGGCATTCTCCGTATCTGCACAAGACAAACGGAGAGATCCACAGCGTTAAATCGGTTAAGACTGTGCATTCCTCCCAAAAGCCTACTTGATGTCAGTGCAACTGAATCCAGAGCGAGAATTGCTACGAGATGCTTGCGATGCATGTTGAGTTGTTCTGACCATTTTAATCCACAAACAAAGACGTTACACATCCTTACTTTCAACATTACTTAATTCTAAATGTTATCCAAGTAGATATTATGGTTTTGGTCACACTGTGTCGCTAAATTCAGTCATAATAGCTACCCTACGGCTATTTAACTATAACAATGCCTTCATTCCTCTATACGTGGCAGGACACAACTAACCAAATATATAATATGTATAATATATAATATGGTGGGCATATTTTAACCTTAATTATGCCCTTCCACAATTCATATAAACACACTTCAATACATCTGGGACATTTTTCAGCAATGTAAGCATATTCACTGTGATGTGACCCTTGCTGAGAAATTATAACTTATTGAAAAAAAAAAAAATCCTCACCTTTTGGAAAACTCGGCAGTAAAGTGCAGTAAGGCATCACCCTCATTTTCACTGTTGTCTGGCACTGAAACAAGGAAAGACATGCGGGTCTAGTCAAATGATTTTCATTTAGTCATAAGCTCAAGGGTTTACACCAAAAATTTCAGTACAATCAAATTCAGGACATGTCAATTTCATATCGCATGCTTCGTTACATTTAGACGGATTACACCACACCCACGACTAAAAGGTGCCAAACAAACAAAAACTGTGACACTGCATTTTTTTTTTCGTTTACTTGCCAAGCATTTGGTCAAAGACCTTCCCCTCAGGGCACAAAACGCACAATCTTTCAATGTTCACCTTCTTCCTTACATCCATGACTGTGCGTGTACTGTATGTGTGTGCTCACTAGCCCACTTACTCATTGGCGACTTCCGACATCCTGAGGAGCTCCCCATGTTAAAGATCTCAGACTCGTCAACGCCAAACTCTGGGGCATCCTCGAAATCGTCCCCCTCGCTGTCACTAACCATATGGATATCTGAACACTGAAAGGACAACATAGGCCAGTCAACTTACATTATTTCCAACCAGATTAAAATGAATACATGCAAATCCTTTCATAATAACGGGCTAATTAAAAAAGGATGTGGTAAAATGGTGTGATGAAAGATTTGGGATGGGTATGGTGGTAAGTGTGCAAAAGTATTGGCAGGTAATGGTGTGGAGATGGGTTTGCGTGCTGGTGTGGGCATTACTGTCACTAACCATATGGGTATCTGAACACTGAAGGGACACATAGGCACAAAGAGGAGAAAATACCACACTCACAAGCTGAGTCTCATTACTTATTTTTCAAATACAACCATGTCCACATGGAGACGCGTTTTGTACCTTGAACAATTATCAGTACATAGTCAGCTCGAGAGTGTGGGTTTTTCTCAGCAAGACCACTGCTACACTTGAACACAGACATAAAACAGGGGTCATTTCATGCAAACAGTCAACGTATAAAATATTCACCCAGATTAAAATGAATTTGTGCAAAGCCGCATTCATAACAACAGGTTCATTTTTAAAAGGATGAAAGTGATCAGATAACTTTATTTGGGTAATGTAAGAATAGACTTGGGGTGGGTATGGTGGTGGGTGTGGAAAAGTAGTGGCAGGTAATAGGGTGGAGATGGGTTTGTGTTCCGGTGTTGGGACGGCTATGGGGGTGGGTAGGTGTGACGGGAGCATGGGTGTGTCATGGTGGGTACGTATAGGTGTGGGCATGGGTATGCTTGTGTCTTTTTTTTAAAGTTTGTCAGTACTTTTTGTATTATTATTTTTAGGACAGGACAGTGGGAGATGACAGGAAATGGGATGGGGGAGAGAGACGGGGAAGGATCAGGAAATGACCCAGGATGGGAATCGGATGGTAGCTGTGCTGCTACGCAGGCACCCTGGATTCATTAGAGCCACGGCTGGGCCATAGGTATGCTTGTGTCTCCGTATGGTTGTGGGTGTGTATACGGGAGAGGACAGGTAAGGGTGTGTGTGTGGATACGGTAGGTGGAGATGAAGGCATGGGAATGCTTGAGTCTGCATTTGGTGGTGGACATGTGTTTGGTGGGTAAGTGTGGGTACCGGGTTGTGGGTGGCGGGGCTGGGGCCGGGCACTTCGTCAGCCTGGTCTGAGGGGGCGGCGGGGGACGAGCGGCGGCACACACTCAGGTGGTGGCACGGGTAACTGATGCCTGAAGCAGCGAGCGTCATCTGGGGAGAATAAAACACAACAATACAACACTTTAGACTCAAGGGGCTGCTCTCTCTCTTGCAACCACACACACAAACGCACACACGCACGCACGCACGCACGCACAGAAACATATTCATTGACACACCACTAACACAAGTACCAACACTAACTCTTTGTGATGGGACACTCTAGTGTACATGAAACACAGGCTGCATGGCAACGTTCATCTGGGCTTTATACAAAGACACATGGACACCAATCCTGAGGGCTTTGACTCTGTACAAGCAGAAAGAGAAAGGCGGTGTGTGTGTGTGTGTGTGTGTGTGTGTGTGTGTGTGTGTGTGTGTGTGTGTGTGTGTGTGTGTGTGTGTGTGTGTGTGTGTGTGTGTGTGTAAATGCGTGCATGTGTACACACAGGTGTACCGAGTGATTGAAGTGGGGGTGAGGGGGGCCATAGAGAAAAGGCTACCCTGGCCTTAAACTGATCAAAAAGAGGGAGGAGGGCAAGCGCTCTCATTAACTCTCACTCCGAGTGCGGAAATGTCAGCAGGTAGGTGTGCTGGAGGGACTCATTAGAGCCCGGCTGGCCCACTCGGCCTCCCTCAAGCCGGGCCAGAGCGGGGGACAGGAAGGGGGCAAGCGGAGCCGAGATGGAGACGAGCAGGAGGAGAGGAGGAAAGGAGGAGGGGAAGAGGGGAGAGAAGAGAAGAGGAGAGGGGGCAAGGAGAGGGGAGAGGCGAGGAGGACAGGAAGAGTGGGGAGAGGATAGGAGGAGTAGAGAGAGGAAAGGAGAGGATGAGGGAGAGAGTGGGGAGAGGATAGGAGTAGAGAGAGGAGAGGAGGGGAAGAGTGGGCAGAGGATAGGAGGAGTAGAGCGAGGAGACGAGGGGAAGAGTGGGAAGAGGATAGGAGGAGTAGAGCGAGGAGACGAGGGAGAGAGTGGGGAGAGGATAGGAGTAGAGAGAGGAGAGGAGGGGAAGAGTGGGCAGAGGATAGGAGGAGTAGAGCGAGGAGACGAGGGGAAGAGTGGGAAGATGAGAAGAGGAGTGGGGAGGGGAGGGGAGAGGAGACTAGGTGAAAGTGTGGAGAGAGGCGAGAAAGAGTGGGGAGAGGAGAAGAGAAGAGGAGTGGGGAGAAGAAAGGAGGAGAGGTGGAGAATGGGGTGAAGAGTGCAGATGTGTGATGATGATGATTTTGTTATTGGAGAAATGTCATGGTCAGATTTTGAAAGGTGGTCCTGGCACTGTAAAGTGTAGTGGCCACAGACCAGGTCAGAGCTACACCCCCATGTGGTTGAGTACAGGACTCTGCAGTGAACAAACAATTTTATTGATGCCATTTCACCTAATGCCATTAATGTAAAAATAATAAACTTCCACAATATAAAGACAATATCCATAAATGTATATAGGGCAAAGAATCATGCTTTCCGTTTTTGGCATGAAAAGAATCATGCAAAGCAACTTAGCGCAAAAGTTAACAATATAACAGAAAAAGCTTATTTCACCAATACATTTTCCAGAAATGGCACATGCGTTAATGCAAGTTCCTTGGTAATTACTGGGTTAATTATCTTTTCAAAACTATTGAATTTGCAGTTTCTGTGATATTTAAGCAAAGCAGGCTTACAAAAAGCAAAGAGTCAATGCGAAGACTTCTAGCACATTGATTATCGGGCAATTAGTCACAGTGATGAAGTCTGGTGGTGGCAACTACAGTGTACACCCCCTCAGTTTTCTGTCAACAATAAGGCAAACATTTTGGGTATTAGTAGTTTCAAACAGTCAATATCCAATATCAGCAGAGCCACGAGACCTCTTTTGTCGATATAACATGACATAAACCCTCTCCTTAAATGTGTGCACAGATCTACCCACCACTTTGACTAACCCGGCCATTGCTACAGATCAAAGTAGCTCACCACTAACAGCTGCAGTCCTCAAATATTTTGGACAAATATTTGAAGCACTTTAGTCTGAAAAAACATAGTAGTAGACACACCAAAAAAAGAGCAAATGCTGCCGTTTAGATCCTGAGAGACTGCTGAAATTGGAAGTCAGCGCACAATTAAATCGAACCCCTCTGGTTTGTGCTAATGAAGTGCCACTGAAGGGGCATAACTGTGCAGAGCACGGTGCGCACAGCTCCACACCCGCCACTGATGAGCACAACTCTGGACCTGTAAATGAGGAACAACCACCACACTTTCTCTCATCTCTTTTCTTCCCCCAGAGACGCGCACACACACACACACACACTGGTCAGGGAATAAGGATCGTTTTTCGATGAAATCTAAAATGTAATAATCGGTTGTAATCAAACACAGCAAATTCCATTTTTAAAAAAAGAGGAGTAAGAAAGCACTAACTACACACACAGGGGTGAGAACTGACTGACTGACACCTGCGTGAAAGAGAGGGATAAAGCTGGGACGGACATCCAGTGGTCACGGCGGTGACAATGCGGCCAAACAAAGACCAGCTGCTAATTGTTGAATGAGGGAGCCAATTACAGGGCATGGTGAGTGACTCTCAAAGGCAGATTTG
The DNA here is from genome assembly GCF_034702125.1 of Engraulis encrasicolus. Classification (NCBI taxonomy): domain Eukaryota; kingdom Metazoa; phylum Chordata; class Actinopteri; order Clupeiformes; family Engraulidae; genus Engraulis; species Engraulis encrasicolus. The sequence goes on along the minus strand of NC_085862.1, from coordinate 42,170,326 downwards.
ACCACAGCACCTCTTTCCCACATCTCCTTAAGCTTCTCCTCCATTCCTTTCCTTCACACAAGCTGAGGTGCATCAGGGATCACTTGACCGTGAAGAGCTACACATGCCCCCCTCCTTCAGAGCATAGGGTACCTTCTTCAGCTTCTTAAAACCGTCTTGAGAATAGAGAAAGAGAAACAACAATCCTCCTGGATGACCTTGAGAACATCAAAGTTCGCCAAGAAGTCTTTATTATGGGGTGCGTTTAAAAGATAGGAAGTCAAGGGTTCTTAGCTGCAATGTGGTGTAATGGATTGCAGAATATAGGGATGGAAAGGGGGGGGGGGGGGGGGAGAACAGGAAAACAGGATTCACTAGCTTTTTAGAACAGCCACTTCAAATATGTGAATAGTTCACCCAACTTTCACTCCATTAGTGGCAATATCGTCTTGCCTGACCACATATGTCTCCATGTTGTGTCAGGACATATACAAAGATAAACTAAGTTGTGTTTCGTTAGGTGAAAGTGCTAATGGAATGCAAGACTGTATTGGTGGGGGGCAAGGACAGTCTTCATGTGCAGTGGAGTGGACAGACATCTAGGTTTCACAGGAACACCTAGGTAGAACACTTAGCCGAATTGCCTTGACATTGTTTTTTTTTTTGTACTAAAATCGAATAAAGCTATTGGCCTGAGAAAATGTTAATGTATCCCCATTTGTTTTTCCATGCAAGAGCGAAAGGGCATACATTTTGATGGAAAAATGCGTTTTTTGCCAAGTATATTTAGCCAATTAACAACCCCTATATCTGTAGGCAACAGTGATTTAGTCATATTCATCAAAAAGACAAAAAAACTGACTTCAGGCAAGAAATGTCTACTTCAGTTAAGACACTTCAAAAAAACACAAAAACTATACAATTTCAGCTATGTTTGCCTGAGGGGAAAAAACAACTTTGCATTGAACTCTGGGAGAACAAACGACAAGGGAGACGCGTTTCAATGTAGCCCTTAATTGCCAGTTAAGGAGGGGCACTCCTCATCAGTCTAGTGGCCGCCACAGTTTACTTTAGCCGCAGGCGAGAGCCGAGGTTTTGCGCCCGCGCCGTGTGAGGGAATTCAGCGGCCGCACTTTTCTCCTCAATATCCCCCCACCCCGCTCTCTTCTTTCCAACAGAGTGGCAATCAAACGTGAGAATCTTCACATTCCGTCTTCTTTATCCATCCTCCAACACCGCGCACCCCCCCAACCCACAGGCTAGCTCACAATACACGGCTTTTCTCATGAGCACTCCAATAAGTGTGAAAATAAAAGTTCATCACTTCCAGTCTCAAAAGGGAATTGGAAGGGGGGAGTAGGGGCCAGGGATTAGAGCAGACAAGGAGCCCAGAGGAACGGGAAGGTTCAGCGCCTCAGTCCAGCTTTAACCTTCTACCTTCACTACTTGTTCAGCACCTCCTCCTCCTCCCTCCCTTCCTTCTTATTCTCTCCTCCGACGGGACGCGAGATAGGAGACCTTACTTGTATGGAGGTCGTTAAGCGCCTCAGGGTATGAAGGAGAACATGTCAATCCCCCTATGCCCTTCGCACATACATTCACAAATACACACACACCAATAATTTTCACAAACAAGCAGACCCTCAATCCTCTGGATTGTTTTAATTAACACTTGCTTTGAAGATCTTCCATTGGATGCCTCAGACTTTACAAAGAGAGAAAAGGCATTCTATCTCTTCTTTTTCTACCTCCAGCCAGCGCCTCTCTCTCTCTCTCTCTCTCTCTCTCTCTCTCTCTCTCTCTCTCTCTCTCTCTCCCTCCCTCTCTCGCCCTCATCTCTCTCCCTCTCTCTCTCTCTCTCTCTCTCTCTCTCTCTCTCTCTCTCTCTCTCTCTCGTTTTTCTTCTCCTTCTCCTCTCTTTCTCCATTTCTTTTGTTGCTGCGTGTGTTTGGATTAGGTCTCTGGCTTGGAGTCGGTGAGATAATTACCGCTGACAGCTGCACGGATGGCAGCCCACTGCCCTGCCTCAGCAGCACCTTGTTGGGCCACTCTTTGATGCATACACACATATACGCACACCGCATGCGCGCGCACACACACACACACACACGAAATATGGAAATGCATGCATTCAGAAAGAAAGAAAGAAAGAAAGAAAGAAAGAAAGATAGAGTGCCAGTCAAAAACACCTGTTGAACCTCCTTTCATTTTTCCCCTTCTTTTACGCTGCAGCTATGTCACTCCAGATTGTGATCACGGATCCCTGCACAGGCGCATACACTCACACAGGCAAACACCCGTAGGAAGATTGAAATGATTAACTTTCAGAGATGTTAAAGTCACTCTGCATGTGCATTTTTAGAGATGAAAAAATATAACCACACCTCGCACCCTGAGAAAAAAAATATGCTTAAACGAGATTTAATCACATCAGCGATTCAACAGCTTGGAACTGCACCTGGAGATTTTTTCAAACTACACGGGAGCAAGAGGTCGCATTGTGATCACAAAGGCCTTTTCTCATTCATTTCATATGGTACCTCAAACACACAACAGATATTCAGAAATGTTAATGTCTGACAGAAATATTTAAATCTGTAGTGTCTTTTTATCTTTAAAAAAAACAATTAAATAAACCCCTTGACCTTCAGAGTTAGTCTATTAAAAAACTTTTTTTTTTTCAATTATTGCCATTACATTTCACTCCACTAAAAAACCTGATGGGAACAAACCTCAGCACAAATAATCAATCTCAATGAAAATCAATTTTAGTTTAAGAATGTAATATGCGTTGAAAGTGGTCGTTGCTCTGTCATTTGTAAGCACCTGATGCTGGCAAGTAAAGTGCTGGGCAGTTAGCGCCGCCACCACTGGCTACCCGTCCTCGCCTTGCTGCTGAATGTCACCTGACGACTGCTATCACTCCGGGGGCTCTGCCGGGGCTTAACGCTGAGCCTGGTCGCCACGGCAACCGGCGGGCCCCCAATAAGCCTGCAGGGGTGCGGTTGCCGGCGAGCGACCAATCCATAGGAGGCGAGGAGATGCTTGGGCCCCGCCCACCCCGGCCCTGCCAGGAGCGTCTTTAATACATTAGCAAACACCATGAAACACTGAATAAATGCCAGCAATTACGCCACAATAAAGGGGAGTTTAATAAGGATGTTCAAGAGTCTGTCAATCACTCCCACAGGTGCCTACAGAGCTGTCCGTCAAACTACAAGTGAGGTACTGCCAGGTGCGCAAGTGTGTGTGTGTGTGTGTAAGTGTCTGCAGAGGTGTGTGCGTGCGGCTGTATTAGTGTTGATTTCAGGTGAACTACGTTAGTTAACGACAACTGGACAAAAATGTAATTGATTTTATTTACATTTTTGTCCAATAATTGGAAACAGCCTTCTCATCTTAAAAAAAAAAGTAAGTGAGAAGGCTAATGTTTATGTTGCATGCAACATGGCTAGATGCAGATGGATACAACAGTAATGGAAAATATGGACTGTAACTGTGATCTAAATGAATCTGAAAAGTAAGCCAATGATTTTACATTTTTATTGTTAACATCTTAACAATGGAATGGTGTGTGATTAATATACATTTAAAAATGCAACATTAAATTGGAATTTAAAATTGAAAAAGGGTGGCAGAATCAATGCCCGTGTGTGTGCGTGTGTGATGAAGTGGCGAATCCAGCTCTCATGCGCGGAAATCATTCACATCTACACTGATATACTCCAATAATAATATTTATGTGCTCATATTTTTGTCACTTATTTTTCCAATATAACTCATGACCTGGAAATAAAAATCTAGATTTGTATGTGATATCTGAAATAAATGATAGAAGTCCGCAACACTGTTAATGCTCCCAGTGATTTATTTGCACAATAAATCACTGGGAGCATTAACAGTGTTGCGGACTTCTATCATTTATTTCAGTTACTCTATTTTGTCCAGCACCTGTACCACTGATGTGCGTGCATTCTCCACCTTCTTGTATGTGATATCTAACATTTCTATTGAGTCATGAGCCAACATGAGTCAACCGGAACACCGGCCACCTTGCGGTTACATCAGTAGCACATGTAGATGGCAAACTGCCACAGACAAGAGTCCTCCATCACTCACAGCCATGCTGACAGACAGTACAGCAACAGTCCTGATAGAAGAGGAAAATCCTCAGCCTCAACCTTATAAAAATCAGAAAAACCTACTGGAAATATTGTATTCTTTCAACTCAAGCAAATATGGTCAGGCCTGAAATCAGGCATTGCAAAATAGACTGAATATTAGCCCTGATTGGAAAGCATCAGGGGCTATCTCCAACATCAGGATGCAGCCAAAGCACTCAACTGTTTATTATTCGGCAATCCACCTCACTTTCATTACCTCACTAGCAATACGTAAACCTGTTTGCTTTGAATAAAATGGCTGCCCATATTGACTAACTGCTCAAGCATTAGAATGTAAAATGAGAGGGCAAAGCGGGCCCGTTTGCTTTTTTCCTTTTTCCTTCTCTTTCATCCGCCTCTGAGCGCATTAAGTGGCTGTGAGGGTGCGTATAGTATGAGAGGTGGAGAGGAATAATGACGGCAGAGAGAGAGAGAGAGAGAGAGAGAGAGAGAGAGAGAGAGAGAGAGAGAGAGAGAGAGAAAGAGAAAGAGAGAGAGAGAGAGAGGTGCAGATTTTGACTCCTTGAAAATGTAATTCTAAGCCCTGCCCGTCATGTTTATTGGTATAAATACCCGGCGGGGCCAGGCTAGGTTAATGAGATACGCGCTTCAAAATTCTACCTTGGTGTGCTGAGGGCTTTTCTATCTAAAGCTAGCAAGGGGCAATATTTCAATAGAAGAACAGAAAGAAAAAAATGGCGGCGCAAAATGCAGGGCAGTTATTGAAAGCAAAGGTTTTTAATATATTTGGATCAGGCAGGACGTGGCCAAGAGGACTTAGGAAGGCCAGACTGTGTCCCGAATCAACACCACACCGCAGAGGGATGGCAGGTGTGGACTGGCCGAACAGGCTTTGCTGCGCCTTAAAATGCTCTCATGAACATCGCCCCCCTCCGATTACGGGTTAGCCTCCGGTTTATTGTGGACGATAGAGAGGGCAGTTTGTGGGCAAAGGAGGGTGGAACAATTGAGGCTTTGTCTGATGTGGTTTTAGTAACAAGTGAACCAACTGCATCAAGAGCCAGAAGTACATTAGGAACTGTATCAAACACAAAACAGGCTGGGACCAATTCAACTCTGCGGTCTATTAAGCCACAATGAGTAATAAAAAATCAATTGTCAGTGCAGCAGAATAATAGAGCACTTCTGTTTGCCAGACAGTTAGACGTGTACTTTTATGTGGCTTGTTCAATGACGCATTGCAAACAGTTCATCAATTGGCATCAGGCGTTTGAATACTACTTTGTCCAGAGTAGGATTCTCTATTAAGTGAATCAGTCCCTTGTATACGATACTGTTAACAAAATATCAGAAATTATAAACATACAACATAATACATACAAACTCAAAATATGTCGTTAACAAAAACACTTGTCTGCAGTGAGGACATTGAAAGTAACCCAGAGGCTCTACATGTTGTGTCTTGGGTGTCAAGTAACCCCAAAACCAGTCTGGGAACATCTTGGGGGGGTGTAAAGCTTAGAGAACGGGGCAAGGGGTGGGGGAGGTTCCACAGGGATCAGCCTGAGGACCTCTTCTGATCATAGTCACACTTGTTTCCCTGAAAGGCGGTGAACTGCGACCGGGGCGGGAGAGGTCAGAGAAGTGGCACTGGGTGATCTTTAGAGTCCACACAAGGAGGACAAGGGGAGGGGACTCGCGCCAAACATCTTAATTAGGTTCAACATCTTCCCTCTGACAGATGGTTTCAGTATTGGTGAGATCTTAATCGTGTCTTCCCATATGGATACGTAGCGGTCAGCGTTAGCGACAGCATGGCTATTTTTGCAGATGTTTGAATTATTCATTGGTCACTCATTCAGCGGTAGACGATCCACGTCATCTACAATGTGGGATGGATATTTTCCGGAAACCTCACTAGTAACCGAAAACACTGTCATAAACAAAGAGAGGAAATTAATTTTTTCCCATTTTCACTTCTTCCCTACACGGGACGGAGAAAGAATTTGACATGAAAACTGCCTTTACTCTCGTGGGAGCTTCAGTCTTCCAAACCACATGCCTGAATACACAGTTAATATACTGAAGGCTTTTCTGTTTATATGAAACATTTCCATGAGAGCAACGCCTCAACAAGAATGACAGTTACAGAGCTCAGAGAATGGCCCCACCACACACTATTCACTGCTTGAAGGTCCAGCAGGCTGCCAAGAAATCCCTCCACAGAGAGAGGAAAAAGGAGGGACTTTTTTCTGCAAAGTGAAAACTAACACATGGCGAGTCTCCTGTGATGGCTCCTTACCGAATCGTCAGACGCCGAGGCTGGCCATCCGTCCCACTGTTGGTGTCGCACGGGGATATTCGTCAGGTCCGAGATATTTCTTTTCACCTGGAGAAACAGACAAACAGAGAATTATTAGCACATAGACAAAACCATACGCAATCCTGATAGGAGGGTTTTTATTCATGCACAAGTTTCTTGTTCTTGTCATAAATTGCCTTATTAATTACACATAATTACTACTATGTATACATAACATATTTTATTTGCATCATATTTGCTCGCCAGTTCGAAGCCCCTGCGTGCCTACCCTCTCACCCGCTTGGATCCGAATCAGCTAAGTCACGGTCAGGCGCATGTCAGGGCTGTGACGGACGGGCCAAGCAGACCGAGCGCAGTCCCCCCTGATCGCTCTGTTTGCATTCCGCACATGCCGCGCCTAATGCCCACTGACAACAGGCCCACGCTCTGAAATGAACAGTATTTCTCTTGGGCCTTTTAGAGCCCCCTGTATCTGCACTTGATAACACTGGACGGTTTTTTAAACAGTTAGCGGCCATGCGCCTGTTGGTTTAAAGCCCAACGCCAGGCTGATGAGTGCGGGACGGGGGTGATCAAAGCTGGGCGTGCGGAGGCTGATGCAAGGGGGGGTACTGGTGAAGAGTGGAGGTGGAGGGATGGGTGGACGGAGTGAGGGAGGCAGGTGGGGAGGCCCCCCTTGTCCAAATTAGCTCCGGAGAATATTTTCCATGCCGCAGGGCCAGATACAGAAGCAAAGTAAACGGCCTCCATTGTCCCCAGAAAAGCTCCCCCTCGCTCGCGCACATTGGCCCTGTAATCCTCCACCATCCCACCTTGCACGGACAGCGCTGGATAGGCCAGCGCATGCAGGGCAAGGTGGTGGTGAGCCTGACTCATCTTCAGCCAGGCCCATGGGCGCAGAAAAGGAGGCACGACAGGGAGCGACTGAGAAAACAGAGGAAGTGGAAAATGTTGAAGGGCGGCGAGGGGGCAACAATGGGTTAGATGGGAACCATTCAGGATGTCCACTACATTCTTGTCACAAATTGGTGTGGTCACGTAATCTTTATGCAACACGTTAACCATCTCATCATAAAATGTTATATAGTCAGCCTCAACAGTGCATATTTACCACTGATTTGCCCTAACATCACATCAATTGTTAAAATTAGATTTGCAAGTTCAGAAGCATGTTTCCCCAGTTTCAAATCAAGATCCTGTGGAAGTGTGTTTGAGACTCTCTTTATGTGTGTGTGTGTGTTGGTCTCTACGAACCTCGCTCTTTCAGTAAAGGACACTGGCCTGACATACCCATGGGCCCACACACATATATACGCAGACGCAAGCGTATATGCGTGCACGCACACACACTCAGTTGGGCCGTGCTGCTGTCCTTTATGAAGTGGGGCGAGGTCAGGCGGGGTGGCCGGTGTTATTACAGAGTGTAATATCGGTGTTTGACCAGGGGGGCTACAGGGATTTCGGCACACAGCCCTGACCGGCAGGCGGACCGTAAACACCGGCCGCCCGGCTGTAATGAAGCGACGGGGGGCCAGAGGTCACGGCAGCCCTGGAGGAAGAAGAAACTAATGCCAATGCAGAGGTCCCGTCTGCAGCATTTAGGCTGCTACAGCAATGTGTGGAGAGGTACTCCTCTGGGAAGACACCGCCCTCCCCTCTTCCTCTCCTCTCCTCTCCTCTCCTGCCACAGTTCAACCCCAACCTATCCACTCCGTTCCCCTAAATGTCTGCAGTTAGAAGAGGTACTCCTTGTTTGCCAATGCCATCCCTCAGTTTATTCAGCACTGGACCATCTTTCATTCACCAGCAGATTTAAACCCATTTCTTGTATGTATGTGCACCCATTTCTTGCAAGTTTCTCTGTCATTAACTCACCAAAACAGTAGCGCCTAAGGCAACTGATTTCAGGAAAATGTTGTGCATCCTGAGCGGAAAGGTCACTAAATATGGATGTTTACCCAGCTTTCTGAAGAGCGCTCAACTGCATACTGAAATCTAAGTTCATAGGAAATTAACCAGTTCCCCTCAGCCAAAATGTACTGGTTTAAAGGTGTCCTAAGAGGTCTCATCGTAACTCAGGTACAGTCATCACATTGCAGAGTATTCCAATGCAGGCTGAACTATTCCAGCTATTCACCTTGAGCACAAGAGACATGATACAGAAAGACTGGACTAGCCTGTGATTTTACTGACTGTGATGCTGCATAGATAGATTTTGCACTTAAAGGGGTATGCCACTATTTTGGGGCTTAATACAGTTAAAATCGTTGGCTGGGGTTTATAAAGGTGGTAAAGTGTCTTATTTTTCATGTAAGCCGTTGTCTTGCTTTAAGACAAGTTAAAAGAGGGAATATGTCGCTAAGCTAGTGAAAGTCAATGTATCCATGTAGCATGCTACAATGCTACACGGATACATTGACTTTCACTAGCTTAGCGACACATTCCCTCTTTTAACTTGTCTTAAAGCAAGACAACGCTTAACATGAAAAATAAGACACTTTACCACCTTTATAAACCCTGCCCAACGATTTTAACTGTAATAAGCCCCAAAATAGTGGCATACCCCTTTAAGTCAGTCTGGCCACGCAACCAGTCTATTTCCAGGCCATCCTTCGCTCCTAAAGTAAGTCACCAATGGGAAAAACAAGCTCATGCCAATACCATCAAAATACAATAAGTGGCCTGGCTCTTCAGAGCTCTATCCAGTACACAGAGGCAAATGATCATGTGTATAATATCCCACTTCTGAGAAGATGAAGTCAATGGGATGCTTGCCAAATCAAGCTCTGTCTATGTGTGTCCAGCTAAAACTGAATAGCAAGGCCTTGCGAGATGTGAGATAACGAAGACATTTTGCCGGGATGACATTTGTAGCATGTCCTGGAAGATTACCTGGGACACGTGATGCAATTTCATTTTACTGTGTTCCACCTGTCAGCTAGAAGCCATGGACTAAAAAAAACCTCATCTCTCATGAATTGCAGTTCCTCTGGCATTTGATTTTAAATGTCACAATAGAGACACGCTCCGGTGGATGCACCAAGCCCGAGTTGCAGAAATGTAATACCTGGCAGAAATAATTTATTAAACTATGCGGCAATCTGTCTGATAATGACATCACCTCAGCCAGCAATTCGCTGATTGTTTATTTTACCTCTATTTGCACACGCTCACATTTATGTTTGAATTTCCTGTTACAACAAATTATTTGCTGCTTCCATACAGCTGTATGGAAAATTCAAAATTGTCTTATAAGATATATACGGTCCAACATCCAAACCATCACTGTATGAAACAAATACATGGTCCAACATCCAAACCACCACTGTATGAACCAAATGCATCAACAAGGGGGTTGAGCAAATGTGGGGACTGAGACTGCTTGAGATTCAGGCTGGAAAGCTATTCAATTACATTTACTGTCAGCTATGAAAAAGGCCAGCTATAGAGGAAGTCACTTGGGCTGTATTGATGACATACAAACCGAGAAATGTGTTCTATGCTGCCACCCAACAGCAGACTAGGGAATAGCACATCTAAATGGAAAACGGCCTCTTACACATTACTTAGGGACCACAACGCTCATTTCCAATGGAGACGTCAAGTAACCAGCTTTAACAAGAATATCTTAACACCGGCTTTTGAATCTACCGGTCACTCCAATATAAGGGGGTGTGGAGAAAAGGCCAAGAACATGCTGCAGACAGGTGGACTCAAATAAAAAGAAAAATCTATGAGCTGATTATGAAACGAAATAGCCTCCTTAGGACACACCGTGCAACATGTGGCTACACGTCACCACTAAATACAAAGTCAAAACTCAATATGAGGACTGTACCTCATAAAACAAGGCATTCTGAAATGTGTATGTTTAACAAACACAGCCAGGTTTACATATTTGACACGGGCGAGGATATTCTATTTCACTGACGTCAACGACACCAACACACACAAATACACAAACTAATGATCCTATCTTTCTAAATGCCAACTACCGGTAATCCCTAGCTGGAGAGATATCAAAGCGAATAAGAGGAGGAGGGAGAGAGAGAGAGGAAAAAAAGGGAAAAAAAGATTGCTGTTAAACAGTCTCAAGCAGCTCAAGCAGCAGATGCCTTGCATTCACACTGCTCTGTACACCGCTTTGCCGTTTTTTCTTTCGCACCGTATCCTCCACCCAAAAAACACCCAGACCTTCTTCTCCACCCCAACCAATGGAGGCGTTCATCCCCCCCAGCTGCGGTTTAAAGAGTGCGGGGGCCCAAGCCCGGCCCCGGCGGAGAGAAATCCCTGGGACCGCTCGTCTGGTCACGGACACCGCGGGCCCTATTGGCCCGGCCCCTTATTCTAGCCACCACTTTCCTGGCAAACATTTACTCTGCAGCTTAACTTAGCCCTGCAGTCGGGGAGCGAAGGACTGCCAATCAGAGAGAGAGGAGCAAATGATGGCAGAGGCAGTGAGAGAGAGAGAGAGAGAAAGAGAGAAAGAGAGAAAGAGAGAAAGAGAGAGAGAGAGAGAGAGAGAGAAGGCAACAGTGAGTAGGGTAGTGGAGGATAAGAGTAGGATAGGTTCCCTGGGAGCCACAAGGCAAAGCCAGTGCCTTTGGCAAAAACAAACAAGGGACAGGACTTTCTCTCCATTGATATGCACAAACAGGCAGCAGAGACTGATCTTCAGCTAAGACAAAAGACGACCCAACGGGGAGAAGGATGGCCAACAGTGGCTCCCATGTGCAGACCAATGGGTGACAATAAGAGGGAGAAGAGAGAAAAAGGAGACATGAAAAGAAGCAAGAGAAAGAGCGAGAGAGTGCAAGCAAAGAGAGTAAACGAAGGGGTGGATGGGAGAGGTGGCAACTTTAAGATGTTGATGCTGTTTCTTTTTCAATACAATCTTGTCCGTTGCTCGTCAAAGCAGCAGTGTCAGGAGTTTTGAAAATGTTCCGTAAAACAACTCACATTTCAGCAGAGTTTAATGACCGACCAACTGTGGACATCAGAACATGCTGTGTCTGATTTAGGCCTTTTCTGATTTATTAAGTCCAATCTTTGCATACAGACACCTGCAATGAAGAGAATGTGTGCCACTGACGCAAAGCTTGACCAGCAGTGGTGAGGTAAAATTGCCCTGCCGTGCCCCACAGGCCCCTCGGGCCAGCAGACTCAAGCCCGCGTCCCTCTGCTCAGCCGCGCTCAGCAATCCCCATTGCCTGCTCGCTCCACGGGCTGCCCCTTCCTGCTCTTTGTGATATCAGCAGAAACACTTAAGGCTCACAGTGGGCGCTCATCAAAACCATCTGCTAAGGAGGGGAGCTGAGAGGGGGCTAGAGCATTAGAGGGGGTGGCGGTGGGTGTTAGAGCATCAGGCCCCGGCACGATTAATCTTCTCAATTAGCACCATTACAGGCCCCAGAAACAGGCAAGGACGCGGTTAAGGTGGGAAACGGCTAACAGCACGGCGGCAAATATGATGACATTGAGGATAAGATCAGAGAAAGGGGGAAGGAGGTAGCGGGGTGAGACGAACTGACAGAGACAGAGAGAGAGAGAGAGAGAGAGAGAGAGAGATAGAGAGAGAGAGAGAGAGAGAGAGAGAGAGAGAGAGAGAGCTCTGCATGTAATGACAGCATGCGCACTTACTAAGCGGAGTGTGGCCTGTCGCCTTTAAAGTTCAGGCTGGGCAGAGCAAGCGCAGTAGCCAGCTAACACACACAAAATCACACGAACATTGTTTTTTCCCCTCTGATGTTAACATATGTTAATCATCGTGCTTCAAACAGGAGATTCCCAGACATGTCATCTCACCCAGTCGCTCCCCAGAACCCCATCGTCTCATCCTCCTTCCCAATTAGTGCCCAGCTCTGCGTCTCATCCCTGCATGACTTGAGGTTGTCTGTCCAGCAGCTCCTATGATCTTGCTCTGGGGTTTTTGTTTCGCCAATCACAAGGAACACAAAACTCTGTTCACACAACAAACGCCTGCCACTGGACCTCAAAGGCTTCTGTTTTCTCTCCGTGAGACGCATTGTGACGTCCTATTGAGGGCCTCAGGAGATCGAGGGTGGTGGGGGACGACACCAGTGTGCAAGAAAAAGGGTGGGGTTGGGGTTGGGGAGGGTTGTGCACACGGCCTTTGCTGCTGATCCATGGGGAGCTTGTTACATTTAACGCTGAGCGGACTACCCACTGTGAATAATTGCTAGGGCCATTTCAGATGGCTCCACGCAGGTTGCGGAGGGCCTCACTTCAAGACAGGATGAGGGACAACGAAGGTTGGGTCGGAGTATTTGGACGAGAGGTTTCTGTGGAGCCATTCTTTCTGTGCTGTTGTGTCCTTTCTAACGTCTTTGTACAACATAGCCTGTCCCTCTCAATGGCAAGTCTGCGAAACGACCGATTAAACACAAAGATATGATGGAGCAATGGGGCGCCAGTGTTCAGATCACAAAGCCTAATGAAGGACTCTGCTTTGACTTTCTATCTCTTGTCTCGATTGTTTACTTTTGAGTATACAATTGCTCTACATCTGTAGTTGCGGCAATGGTAACGCTATTGTGAAATGCCCTGTGTTTTGCACATCAAAAAGCAGCGTCACATACACCTGTCCACAACCACAACAGAAGTTGTGAAAAGAAATCTTCCTGCACGGCATGATACATACATGACTGGAAATGTAAATCCACTACACTCCAAGGGAAACACATAATTGTGTAACTTGAAAGTGGACATGCTGGATGGATGGATGGATGGATGGATGTGACAAGAAGAAAGATAACTAGAAATTGTAGTGTTGAGATAAATTCAGCCAGGAGAGGGTGACCAATGGCAAGCAGAAATGCAACGTTGAACTCTATTTTATATGCATACAACCAGAGTCAAGCCAGAAATTTCCACAAACATTAGTCTATTAGTCGAGTCACGGTTTGAGTCATAAAGAATTCGCCCACATCATCAAGAAAGACGAATGGGCTGACTCTTGCTGACATGGTAGCAAGTGCAAGGCCTGGAGAGTCTACTATCCGTGGGCCTCCAACACCCCCACCCCACCTCTCACCACCCCCACGCACCAGCATAAATGAATATTTCATGGCCTCTCAAATCCTGTTTAATTTGGACTCAAGCAATAAAAGCCAGAGCTGGGAGGGGGTACTCTTGACTTACTATCAGGCCCCCTTCCCCTTCCCAACGCTTTATCCCCACACTCCACACATCCAGCACAAGCACTTCTATCCAAATGTTTCCCGGTATTTGCCAAATTGTCTTCAGATCAAACACAGTGAGGTCCGTTTAGACTGGGAGCGACACATTATAGGGACATCTTTCTCCACTCTATAGTGTGTGTAGCCTAGCAACCGTCTGAAATAAAAGGGCATGGGGTAATTTTTTTTTAGGATTCCGCCTGGCTGTTTGCCAAAGCAGTCAAAATAACAACCTGATATTTGTTGCCTAGAACCTGATAATTGTTATTGGAAGCACATACATAATAACGCTCAAGGACATTAGAAAGGATCTATCCATCTATCCTGTTTTTTTACCCGAATGTTTATTTGTTGTTTATTCAGGGAGATTAATTGAGCACAAAAATTGCCTCAGTAATCTGTGTATTCCAAAAACACAATTATGATAAACAAGTAATAAAAAATAAGTTTGATTCATCGTTGAAGTTGCTTACATTTTCTGGCAAGGATGTGGTTGTTTACCTTCTTTTCAAAACTTGGATGTTTAAAGAGGGATTCAGTATTAAATCCTGTTGTGTTTAGAAATGGAGGAAACATTTTTGATGAGATTTGGAATGTCAAAAAACTGACATCTTAGTTTGATGAATTCAAGAGAACATCTGCTGAATCCAAAATAACACTGTTTACCAGCATCACTTGTGACATGCACTTGTACCAGCACCACAAATGTGATGTGCTAGCAAGCATGTGCATTTGTTTGTTTATGTGTGCATGTGTGTGTGGGTGTACAGTGTGCGTGAGAGAGAGAAAGTGTGTGTGCGTGCGTGCGTGCGTGCATTGGTCTTACCTCCTGAATGGTTTTGCTGGCAGGGAAGTTCAGGCTGTAGTCTCTCTGGGCCTCGCGATGGCTGATCACCAGCAGGAAGTTCTGATTTAATGACTCGTGTGTGCTAGACGACAGAAAACACACACACACACACACACACACACACACACACACACACACACACACACACACACACACACACACACACACACACACACACACACACACACACACACACACACACACACACACACACACACACACACACACACACACACACACACACACAAAGAGAGAGAAACAACAAAACAGATATGTTAGTATCAAGCAGAGAGACGAGTGGAGACTCGTCATATGCTGGCCCCTGCCGTGTGAGGCTTCCTCCCCCCTTCTCCAGGGGCAGGGCTGCTGGAGAGCCTGGACAAGCTGGGGCTCAGCCCACTGATGCTGCCCTCCTCGACCGTTACTCCGCCAGCCTACCCCAACACTCGCCACACCACCCAGTGGGATCTTCAACAGGGCCACAGGAAACTAAATCTCCACCCCTCTCACTACTTTCTCGCACCATTTTTTTCTTCCTGTTCCACTCGTTCTTACCAATTCTTCTTCTCTCACTCACAAACACACAGTTAAGGATCAGCTAAATGTGGCCATGGCACATAACACCGCATTGTCATGCAAGGGTGTCATAGACAAGGACAGAATGCAGCAGCACAATAGGCCATGTAGATCACAGTAAATTGGCAATGGAAACTGCCCAGTGGTCAAGTCAACCTCTGCTCTATTGCCCAGATGGGAGAGGCAAAGCCTGGCCTTCATAGGGTAAAAATGGATGAGGGGCGCTTTGTGACACAAAGTGGCTGTGGGTGTTAGACGAGGAAGCCAGGTGAGGGGGGTTTATGCATGTTTGTATGTACTGTTTGTGTTTGTGTGCGAGTGTGGATACTAAAATCTGCGTGCCACACTTGCTGATAAGCACACAAGGGGGGAAAACAGCACCGGGGCTATCGTTTCCTGCGTCGCCACGTTCTCTGGCGAGGTTAAGTGGCGCGCAGAGCAAACAGCTGGGCCCGCGTGGATGCATATGAATCAACAGCTTAGCGGTGCCAGCAACAGAGCGACAGAGGAAAAGGAAGAGAAGAGAGGAGGAAAGGAGAGAGAAGGAGAAGAGAGAAGAGAGACGACAGAAGAGTAGAGCAGAGCAGGGGGAATTAATATGTAGCATGCACATTAATTATGCAATCAGCAGTTTAATCTAAGGAGCTTTGGACAAGCTTATGTTAACAGAAGCCCAAATTTACTGTAATGACAGCATATTTACATTGACTAAAACTCTGAAATCAATATGTAAATGTAATGTTTGTTGTAGCTAGCGGACAGATGATTGGGAAGTGGCTGCGTGTTTGCCATTGTGTGCCGGTGTGTGTGTGTGAGAGGAAGAGAGACAGAGACAGAGACAGAGACAGAGACAGAGAGTGTGTGTGTGTTATGCATATGTAAAAGGGCCACACAGAGGTGGAGATGAGCGTTGAGAGGAGCCAAGTGGTGGAGATTTGCTGTTGATGAGGGCCAGGCTCCCAGGAGCCAGCGAACCAGACTGTTCTCTCTTCAGCGCGCACACGCACACGTACACACACAGGTACACGTACACGTACACACACACACACGTACACACACAGGTACACGTACACGTACACACACACACACACACACGTACACACACACACACACACGTACACGTACACACACACACGTACACGTACACGTACACACACGTACACACACACACACACACACACACGTACACACACGTACACACACGTACACACACACACACGAGTGGAAAATACAGATGTTTCACATGAGGCAATGAGTCAGCGTGTGCGGCCATTACATACTGTCATACTTCTGCCAACACTATCCCTGCAACAATCCTCTCATTTCAAACCCAAACTTCGGATGATTTCATGTAGCCTTTAAAAGCAGATGGGATTGTCAGCGATCCGAATCACTGTTGTCTGAAGAAAAAAAAAATCTTAACTACATCGTAATACTTGTATATTTCTTATGACATTACAGAGAGGCTTGACAACAGATTCAGAATTCATCATTAGTGTTTTGGTAATCTTATAATGGAGGCTCGGCATGAAATGGACAACGTGGTCTATAAAATATATTTCTATAACACAACCTGCTATACAAACAGCTGACAGGGAACACATGGTCATGAAGTCGATGGGGGAAACACCCAAAAAAATTGAGAGGACATGCATAAATGGAAATAATAACAGAGTGAACATTTGCTTACACTAGGGACACATAGCAGGCGAAACGAGCGAGGCGAAGAGAGGCGAAATGCAGTGTTCCATTCTGACAGCTCAACCGCCATCAGGTCGTCACGGCAAATCAAATGGAATGGAACAGTTATGTTGTCGATATGATTGGGCCACAGCAGCCAAATTCGCTCATTTGCATAATATTAAACTTGGTTTAATAATTTCGCTTCACTCCTGTTCGCTTGCCTTCGCCTCTCTTATAGAATTGAATGGCGAAGTTCGCTTTGTTTGGCAAAATTCGCATTTATGTGTCCCTAGTACCGTTAATAAAACTCTAACTAAAACTGAGCAACTAATCAGTAGCAGTAACAATGTTCATATTGATCTTTACAATTGGAAAAATGATGGGCTTGGACAGAAAATAATGCCTGTAAAAGACAAAGACAAGAGACTGAAAAAAAATGATTCTCAGGGCACGGTGCATTTCCTCAATATGAGCTACCCACACTATACTATGTCATTACAAAAGTTTCACAGATACTCTTTGGATGAAAGCGAGTCAAGAATGAAATCAGTAATACACAATTCGTTTTTTAAAGGGATAATTGACCGTGGCTTTGTAGGAGCATGCCTAGAAAACAACAGCTACTACACTACACGCAAATGACTGTTAGTGTTCCAATTTGACCATCTAATCACAAAAAAGCTCATTTCTGGCTCTGTCCAATTTGCACAATTATACAAAAACAAGGCAGGCACCAGGGGAGAGCTGGTGTTGATTAGATAAATAACTACAGTGGTGGTCCTCTCCTCCTTTAAGACACAATTAACAGAGCAACAACAACATTAAAAACAAACAACTTAAAGTCACTTCTAATTACATTTTCTTCCCGAGAGGCAAAACAACAAACAACCAGCCACCAACTTCTGTACTTCCCTTAACGCTTACACGCAGATGTTAAACACATTTAGTTTTACTCTGTTGATTATTTTCATATTTCCAATTTACTCTTACGGTGCCGGCAGTAAAAGAAAGTTCTTCAGTTAAAGAGAAAGGGAGAGAAGTTCAGGGACGTGCCCTGGATGCTGAGCATGGGATGAGGTGCTATTTTTATTTCCGTGCATATATGAAAAGCTGTTGGCTCCAGCTGTGAGGCATTAAGAGGTGCTTGTGTGTGTGTGTGTGTGTGTGTGTGTGTGTGTGTGTGTGTGTGTGTGTGTGTGTGTGTGTGTGTGTGTGTGTGTGTGTGTGTGTGTGTGTGTGTGTGTGTGTGTGTGTGTGTGTGTGTGTGTGTGTGTGTCTCTCCGTCACCTGGCCTTGTCTCCTTATAACTCCATGCCTCCACAGTCTCTCCAGGTGCCCCAGACAAAAATGTCACCCATCTTCAGGGAGACAGAAAATAAATGGTGGCGGAGATGCTAAGATGCTGCTGAGGGCTCCCTCAACAGATTGGCGGAGGTGTCAGATAAGCCAACGCCAACCACCCACTCACCCACCTCCACCCCTCACACTGGGGCCATGTCTCTCAGAGAGAACAGATGCAAGAAGGAAGCGTATAGATCCCCCAAACTCAATATATGAGACGCTTATGCTCTGGCTCTGACTGGCCTATTCTGTGTGACAACAGTGTAAAGCTTCACTCCCTGCACTTCACAACACTCTGAGGAACAAAAATTACACACTGGTTTTAAGGCTTTCCAAAGAAAGTGATTCTTGACCGTGTTTGTAGATCGCAACATCTTATTCATCCATTTAACCATCCACAGTTCTCACTGTGGGTATTACATGCGTCAAATCACAAGTTGACATATTCAGATATTCGCACCTCCCTAACAAACCGGATCTGTGGACATGTGAATTGGAGGCATTTGCAACCCATTATCTTGTATATCCAATCACTTCTTATGTGTTTCTCGTGTCCTAGTCATCAAAGGTCATCAGTCCATCTCTAACATGTAGTCTCTTCAGCTTAGTGGATTAGGTATCAGGTCGCTGCACTCTGGTTTCATGTGTGTAGCCGGCTGATAACATCAGAATA
The DNA here is from genome assembly GCF_034702125.1 of Engraulis encrasicolus. Taxonomy (NCBI): domain Eukaryota; kingdom Metazoa; phylum Chordata; class Actinopteri; order Clupeiformes; family Engraulidae; genus Engraulis; species Engraulis encrasicolus. The sequence goes on along the minus strand of NC_085862.1, from coordinate 42,151,581 downwards.
TAAAGCGATTCCTTTCCTTCCTGAAATGCTTCAACAATGGCCATCCCCTCACTTGGGGCTGCACGGGGTTACAGGCATGGGGTTACAGGCATGGGGTTACCATAAGGAGTTACGTTACAGAATCCCCTGCAATAGGGGACCATCCACAACATAAGCGGGCTTATAAGGAAAGATAATTTTTTACTATACGAGCATGAAAATACCCTAAAATGTCCTCATGTCACTGTGTGAGCTACTGATCAGTTGATGTAATCAATATTTACAGCATTTGCATACTTAAGTATACAGTGCCCTCCATAATTATTGGCACCCCTGGTTGAGATGTGTTAAAAGCCTTAAAATAAATTCAGTGTTTATTGCAGAAGAATACTGTCACACTGAAAATTTTAGGAAAATGTAGCCTTCAACTCAAATGAATTGTAGGAAAATAAAAAAAATCCCTGACTAAAAAATAATTATTTTTCATTAAATCACCTGTTCCACAATTATTGGCACCCTTAACAATTCCCAGGAAATAAATATAATTGAAGCATTTCTGTCATTTCTACAGTAGTTTACAAAGTTTACCAGAGTATATAGGAACATTTAATTAGTAATTCATCACTTCCTGTTTCCCTGGGGTATAAATATGACGTGACACCGAGGCCATTTCTCTTATCCACTCTTAAACATGGGAAAGACAAAGGAACACAGCATACAAGTGAGGCAGATGTGCGTCGACCTTCACAGGTCAGGCAGAGGCTACAAGAAGATTGCCACTCAACTGCAGCTGCCCATATCTACTGTGAGAGGAATAATTAAGAAGTTCAAAACAACTGGAACAGTGGTAAACAAGCCTGGACGAGGACCCAAGTTTATTTTGCCACCACGCACAGTGAGGAGGATGGTAAGAGAAATCAAAATATCTCCAAAGCTCACTGTTACAGAATTACAACAAATGGTAGCATCCTGGGGTCACAAAGTCTCCAAATCAACCATCAGGCGCTGTCTACACGCCAACAAGCTGTTTGGGAGGCATGCACGGAGAAAACCTTTCCTCACCCACAATCATAAACGCAAACGTCTGGAGTTCGCCCAGCGGTATTGGGGCTTCAACTGGGACCGTGTGCTTTGGTCAGATGAGACCAAGATTGAGCTTTTTGGCAACAAACACTCTAAGTGGGTCTGGCATGCCACGAAAGATGCGCATGCTGAAAAGCACCTCATACCCACTGTGAAGTATGGGGGTGGGTCAGTGATGCTGTGGGGCTGTTTCGCTTCCAAAGGCCCTGGGACGCTTGTTAGGGTGCATGGCATCATGAATGCTTTGAAATACCAGGACATTTTAAATCAAAATCTGTTGCCCTCTGCCAAAAAGCTGAAGATGGGTCGTCACTGGGTCTTTCAGCAAGACAATGACCCTAAACATATGGCCAAATCTACACAGAAATGGTTAACCAGACAAAAAATCAAGCTCCTCCCATGGCCATCTCAGTCCCCAGACCTCAACCCCATTGAGAACCTGTGGGGTGAGCTGAAGAGGAGAGTACAGAGGAGAGGACCCAGGTCTCTGGATGATTTAGAGAGATTCTGCAAAGAGGAATGGCTGAAGATCCCTCTTTCTGTCTTTTCCCATCTTGTGAAACATTATAGGAGAAGATTAGGTGCTGTTTTGTTGGGGGTTGTACAAAATATTAACAACAGGTGTGCTAATAATTGTGACACACATTATTTGATGTCAAATAATTATTTCTTTATGTGGGATTTTTTCCCCACTGAATAAATGCACTTGTATTGAAGGTTGGATTTTTCTCTTTTTTTCCATTAAGGTCCCATATTATTTAGATTAAAATAATAATAATTGGAAGCTAAAAAACACATCTCAACCAGGGGTGCCAATAATAATGGAGGGCACTGTAGATATAATTAGTGTTCATAATGATGACAATGTTTGCATGCATTAAAACAAATAAAAACAAAACACTACAAAAATATGGTTTGTTTAGTGCTAAAACGTTTAGTTCATGCAGCCCACATGTAGTTAAATCTCTGAAACATTTTGATAGGTTAAGAGATGAATCTCATTGGGCTCCTCTTATAAGCGCAATACTAGTCGTGGTGGAAACCAAGCAGATCTGTTACTGAACCACCTTAGCAGTGTACCACTTTGAGGGTTTTAGGAGGTAACCGAATGGCTGTATTATTCCAGTGGTGATTGAAAGCCATCATCTGATAAAGATTGATGCGCAAATCAGAGGCAGGAATTTCTCAGCGACCAGCATCGAAAGTCTCAAATGAATGCCTACCCTCACACACACATCCACCACACGGACTCATTTGGGTTGGGAAATGAGGAAACCTTCAGCAAACAGCTCCTCGGGAAGAAACAGAAAAAGATGACAATTCATCCTGAATTATTCATCCACCTTTAATTATTGATGCAGAGGATTAGGGCTCTTGGATACCTCACTGCGTAGACAGTCAACACTAGGCTACCTTCAGAATGGGGGAGATTGCAAGAGAGAGAGAGAGAGAGAGAGAGAGAGAGAGAGAGAGAGAGAGAGAGAGAGAGAGAGAGAGAGAGAGAGAGAGAGAGAGAGAGAGAGAAAGAGAGAGAAAGATTGGACTTCTGACTGGATCCCACTAACTACCTAGGTGGAGTGCTACACCCTCCCGACTCCTCTCTGCAAGCTGCCCAATTTATTTTCTAATCAAACAGAGGATTTAAATGAGCTGTGGCGGCGCAAAAAGTGTGTGTGTGTGTGTGTGTGTGTGTGTGTGTGTGTGTGTGTGTGTGTGTGTGTGTGTGTGTGTGTGTGTGTGTGTGTGTGTGTGTGTGTGTGTGTGTGTGTGTGTGTGTGTGTGTGTGTGTGTGTGTGTGTGTGAATAAGGGGCGGGGTTTGTTTGATTCTGTCTGTTTGCCTTCAATGTGCAGATATGCTTTTCTGTAATTGCTAACAGTCGCTTTTATTTGCTAACTTCCGTCATATTTTTTCCTCAACCACTTTTTTCCCCACTTGCCACCACGACTCCCTGGATGAGACAGACAGAAGAGTATCGACAAAGACGGCGGTTTCGACAAATCAACGCTAGGAATGACAACAGAGTTTAAGATGGCCTAATGCCAGAATACACTAGAACATTGATACAAAACAAACGCAGATAACGAACGTCCCTACCCATTTTGTTCCCATCCCTTTTTGGTCCATACATATGCAGCCCATGAGGAGGTGGGGTTGACTAACCAATTCAATGCATTCAATCTATTCTTAGCACTCCCCTACCTAAGTAGACAATCAACTTATTCCTATTCTACAGGCACCAATGCAATGCTTTTCTAATTTAAAAATAAAAAACAATGTCGGTCCCTGTAACCTCCCTCAAAATAAATAAATAAAAATAAATTAACAAAAACTACATGAAAGCCATTATCTTCATGTGACGTAGGGCCTTCTACTGCACTTGATAACACTGCACTTGATAACACGCTCCTTGTTGAATTTCTGCCTTTGTCTAGTCTTTCTCTTGCCCTCTCAGCTACAAAGAGTCACAATGAGGAGTTTTCAGTCCAGTGCCCCCGGGCAATAACAAAGAGCTGCCACACTGTACCAGCTAGTGCCCCCTTAACAGCTGACGACGGGAATACCATGGTATGAAGAGAGCACATCTGTCATTGACAAAATACAACACAATCCCATTTTCCAGTATACAAGTATCATGTCACTTGCTCAATGTTTGTTTTCCCCTCTTCCCCCCAGTCTCTTTCATTCTCCGACTCTCTCGAGCTCTCGCTCTCGCTCTCTGTAAGTGTGTGGTTGTTTCTGTGTGTTTAACTGCTTCAACTATTCAATGAGGTGAGTTGCAGTAGTCCAAGTTCATGGTAGACACTGATCGTTGCTCTGAGGGGAGAAGAAAGTGGAAGGGCCACATTTACTTTTCATTGTTGGCAGTGACAGAAAAATGAACTTCCATTTTAGGAAGACCTGCAGGCTACACTGTGCCTGCCTTGTCAACTAAAGCTTCTGCCTTGGGGGTAATCTTCCCTGCAATTTTTTCCACAAGCGCAGTGTGGATAGACTCTCACACACAGAGAGAGCGAGCACGAGAGAGAGCGAGAGCGAGAGAGAGAGAGAGAGAGAGAGAGAGCGAGAGCGAGAGCGAGAGAGAGAGAGAGAGCGAGAGCGAGAGAGAGAGGACTTCTGACTGGATTAGTCCAGAATGCCCGGGGGGAGATAACAAGGTGACTTGCATGACCATCAGCAGAGGAGAGTGTCATGTTGTCAAGTGTCATGTTAGGAATCCAGAGGGTGACAAGGCTGAGGGACTTCAGCCACTGACTTCAGGGGTAGCGGTCAGCACACTGACAAGACCACAGACATGCGACCACAGACTCGTTTGAGCTGCAGGCGAGACGGCAGCGTCTTTAGCCCTGCGTCAAGAGGGCCGTTTTAATACAGCACTGACGACAACATTGACAGCATCTGTTTTTATCGCTCTCCGATCTAATCAAGACTACAAGAGAGAGAAAAAAACAGTGATAAGTAAATAAAAACAAGTGAAGTCTCAAGTGACAACACTGCCTTCTGATCCTAACTGTAGCGACAGGTCTGAGATGGAGGGAATTGAAGAGGAGGTGCTACAATGATTAAAAGAGGAGAAGAGTGATGGAGAGAGAGGAGTAGGATAGAATGAGTGAGGGAAAAAGAAATCAGAAAATGGGACAGAGACAGAGACAGACAGAGAGAGAGAGAGAGAGAGAGAGAGAGAGAGAGAGAGAGAGAGAGAGAGAGAGAGAGAGAGAGAGAGCCCACAGAAGGGTGGAGAAAAAGAGAGAGGGAGCAAAACAGACAGGTAGGAAGATGGAGGGAGAGAAAGTGACAAGGAGCGAAAAAGAAGGGAGGGAGGAGAGGGGAAAAATGTAGTTAGGAAATAAAGAGTGAGAGACATGAGGCAGAGGAGAGAAAATGATTAAAGTCACAGTGGAGACTGAAGAGTCCCTGGCGTGCTAACTTCTCCTCTCTGGCTCCTTCACACCTCAGGGTGTGGTGTGTCCACACAGGCCCTGAATGATGACACTTATTTGCACACACGCACAGACTCTCACACGCGCGCACACACACAAACACACGTTGAGTGCATATGCACACACGGCCACACGGCCGCACGGCCGCATACACACACACACACACGGACATGCACACACGCACGCACATGCTCACACCCCCACCTCCCTCTGGTTTACTCTTCAGCCCTGATCAACATAAATAATTACACATGTATACATAACTAGTAAAATAGAGAGGCAAAGGGAAAGAGATAGAATATTAGAAAAGGAGAGAGGGAACGCCAAAATCTCTCAATCGTCATGGAAGTAAGACACAACGATTAAAATATAAATCAATGACTGTCAGAAAGGCAGTCAGGCATTGCCAAAAATTAAACAAGATGCATCTATAATTGAATAATGGAAAACTCATTATTTTATGTGCAGATCAGAAGCGCTTCAAGATAAAAACAGCAACAGAAACAAAATGGGAAAATAACTAACTAAATAAGTAAATAAATAACTAAATAAATAAATCAATAACTAAATAAATAAATAACCAAGATACAATAGTGCACTGGCCAAACTTTACAACTTATTGAAGTCAAATAATACTGTTATTATTTATATAATACGGTTGTGCACAAGGACTCTTTGTACTCAAATAATACTGTGTTGCGATTGTGAACATAAAATACATGATGTCCTTGACTACAACAAACCGAACACCATTCATTTAGGTTTTGGAGATAATACAGGCCTGGCTGTTTTAAAAATTTCATAACTTCTATTATTACTATTGGTCATTTTTATTACAGCTTCATGTGAACCTGTATGGTCGCTCTTGTAGAGAAAGACAGATCATGCTTCCAGTCATTCTACGGCCCCCTCTGATCTAATTGCTGCTCATGTAGCACTCCCTGGTGTTCAGATATAGCATTACAAAAACAACAGCTCAGGCATGGACCAAACAGTGCCAGGGCTGGACAGGTATGCATGAGGGTAAGTGACCACTGATCAAATGTGGCCAACTGTAGGATTTGGACAACAATGACCATTCGATTGCTGGTCATATGGAGACTTATCTAAATCACACATATGTCTTACAAAGCAGAATTTAGAGCATAGACCTTGGTTGCAGTTCAGCAATTGTCCGTTAACTGGTTTTTGGGTTTCTTTTAACTTCCTTAGCCATCAAGTCTAAATGGACATATCAGCAAGGTCCTTCTTTTAAGAAACTAACCACAGGGTATATACACCAATCTTGAAGTCAAATGTACTACCATTTAATACCCTTTTTCACTATCTTTAGATTTTTTTTACAACCATCATGACACTCCGATGCGAGTATTAACAAGACATCTTTTGTAATTTCTAGCTCCTTAACATTACATTACACTTTTTTTTGCAAAAAGACGGCCGAAAGAGAGCAGTGCGGCAGGACGGTACCATGCTCAGGGTACCTCAGTCATGGAGGAGAATGGGGGAGAACACTGGTTAATTGGGCTACTTCCCCCACCAACCTGGCAGGTTGGCAACCTGACACCCCTAACCGCGTACCCATGACTGCCCTCATACTGTCCTCAGATACAGAATTAATGAATTATTTTGTCAAAATGAAAAAAAATAATACCTCGTTTTTCAAAAAATAATACCTTTTGAGCAAATTTACCACTTTTAAGGCCATTAAATTTTGCCTTTTTAATTTATCACCTTTTAATACTTTTTAAAACCCTGCATACACCCTGAACCAAAGGCTAATGTGATTGAAACACATATAGTACTTTAATCTGCATAGCTCTCTAAAATGACTTTACATAACATTAAACATAATGTCAAGCTGAGAAACGCCACATCTTCAAGTGTGAAAACGTTATCAAGGACAATCGCAGTGCTCTGCTGCCCCCCATGCCTCGATTCAGAGTTCTGCACACACCTCGGTTATCTATGCAGGGTCCACTGAGAAAGGATGCCTCGGTACAGTGTATGTGAACTTGTGAATAAAAAAAGACCTGCAAAGGTTATGGAGGCTAACCTCAACTGGGAGATCAATCATGATTCAGATGTATTGTACATTTAGATTGTGGACTGTAAAGACTGTGAATGTTTTTGGTTCCATCCTATAAACTGTTGTTCCCAAAACGGTTAGAAGAGAAAACAAATCGTTCATTAACCGGTTAATTGCGTTCCTTTAATTTTGTGATATTTTAAAATATATGGCCTCTATTAGTTACTTTTGCCTATAGTTGCTACTTCAGTTAAGGGACTGTACGTGCCTTAGATGGCGAATATATTCAAAGTTTATTTTGCATGTCCCGCTGTAGTTCAGTTCAGAAAATGAGTGCTGGTCACAGGCTTGACATGATGATGGTGCAGGACTCGCCATAATGATGGATGGCTGCATCATATTAATGTTCACGAGAGCTCATTAATATTACTAAATGTATTCAGTTCATGTTTGAATTTAAAAATAAATGCTAAAGATTGATTTGCAAACGAATTATGATTACATTACATTACCTATATTCTGATTATCTGGTAGTCAAACTCTCCCGGTTCTATTCATGGATTGAGTGGACTAAACAGGGTGTAAACCTGAACAGGTAATCTCATTGTACACAGTATAGCCACTTTAGGAACAGAATTAACCGGTTATGGTTTTTTTGTTCCAGTTCTGCTCTGGAACATTAAAAAAAGTTATGTTTCTGGTTTTGTTTCTGTTTCAAGCAAAATGGCAAACGTTTCCGTTTTCCAATTTTTTTCTCAAAGCCTTCTTGTGGATGGTAGATTTTCAGGATAAAAGGCTGCATTGGATGGCAGGTTGTGAGTGACCTCACAAGACTGTGTGTACACTATGAGATGTTGTGAGCGACGTCTGAAGGCTCTGTGTTAAGACTTCAGGAAGGTGCTGAGTGAACCAGAAAGTCTGTGTCTGTGTGTGTGTGTGTGTGTGTGTGTGTGTGTGTGTGTGTGTGTGTGTGTGTGTGTGTGTGTGTGTGTGTGTGTGTGTGTGTGTGTGTGTGTGTGTGTGTGTGTGTGTGTGTGGATTGAAGGGTGTGTCCTATGCAGGTTGGTCCTTTCTCACCTGTTCTGGCTAGTGCTGGCAGAGGGCGTGATGTCTGGGGTCAGGACATACAGGCTGTTGTTCTTGGGTAAATGTAAACTCTTCAGCACGGTCTGTTGGGGCGAGAGAGAGAGAGAGAGAGAGAGAGAGAGAGAGAGAGAGAGAGAGAGAGAGAGACCAAAACATTCAATCAAAAAACAGAGGGGCAACAGAGGCTTCAGCCTCCTCAAAATTCAAAGAGAGAGAGGAGAACTTACAACAAACCCACTTACTGCACATTATGCTTTGGATTCAAAACGCACCATAGTTCATTGTTCTGTAGCCATGGCTCTGTGCTTCCAAAAAAGGGACTTGGACAAAACCTCTTACATTACCAGCCAATCAGCATTCAGCATTGAAAGCACAAGGCAGAGGGGTAATATGATAGGCTGCTGAGCTCAAATATCAGCCCTTTTGACAGAAACCAGGGACTGTACCTGGAGCTTATGGTTGCACTGCAATTTCTCATAGGCTACTAAACTACGGTAGTTCCTCAGAACGGCTTTGTGTGTGTGTGTGGTCAGACTGGGATACTAAATTTATGTGAGCAGTTCTGGCACAATGCCACTCAGATAAAAACGTGCGCACGCACACGCACTACTCACACTGTCAGACACGTCACCGCTCTTCCAACCCTTCAGCTGCATCTTGGCCATGGGCACCTGGAGCTCTGTCTCCAGAATCTGTTTGATTTCACCTGTGGACAGAAGAAAGGGGTGGGGGACAGATGGGTTGGCAGGACAAGAAACAGGATTTAGGGGTTTGTACTGTAGGGTCGATAAGAAAAGATTGAAATCTTCTCTGCCAATGTAATAATTTGGCAAATATGAACACTTTGCTCCTGGGGGCAGGGCGGTACCCTGTGTGGCAGCCACTGCCAACGGTGTGTGAATGTGAGTATGAATGGATGATTGTGAGGCGAACTTTGTGAGGCGCTTTGACTGCTCGAAAGAGTGGGAAAAGCGCCATATAAATACAGTCCATTTACCAAATTTACTTTGACCATCTTACCATTTAACCAATTTACTTTGATTTACCTCCATTTTAATCGTCATAACATTACTCAGACAGTTTCTAAGTAAACAACGGGCATTAGTGGACAAAAAGTTATACATCTTCTATGTATTACTGAGAGAGTGTTAAGGGGGATTCATACTTGGCGTGACTGGCGCTAGTCTCCTTCATACTTCACTCGCGACCTCACTCGCGACCTCACTCGCGCCGTCACGTGACCCAAAATGACGTCACACGCCGTGGCGCAAGCTGCCGTGGCGCGACGTCGTGCACCCCACATTTTTTGTAACTTGTAGTGCGCCACCAGCGACCATGCAGGTAGGCAGACAAAGCAGGAGTTGCGAAGAAAGGCTACAACTACTGTAGGCTACTACAGAATCAATCCTGCATCATTTTGAGGATAATAAAATGTCCTAGAGAGTTATTTTATCTTCTCTCTTAAATGTTGTTCAGTGAAACAATTGTTTACTTTGTTCAGAAGCACGTTGTGTTCGGCGATCTATTTATAAATTCTGCCGCCAGAACAATGCTCTCACATGGTCTTGGAATGATCTGGCAATGTAGGCTACAACAAAAAATATATGTTTCAATGTGGTAAGTCACAAGTCAGACGTTCAGTAGCCCTACAGCAGCCGTGTTTGGTTTTCTATTTGATACATCCGTAGAACTCACGCTGCGAGTTGCGAAAGATACTGCCGTTTCTCTCATGAACAGCAGAGGGCACTTCCGACAATGCGAGCGAAAGCCTTTTGAAGTATGAATAGTCTGGCGCAAGTGATGACGTCATTAATGGTTCTCGCGCCAAACGCGCCAAAGTGCGCACGTGAAGTATGCAGAGCCCTTTAGTCAAAACATTTATCAGTTGTTGAAGGCCTAGCCGTGGATCTAACGGCTGGGCACTGGACTGCTACGCTGGCGACCAGAGTTCGGTTCTGGTCGGACCAGAGTTCGATTCTGGCCCGGATCATTTGCTGATCCTTCACCCGTCTCTCTATCCCAACTCGCTTAATGTCTCTTAGTGGGGTCGTAGGCATGTGCATTTTTTGTCAGTCATTTCAAATTTGTGTTAAAGTTTGGTTTTCACTCCCAAGTTGAAGTTTAGGGTCTATAGAACAATTTGGGTTCGAGTGTCAAACACACAGATACCAAAATGGCCTGCGGGGGGCGCTCTAAAATATATAAACTGCTATAACTTTTTATTAGTTTAACCAAATTTAACATATGAGGTATGCATGGATTCAGCATTAAGAGGAGGAGCTGGTGAGCTAAGTATTTGGTTACCAGATTAAAGACACACTATGTCATAAACACACTTTTAGCCCATGGACAGCAAAATTCAGGTTTTTTTTTAAGATAAAAGGTGGAAATGCCCTCCAAGTTGCAATGAAACATAATTTATTGTTACAAGTTATTGTAAATTAAGCCTGGTATATCATTCAACTTGATTTGTTAAGAATATCCCTGAAGCACAAAGATACCTAGGATACCTATACGCAAATATGGCTGCATAAAGCCTATGTGATATTTAGGATCCAACTTGCAACTTTGAGTTTATGAATTTAGGATCACAAGTATCAACTTTTTTCGATGAAGCCATATTCTATTCACACATAAAATCACAAAAAAACGTTATATCTGGAAGAAAATAAATCAATAATAACAATAATAATAATAATAATAATAATAATAATAATAATAATAATAATAATAATAAGACTGCATTTCCGGAGAGACAATGCTATTGGTATGCTTGCGGATTATGCACACACACAGAGCTGTTGTATACACACACAGAAACACGAGGGAAAGAGATAGAGGTGTGTGTGTGTGTGTGTGTGTGTGTGTGTGTGTGTGTGTGTGTGTGTGTGTGTGTGTGTGTGTGTGTGTGTGTGTGTGTGTGTGTGTGTGTGTGTGTGTGTGTGTGTGTGTGTGTGTGTGTGTGTGTGTGTGTGTGTGTCTCTGTGCGAGAGAGAGAGAGGTGTGTGTGTGTGTGCGTGTGCGTGTGCGTGTGCGTGTGCGTGCGTGCGTGCGTGCGTGCGTGTGTGTGCATGCATGTATGGAGATGCTTCAGGTGCCTTTCAGCAATGGGTGGGTAGGGAGAGGTAAGGGTGGGATTCAAACCTGCAACCCTCTGACAGACCAACACCCTACCCAGTAGGCCACTGCCACTTACTGACAGCAGAGGTCTGCATGTGTGTGTGTGTGTGTATGACTGAAGATTCTAAAGGTGACAGTTTGGCAGTCAATAGCTGAGTAATATGTGCAGTCTTATTTTTACGCTGTCATATCTCCAAAAGTTTTGCAAGTTGTCAGATGATATTGACACACAAATGGCACAAACCTGCTCTTCATGTCAAAGCTGAGATCACTTTTCTTGGCCAAATTGTTCAGTCAAAAAATGGACATATTCAGGCCTATGCGCTGAGCTGTTCACATAGTTTTTTTGTAAGTGAATGGGGTCACATCATAGGGATTTTAAAACTGCTCTCTTTGTAACATTTTTAAGAGTTGGCTTATGATATTCACACAGTTTGTATTCAGAGCCAATACCTCTCTGACAATGCCTTTACCTAGTTGATACAAAAACCCCAGGACAGGTCACCTCTCACTCTAACTGCCACAGTTTGTGACATTATCATCTTGACCATTCTACCATTCATTTCAATGAGGGGGAAAACAGAGAGAAAACTGAGGAAAAACAAGTCTGGTGAACGAATGAAAGGGGGTAGGCCAGCGAAAAATACTCCACCCTGAGACCTTTTCGAGCTGTTCGTTTTGGCACTCGAACCGTGTCTCTATCTCGAACGCTGCAACGATTCAAAGCCGCTGTACTAATGAATGGCGATTCCCATATGCCGAGGTGAATGGAAAAATGTAGAATAATAATAAACTGTTGATGAACAATGAATATGCTTTCCCGCAAGCATACTAAATAAACTGTTGGAGAACAATTAGCATGCTTGCTGGGGGCAAGCAGAGGCCTTTGGCAAGCATACTAAATAATACTATAGGACTATTTCATACATGGTAGACACAATCATCTGCTCTGGGAACTGTCCATTTGTTACCAGCGTAGTTGACAGGAATGAAAACCGTTCTTATTATCTGCATTTGCCAGAAATGCCTGCCAATCTGGTAACAAATGAACAGTTCCCAGATTTTGACTACACTACCAAAGATGCCGTTGCCAAAGATGTTTTCCAACTAGAGGTGAAGTGCAGCTGTACTAGTACTTGTACAAATAGACCTGCCAGGTCTCGGTGCAAGTGCATGAAGGCAGAGTTAAAGTGCACACGTCTGTGCAAGTGCACATACAATTTCTAAGACTGACCACTGACTGTTTTTGCATCTGTTCTCTGTCATAGTTATTGTAGAGTGGAGTATTGGAATATTAAATGTTAGCCCTATGGTCTTCTGTTTACTTTTTGAATGCAAGAAAAAATTATGTTCCCCATAGTATTTATCATCATCATCATCATCATTATTATTACTATTATTATTACTATTATTATTATTATTGATTTACTTTCTTCCAGATATAAAGTGTTGAAGTTGTGAATAAAATGATGGCTTGATTGAAAAAAAGCTGGTACTCATGATCCTAAATTCATAAACTCAAAGTTGCAAGTTGGGTCCTAAATATCACATAGGCTTTATGCAGCTATATTTGTGTATATGTATCCTAAGTATCTGTGTGCTTCAGGGATATTCTGAACAAATCAAGTTAAGTGATAACCCAGGCTTTATTTACAATAATTTGTAACAATAAATTATGTTTCATAGCAACTTGGAGGGCATTTCCACCCTTTATCTTAAAAAAGCCCGGATTTAGCTGTCCATTGGCTAAAAGTGTGTTTATTACATATTGTGTCTTTAATCTGGTAACCAACTATTTAGCCCACCGATTTCTCCTCTTCATGCTGAATCCATACATACCTCATATGTTAAATTTGGTTAAACTAATAAAAAGTTATAGCAGTTTATATATTTTAGAGCGCCCCCCGCAGGCCATTTTGTTATCTGTGTGTTTGACACTCGAACTCAAATTGTTCTATAGACCATAAACTTCAACTTGGAAGTGAAAACCAAACTTTAACATCAATTTGAAATGACTGAGCCTATTACGACCCCACTATCTCCTCCACTGTCCCATGACAAAGAAAGTATATATAAATGCAGGCATGAAAACGGGTCAGTGGTGAAAAAAGTGAGAAAGGTGTGGCGTGGCGGGGTGGCGCGGTGGCACGCAGCGGCGCGTGTGCTGCAGCGTTGCGTGCGCATGTGCGGTGTGCAGTGGCGTTTTTGGGGGATAGTGTTGTAGGCCTATAAGAGTCATACTAGGGGGGTCTGGGGGCATGGGAAAAAATTTAGCTAAAACCGTCTTTAAATGATGAATTTTGAGCATACTGTAGCGTTATTTCATGATTGTCATGCTGTCATGTCTGATGAGTGGGGCAGATAGATAGATAGATAGATAGATAGATAGATAGATAGATAGATAGATAGAGAGAGAGAGAGATAGAGAGAGAGAGAGAGAGAGAGAGAGAGAGAGAGAGAGAGAGAGAGAGAGAGAGAGAGAGAGAGAGATACAGTAGAGAGAGAGAGAGAGAGAGAGAGAGAGATAGATAGATAGATAGATAGATAGATAGATAGATAGATAGATAGATAGATAGATAGATAGATAGATAGATAGATAGATAGATAGATAGATAGATAGGGTTTTGGTTCTCAGCCTTTTTAAAAAATAAATTCCCCCTTGACCCCATCAAAACCCTGCCAATGCCCCCCTTAAAAATAAAATAGACTAATGCCCCCCACTAAATATAAATCGGTAGATTTTTAATATGTCATTTAGATGTAGGCTACCAAGGGATTACAAAAAACTTGGCATGGTTCCTATATAATTCCTAACAATTTGTCCCGTGTCAAACGATTGACTAAGTTAGGCTTCGCTCTTTCTCCCTCTCCCTCTCTCTCGTGCGTGCTATAAGAAGCCGCAGCATATGATTCGAAGCATGATGTTGGATGCCTCGCGTAGCATCTTCCCCGTAGCTCCTACTAGATAGGCCTACTTTCGCCATTTCGTAGCACACAGACCCGTTAAAATAGCCGTCAGGAAAACGTGTCGTAGGCCTACCCAAGCTTTCATTAACGGAGCTCTTTTGAGAATAAATACTTTTTCACGTGGGCAGGGCAAATGCGGTTTCAAATTATTAGGAAAAACAGCTTAACCACTGTGGCTAACTACATCCACTCACTTCTCATCGAAATGCTTGCGTCTTGATGTTCTCATAACAAGAATCATGATCTCAAATAGCTACCTCTCTGGGAAACGTGTAGACTATCTGTGACAGATCGTTTGGACATTTTCTTATAATCAGAGATGTTCTAGAACTATAAAGAAAGATATTTGATACAACCACGCCAGCCCCGCAGACCAAAGCGGCACCTGTTTTAAATTGCGCTTTCAAAGAGAAGTATGAAGGGCGGGACTTAGATTGAGCTCGTTCACGTTATTGGCTGTGCCGACAGCAACAAATGCTGTGATTGGTCAAAGGTCATTGTCAGTTGTGGAATCTCTCCTGAAACTGTATGAAATTTTATGCGGTAGAGCGCTACACAATGATACAGTAAGTTGGCGCTACACTTTTCTCCTCGCTCGAGCCCCCCCCCTTAACATTTTCTCCTCGGATCTACACGATTCACAGAAATGACCCATTTTGATTTCAAAACGGCGAATTTCGCCGAAAGGTGAGGGATTTTCATGCCTGTAAATGTGATCAGTGGCATATGCATTAGACCAGTGGTTTTCAAAATGGGGGCCGGGCACACCTGGGGAGCCGTGATGGGATGCCAGGGGGGGAGCGGCAAGTTGGCAGGAAAAAACAATAGCGAAATAAAATGAATCATTTAATAAATTGAATAACTTAATTAGGCAAAATAAACTAAAAATAAGGTTAACAATCCAAGTAGAATCATGTTTTTCTTTACAATGTTTATACATGTATTATGCTTTCTGTAGAACTTGAATGGGTTTAGGAATGCGTCGGGTACACGGAAAATATAGGTGTCATGTCAGGGGGGCCTTGGCTGGAATCTACTGGTACATGGAGGGCCTTGTCATGGTAAAGTTTGGGAACCACTGCGTTAGACCATTTCTTATTCCATTTATACTAATACACTAAACCCGCCTGTCCAGCGTAGTATAGTGAAGTAGCAGCAGGCTTTCACTGATTCAACAGAAGAGGGCGGTAGGGGACTGACTGACCAAATCGCTGACAGCCCTTTCAGTTTTATTTCTTTGAAACGATCTGAAGCTTATAGTTGGTGAATAAGTGCAACTTGCTAACGATTCAGAGAAACTTAGTGTGTGTGTGCGCGTCCACACCAATCAAACTTTCAAATTAACAAACAATTCACAGAAACTGACACATATAAGTGTGTGTGTGTGTGTGTGTGTGTGTGTGTGTGTGTGTGTGTGTGTGTGTGTGTGTGTGTGTGTGTGTGTGTGTGTGTGTGTGTGTGTGTGTGTGTGTGTGTGTGTGTGTGTGTTGTTGTTCCTAGAAATGATGGTCTTCTATTCAATACCACAATGACCAAAGAAATTCAACACATCAGATTAAATACAAATGACTGTTGCACATGAAAAAAAATATTGGTGCCCTCATTTGTATCAAACAAGTCTCGGACTCTGTGGACAGGCTGAACAGCGACACTTCATGACAATATGCAATTCTGTAAAATCAAACTTCTGTGTTTGTGAATTCACATTGAAAATCAGGTAAAAGAAGGTGAATTGGAATGAGATGCGTTTTGTCTTTTTTGTGTGCATGCAGTAGACCTCTGTGAAGAAACGTGTGCTCTGCTCTTCGCATTGAGTTGTGTGTGTACCTGACAAAAAAACCTGACAAACCCGGCAAATAAAACGACCGAGCTGAAACAAGCGTCTTATCTGTAAAGATCCGTCTAACCACCACAGCCTTCTTCTGTAGTAGTCACATGGACCTCAAGCCCCAGTTTTGGCGGGCTTCAGAGAAGACTGTGGTGGCACGCGCTGCCTTCTTGTGGATTGCACACCGCCGCCTACCAAGAACGCTCAGGGAAAAAAACAACAAACACACTGAGCACTTCTCAGAAGACATAGACATAGACAAAGGCACACACAAACACACCTTCCTGTGTTGCTCTTTTGTGGGGGAAGTTTTCAAATAAGGAAGTGAAGAGGAAGAAATAAAGACATGCTAGAGAGCTTTTGAAAAAAAGTTCAATGGCAGGTGTATACCTCTAACAGTCACTCGAAGCCCAGAAACTTGTGTATGTGCAAAAGGACCACACACAGCTCTCTCTGTGTGTGTGTGTGTGTGTGTGTGTGTGTGTGTGTGTGTGTGTGTGTGTGTGTGTGTGTGTGTGTGTGTGTGTGTGTGTGTGTGTGTGTGTGTGTGTGTGTGTGTGGTATGTGTAGGACTGGGTACCGAAATTCAATTCTTTGATGGAACCGAATTAAAAGCTAAGGTTCTACTTGGCATTGAAACGTGCCTTGTCTGTCGGTTCCACGTTTCGGTTCCTGAAGTCTGACTGTCAGAGCCATCAAATGTGTGTTTAAGCACGCGGCCATTTCAGCCAATCACAAGTGTCACAAACTGACCACGCTCCTCCTCTTCCCGTTTCGCACCTCATTGATAAGACAGCTGATATTCAACCAGCTGATTGTACTATTGAGAAACAAAAACATGCCGTCGAAAGCGTGGCTATATTTCAGGAAAGTAGATAAGGAGGAGCGCGCTGCAATATCTGCGATAAACTAATAGGCTATCATGCAAGAATGGCAATACATCCAACCTGTTCAAACACCTGCTCTTGCATTCGATTAACTTGCGTGCAGAGTTGCAGCATCTTACAACGGCAACACCGTCAACCTCAACCATGACCTCGACTCTTCAGGAAGATGTCTCTGACTCCTTGGAAACATGTTTTTCCATGAAAAGAGCTAACTTAGAAAGAACTGGTCTTGTGTTGGGGACGTACAAATGTAGCCTATTTAGACCGTCGGTTTAATTCGAGGGAACAAAGAACACAGCGACAAAACAGATTTCCTCTCTATCCGGCTGGAGAATAACGCCATTGTTTACTTGAAGTAGCGGCCGCTTAAGGTTAAATAACTGTGGATTGAAATAACATAAAAACGTTCCGTAAAAAACTGTAAAAAGCTAAGAATCTCAGCTTTCGAACAAGCCCTAACACATGTCTGTAGGTCTAGGTTAAGGAGATCGCTGGCTGTTAGGAAAAAAATGACGAGATAAAAAAAATGGATGGAAAGCGCTATTTTTTCACTTGCAACAGCGGCCGCTTACAGTTCAATAACTTTTGAATGAAAGAACATAAAAACGTGCCGTAAAAAACTGTAAAAAGCTAAGATTCGCAGCTTTCGAACAAGCCCTAACACACGTCTGTAGGAGAAGGAGATCGCTGGTTATATATATATTCAGACCTATATATCTTTTAGATTAGGACTCTTTGTGCTTTCACGCCATGGTGAATCTAAGCTAGTGTTGTCGCGGCTACTTGCAGCAGCTGATCATACGGCCCAGTTCTAGTCCCTGTATGGAAATGCGTGCGAGACAGCACCATCGAGCCCCCGTCAAGTTTCATGGATATTTATGAAGCCTAGTTGTGTTAGAACAGTTCTGCAGAACCTAGTAGAAAAGCCCCAGCTGTCGACAGACTGGGTAGCGTAGGCTACATTAAAAAATCATGTCAGGCACGCTTGACATAGGTACCGGAAGTGAAGTTGCACCGTACAGCAGAACAATTTTGATCAGACATGAGTACATTTATCAGTATCAAAACCGTTTATTATACTTGCCAAGCCATGCCGAGAGGACAACTTGCAGCATGCAATTAATCATGAATGCTGTGTAGAATTAAATGCCTTTAACCCGCCATTGCTTAAGTCACGATGAGCGCCGCCTTGTGGCAGGCAGGGAAACTCGTGATTTGCAGACCCGTTACGCCATCTACTGGCCACTTTGGGTAACTGCAGGTTTAATTCAGGGTTTCTAGGAACCGAAAATGGAACCGTTCTGGTACCGGAACCGAAACGAAGGAACCGGAAATGGAACCGGAACCGAAAATTGTCAATCAATACCCAGGCCTAGGTATGTGTGTGGTATGTGTGTGTGTGTGTGGTATGTGTGTGTGTGGTGTGTGTGTGTGTGGGTGTGTGTGTGTGTGTGTGGGTGTGAGGGTGTGAGTGAGGGTGTGAGTGAGGGTGTGAGTGAGGGTGTGAGTGGGGGTGTGAGTGAGGGTGTGAGTGAGGGTGTGAGTGGGGGTGTGAGTGGGGGTGTGAGTGGGTGATTTTTCAAGTGTTCCCAGAAGTGATGGGCTTCTTCTTTTCAATGCCACAATGACCAAAGGAAATAAAACACATCAGATAAAAACATTACTGACTTGTTGCAGATAGACCGTATATAAATGGAAAAAAATAGAGATGCACGATATATCAGCATTAACATCGTTACTGGCCGATATTTGGCATTTTTTTTACATATCGGTATGAGTCGGATACGAAGAACTCAGACGATATAACAACCAATATCATATTTCTTATTTATGCAGAACAACCAACTGTATATTTGTTCACAGAGGTCCCCAAACTGGGGGCCGTGACCCCCTTCCTTATAGTGCTCCTTCATAACGAGAAACAAACACTGTTGCAAAGGCTTTTAAGTGACAACTGGTTACTTAAGAGTAAGAGTAAGGGCCAAAACATACCAAGGCGGAACGGAACGTTAAAAAACGCGACCGTACACCAAGGCGGTAAAGCGTCGCGGAACGGGCACGTTTTTTACCGGCGTCGGTGAAAATACATTGAAACATATCTGTCCTTACACACCAACCGGCGGTAGTCGAGCATCAGCGGCGCGGGAGCCGGCTCCGCGCCACGCTGCATTTGGAAAATAGAACGAGCGTATTTTTCACGCCGGCGACCGGCGGTGTCTCATTCAAATGAATGGCAAAGTAGCATGCTAGCTTTGGCTGTGGGGAGGGTTTTGAATAGGACTGGCCGCGCATGCCGACGCTGTCAGTGTGAAAGGCAGAGAAAAACACGCCGGCCAAAACTAAGCAGAAAGACTGCGTTCGGCCGGGACCGTTCCGTTCCGCCTTGGTATGTTTTGGCCCTAAGAGTAACTTTATGAATCCCCAGGGGGAAATTAAGGGTAACGTTATTCATGAGTTAAAACACGTTTGAGAGAAAAAGAAGAGATTCTGTTATTAGAATTATATTATATTATATTCAGTCAGTAAGAAATGTTCTCAATTTTGAAAAAAATATATCGATATTGGTCAATATCGGTTATTGGCCAGAACTTTGATTACTTTGCCGGGTAGGTTGTCCTTTGGTCAAAGAGAATTCAATATAAAATCAGATAATTCATTGCAAATCAGAGCAATGTGTACATGCTCACATTTGTCCACAACAACCCCAAGACCTCCCTGCTATCTTTTCTCCATCTCATATGTGGACAAAAAAGCTCAAACAATTGTTCTGAACTTCTTTCTAAGTTTCTAATAGTCTGAGCTCTTGCTTTCTGTACTTCCTGTTAGGGATGCAAATTAACGATTAATTCATTAATCATTAGTTGATAGCCTTATCGGTCGACTTACGATTCATTGATAAGCGGCGTTTTCCCCCCGAAATGTCAATGTTTCTCGAAAAAATTTAATTAAATATTGAGATAAAATACCACATTTAAATTAATTGTATTTCAATTCTTTAATCCAAAGGAGATTTAAATATATTCCCACTATTCACACCCCTCTTCACACACACTCTTCACATACCCATTTCACCTGGGTCTCTTGTCAGTTGAATTGTCGATTACTTGCGATTAATGTTTTTTAATCGTTTGCATCCCTACTTCCTATATCCCTATATCAAAGCTCAAAGATTTTTATTTGCCATTTGTGCGTCTTGCGCAGGCGGTCTGAGTCAATGAATGAAAAAAAAAAACAGGAAAAGAAAAAGTGAACCAAGAAGAGAAGACCGATTCGGAAAAAAAATATGAGGTTGATCATCTGTTTTGCCATCAGTCTGACTGTAAAATAAATTCAAAAAGTGTTTTTTAAAAGTTGTGATACTAGGTTATGAGTATGTGCAGTGCTTATGTCTGAGCAGTTATAGGAGTGATAGGATTACTGCAATAACTTAACCTTTACCACATATTGCCATACTATATCCATGCAACAAAGGAAGCCAGGTGACCACAACACCTCTCAGCTTGACTAAGTGTTCAGGAAAGATAAAAATGTGTCATTTCCAAAGTCGTTGCTCATGGCCTTACCGTACTGCAGTGCTGTCTGTGTGCGTGTGTGCGTGTGTGCGTGCGTGCGCATCCGAGTGGGTCGTGTGCGTGCTCGTGCCCCCTCACCTACTGAGCTGGAGTCCTCCAGCACCACCTCCACGGAGCGCTGACGGTAGTCCACCCGGAAGTGCACCATGCGCGGCTGTCTCTCCACGATGTGGCGCGCCGCCGGGCAGAAGGCAGCAGCAGCGGGCGAGGAGGTGGAGGAAGACGAGGAGGAGGAGGAGGAGGCCGTCGGGTGGCTCGAGGCCGAGGCCGTCGCCGGAGCTTCTCCCGCCCCCGTGTTTGCCGATGCCGCCGCGGCCGCCTCTGCTGCAGAGGGCGGCACCTGGCCGTGGGGGCCAAACGGAGGCGTCTGGGAGCCCTCGCTGGTGTAGTTACTGCCAAGGGAACAGAGAAAGTAATTAGTAATACTACTACAGTATTCATTACTATTACATAAATGAAATTATTTACAGGCTTGTGATCATTTAATGATCGTTTCATGATAACACTATTGCCAAAGGGAGGCATTTGGAAGCTGTCGCTGGTGTGGTCACTGCAAGGGGGACACACAATGCATTTGAGACAATTATTCTTCATTACTGTCGCAGAAATAAATTATTTTCCAAAGTATAACAATATGGCTGAAGGGAGACGTCTGGTGTAGTCACTCTG
Source organism: Engraulis encrasicolus (assembly GCF_034702125.1). NCBI lineage: Eukaryota > Metazoa > Chordata > Actinopteri > Clupeiformes > Engraulidae > Engraulis > Engraulis encrasicolus. The sequence goes on along the minus strand of NC_085862.1, from coordinate 42,130,421 downwards.
AGGGGGCACTAAAGCATTCAATTATTATTCACTTCTGCTACACAGCTAAAGAGGTAGTGGTGCTCCCATCCAAAATACAGGTGCAGTGCAAAAGGGTTGAACAATTAAAAATAAAATGGAATGTCAGAGAATTAGAGTGAATAGCTGTTCCAAGCGAATAGCCTTCAATCAGGCCCTGTAGCTGGCCGAAACATGTTGTCAGTAATTTTAATTATTTACTTTCAAACACGAGCTAGGCTTTATATTAAAGTGGTTTTATCTTAGAAGAGTGCCTTGGCATCCTGCTTTTTCACATACTTTCTATGTCTCGGACAAAGTACATCTTCAAACCACCACCTGTTTCACTACTTGAACGCAGCAGCCCTCTTTCTCTATTCTTTACTGTAACTTACATTATGAGTATGAGTAATTATGAGAGTATCATTTCACACTCCTTATGAGAGTAACGAGTGTAAAATGATATTGACTTCAACTGACTGCCTGGTAGGTGTGATCGAGTGGAATTTCAGTACATGAACAAAATGAAACATCATGAAACCAGACGGTGGGCCCACCACGACAGGTCCTAACAGCAACATAGAAACTGCTGATGTTGGCTTTTTTCTTTTTTAAAGTTTGACATTTTTGTATTAACACATTAGCTTTTGTAGGCGTGAGATTGCGAGGGGAGTATGTGAGGTGGCAGATGAAAGGTTGAGGGACAAACTAAACTCTAGTAATAACAATCCGAGAGAGAGAGAGAGAGAGAGAGAGAGAGAGAGAGAGAGAGAGAGAGAGACACACAGAGAGAGAGAGAGACACACAGAGAGAGAGAGAGAGAGACACACAGAGAGAGAGAGAGAGAGACACACAGAGAGAGAGAGAGAGAGACACAGAGAGAGAGAGAGAGAGAGAGACACACAGAGAGAGAGAGAGAGAGAGACACACAGAGAGAGAGAGAGAGAGAGAGAGAGAGAGAGAGAGAGAGAGAGAGAGAGAGAGAGAGAGAGAGAGAGAGAGAGAGAGAGAGAGAGAGAGAGAGAGAGAGAGAGAGAGAGAGAGAGAGAGAGAGAGAGAGAGAGAGAGAGACACACTCACACACTCACACACAGAAAGATAGAGGAAAGGGGACATGGTTGTTTGTGCTAGCAGGACAAGAGTGCGCATAAATCATGGTACAGCACCAACACAGGCGCCACTGTGCCCCAAAACAAAGGCAGCTATTGACAAGCACGCGCGGCCGCTCCTAGGGTCTCATGTTCGAGGCACAGTGGCTGTGCGGTCTGCACCCAAAACATTTGTTCGGCTAGCAATAATGTGACACTGACACTTTCTTTTCTTTGGAAGAACTTTTCCCCTTCATTACGACAGGACAGTGAGAAGAGCCAGGAAAATAGTGGGGGGAGTGGCCCAGGCTGGATTCGAACCTGGGTCCCCATGGGCATTGTTGCCTGTATATGTGTCCAGCCACAAGAAAAATGGGCCGCAAGTAGGCACTGGGGCATCATAGAGAGAGTGTAGATTCTAAGCTTTACAACCTTACACATGGGAATCTTCTAATATCTTCTAACATCTGTTGCCTTTTAAATGTGTTTACTTCTTAAAGGGACACTGTGTGAGATGTTTAGTTGTTTATTTCCAGAATTCATGCTGCCCATTCACTAATGTTACCTTTTTCATGAATACTTACCACCAGCATCAAATTCTAAGTATTCATTATGACTGGAAAAAATGCACTTTTCATACATGAAAAGAGGGATCTTCTCCATGGTCCGTCATTTTGAATTTCCAAAAATAGCCATTTTTAGCTGCAAAAATGACTGCAGTGCACTCAGACCATACTAGAAAATATTTGTTTATTACTTAGTAAACGTTCATGTAAAGATAAAATTTGGCAATAGGCAGCCCAGTTTCAATGAGCAGTATAGTTGCAGTACCTTTTTTGACCATTTCCTGCACAGTGTCCCTTTAAAGAAGAAAACAGAGAAATCAGCTTTGAAAATGTCCCTTGAAGTTAGCCATTTAAGACAAAATCTTAGGTCTTCCAGACCTAAACTTGCACATTCAGCAAAATAAGGAAATCACAAAAAAATATATCTTTGATGGTGACTTTCTCACTTTTGACATGTGAGTCTGGGTTTGAATCCCAGTCACATTGGGTAAGATGTATTAGCGCGCTTTTGAGAGTGTCTGTGGCTGTTCAGTTACATGAGGCTGACTCATTTCAAATCCCCCTTCTTTCCGTCACGGAGAGGTCTATACGCAAACAGCACCTCAGATAAGACACCTAAGAAGACGTTCAGACCCTGGTCAAAACGTTACTCTTGAAGAGTTGTCTACCACTCTACAACCACAGTTTCCCACTTCATGGCTCAATTTATGAGAAGCGACAGGAAGGGATAACAACACAGGTGTGAGTGAAAAATTAAGAAGTGGTGCATCCCCTCATGAATAATCTCTCTAGGAGGCCATACTGAATGGACAACTTAAATAGATGTAGAAAGTACCATTTGAGGTAGAAGGAAAAAGAAAATCGAAAGAGAGTGATGGATAAACAGAGAAAAAGAACAGCAGTGACTACTAAAAAGACAGGCAGAGACTGACGGAGAGAGAGAGAGAGAGAGAGAATGATGATAAAAGTTTGCTTTAAAAAGGCCTAAACATTGCATCTTGTTAAGTCAGCAACCAAGCCGGGACCAAGAGCTTCCTCCGCCATCTCAGAATGAAAAGGAGGAGAACTTCAGAAATCAAACTTAGCGCCATATTTGAGTGTCAGTAGTGATGGAGTGACGCAAAGCAGCAGCCCATTCTGACGCAGTGACAAGGCAAAGCCAGCAGCAATGCAAACAGTTTGAGAGTCAGTGTACACAGGCTTCACGGCCTGGATATTATGGGCCCAGCCCAAACAGACACTCAATTGTCTCCCCACTTTGCTCTCCCTCCTTCATCCTTGCTCTTCTCTTTACAGTTGACTAATCTCTCTCCCTCTCTCTCTCTCGCTCGCTCTTCATTTGCTTTTCTTCTTCTCCTCTCCGATGTCGTTTCCTCATCTTCTGATAGGGTTTTGCTCTGTCCTTCTCTCCCTCTCTCTCTGTTATTCTTGATTTTCTGTTACTGCTGACGTTGTGACTTCTCCTCCCTCTCTCTCTTAGTTGTGACACAAAACGGCTTTTTCTCGGCTTCTCTCCCGCTCTCCACGTCTGACGGCTGAACACCCCCCCCCCCAAACCCCTGTGCCCGTGCAGAGTGGAGCAGAGCAGAGCAGAGCAGCGCGGCAGTAAATAATGTCTTTTTTCTCGGCAGGATGGGACAAAGGGGCTTCTCTTTTCCTTGGGGGGTCAGCACATATCGCGCTGGGAGGGGGAGCAGGGTGCCAGCACACCGCACAAAGCCCGTATTTATCCCACCTTATTATAATACCAAAAGGTTAAAGACGTTAGGCTCTGGGGGCATGCAGGAAATCGTTATCCAAGGGAGGGGGAACAAACGGACAAAAAAAAGAGAATATGAGAGAGAGGGAATGAGACAGAGAGAGTAAATAGGGACATATTAGGGGAGCGAGAGAGCAAGAGAGCGAGAGAGAGAGAATAGATCATAAGCATAAGAACAATGAAAGAAATGGAGATGGAACTGGGAGAAAGCAAAAGAAGGAGGGAGAGACACGGTGAGAGAGAGAGAGAGAGAGAGAGAGAGAGAGAGAGAGAGAGAGAGAGAGGACCACACAGGTCACGTCCACAGCACATGTCTTCTGCTTTGATCCTCTGCTCCCTGGCCCAGGCACAGAAGGTAGACAGGAGAGACCATAGTTATGCACTGAGACAGCAATGAACTCTCAATGTAAATACTTACTGTACTCAATTACTTACTTACTCCAAGTATGTTACTCAATATCCTACACTGGATTCAGCATACGCAATGAATTCTCACTGTAAATAGTTAATGTACTCAATTACTTACTTACTCTAAGTACTATGTTACTCAATATCCTACACTGGATGAGCATATGCACCATGGCAAAAAACATTTACATTAAATGGCTGGGTAATTGCACCATCCTTAGCATTGCAGGTGTATGTGACACTCGAAGCAACTACATTTTGGCACATGATATTCTTGGTAACACTTTGACGTCGGTGTCATATGCATGTCATAGATAAGACATAAGCTTAAACATTATTATTATTTATGTCCATGTCATAAACATTTTATGACTGTTGGCCTTAAGTGACATTCGGTTAGGCCTGGACGATTTCGATTTCAATTTTAATCGCGATGTCAAAATTTTCTACGACACTATAAATTAGACGTTCGATGCGCATTCAATTTTTTTTTTTTGTCTGAGCGCGCTGTGTACTTTTATTTTGAAATCGCACCCCAGCCGCTAGGAAGAAGCGTGCCATGCCCCGACCCCTCAGTGTGATTCTCCGTCTTTGCCAGTCAGTCACTGCAGGCTCCAGACAGTAGTGACTACGAGGATGGCATCAGAGATTGTAAGGTAGACTACAAGGGAAAGACGGTATCAGAGCCTGTAAATAAATGATTTACAAAGTTCTCTATGCCTCGTTATTGAAAGCAATGGCCCACATTTGATTGCAAACAGTGTGTTAGGACTTGGTTGGTAGCAGTAGCTGTAGCTACTAGCTAGTTGCTAACACAGATGAAGGCAAATTGTGTTTGAGCTCTGCTGGCAGCTAACTAGTGTTACTCAAAAAACAAATTGCTTTTCACACCTTTAAATAGTTCGTTTGGATTGTTAAGCCCCTCTTAAGACTACAAAGTTATGAGAAACTTGACGATTTATTATTGGCTGTTGCATTTAATCAACATTGCATCAAATGTGCCATTTTCTTGTTGACAAAATCTGAGATGTCCTCTTTGCTGGGTCTATATTATTACATCTGATTCTCACTATGCAAGTCATAATAAGCAACATTTGTTTGAAAAGTGTTATCTTCAGGCTTATTGGTTTTCTCACTAAGAAATAAAATCTTTATGAATGCAGTTTGCAAATATAGGCTAACAGATAATCTTATGTCATTTAAAAAAAATACTGAAGGGTGGCAATGAGAACAAGGCAATATAAACTTGTGTATGTCTCTTCTTTGAGATTATCCATTTTTGTGTGTTCTGTGCAGTTTGCTATTTTCCCTTGACCAGCCTTTATACAGTCCTTTCTAGGTGTCAAACCATGCACCATTTTTCACAATCCGTGACACTATTATGACGCTGTAATAACATGCTTATGACACCGGTGACACAGTCATGTTAGCAGGTTCATCCGGGTAACACACAGTCACATACAGAAAAGTTCAGAGCCCGGTATGGACGCAGATGGTTAGCAGGTAAGCACTTAAGTGCCGAACGTAACTGGTGCGGGCACGCGCACAGGCACAGTTCTGGCTGGCCTGAGAACAGTAAAAAAAAGATTGAGCGGATAAGTTGTCATTGTTCTGATATTCCTCTCGCAGGGATGGAAAAAAGATAAAGTTGTTCTGAATTAAAATACATCTTATAGGGTGAAAAAACAGGCACATGAACTACCTCGCTCTCGTCTGCCAATGTCCAAAGTACCCCCCAAAACTCTCTCCCTAGGTGTAACTCCATTGTCTACGTTTAGATGGCGCTCTAACCTAACCGTACAAGTCACATGAGCCACAAGGGACCCTGGAGGAATCATGAGTGTGGGGGCAGCTGGATGGTGACGGCCAGAGCAAGGGGTGAGGAGAGATGAGGAGAGAGGGGGAGAGGAGGGGAGGAGAGGAGAAGAGGGGAGAGGAGATGCGATGCGAAGCGAAGCGAGGAGAGGCAAGGAGAGGAGAGGCGAGAAGAGGCAAAGCAAGGAGAGGAGAGGAGAGGCGAGACGAGGCAAAGCAAGGAGAGGAGAGGAGAGAAGAGGAGAGGAGAGGCCAGGCCAAGCCAGGCGAGGAGGCCTCCAGCTGGATGGTGCCACCTCAATGGGGGCCCTTCACAGTAAGAGATGCCATCCTACAGGCACAGGCCTGTGCCAGACGCTTGCACTAAATGGGGCTGGCTTGGGGTCAGCGTGCCAAGGCCCATTCATAATTATGTGCCTTTAAGAGGGGGGAAAAAAGCCAATCACACAGAAAAACAAAAACAGAGGGGGAAAAAAAGAGAAAGACGATGGAAAGAGGAGGAGGAAGAAAAAAAAACAAGTCTTCACACACGCTGGAGGGAGAAAATAAACCGTTGAACAGTGTCCTCGGGTTTTGAATATATTTGTTCTCCAGCTCTGAGCTTTCATGAATGGTGACGGTTGGAGGAGGGCGCGAGAACGACAGAGAAAGAGAGAGCGAGAGAAAGAGAGAGAGCAGGGAGGGCAGAAATCTATAGTGAGAAACAGATACAGAGTAGGTTAGAAACTATGACAGAGGGAGGGAGAGAGTGCGAGAAAGAAGAAAAGAAAAGAAAAGAAAAGAAAAGAGAGAAAGAGATACGTGGCTGCTGTGCTGTGTGGACACGGTGCCAAACTGAGTTCCTCTACTCCTTAACAGTTTCAACTCATCTGTGATTATGGGCCGCCCGACGTGCAGGCCTGTGTGTCTGCTGACAGAGAGAGAAGCCCAGCTGAAGTTGGCCGCTGCCCATGGTGAGCCTCGCAGTGCCTAAGGGGGGGCCCTGAGTTGGCCCACGCCACCAGCTTTCTCTTCACCACAGGGCTGCTTGACCTTTTGGGCCCCACCCCCCACCACCACCCCGGCACCACAGCCCCCAGCTCCGCAAAAACACACAGACCTACTAAAGGGGGGGAAAAAACAAGAAACCGCCGACGCTATCGAAGTAGGAAAGTAGATTTTTGGTCAGCGGTAGTGACGACAGCCAGTGGAGGCCCATGCCAGTTGGTGGACGCTGCAAGCGCATCTTTTAATTTGACGAATGAAAGTACAAACTGAAACGCTTTCCAGTTGCGGTTTCACTTTTTGCGTTATTGTTGTCGTCTTTTCTCTCTCTCCACTCGGTCTTCCTATCTATGTCTCTGAAGACCCAGAGCAACTGTAGTGAAAGACATGAGTTAACCTTTAAGAGTGTGGGTTTTTGAGCATTCTATAAAAAGAATGCGTTCTATAACAATGCAAGATTCTACAATTCTATATTGTATTGAATGACGCCCAGAATTCTATAGAGCTTTCACTGCCCGAACATTCCCATCACACCGGTGTGACGGTATGGAATTAAAAAAGGTCATATTTTATATACCCTTAGTAGTCATTGACCTGTATACCAGTACTGACTATATACAGTCCACACAGTTCAGGGTCAGTATCGAGTTGGTGCATATCCATGGCCATGTCTAAGTCCTGCTTGACCAAGTAGAAAAAAAAGAAAAGAAACAAGATCTGTATTTCTGGGTCTGGAAAAACACTGATCTGTTTAAACTGATTATATAATTCAGTTGATGAATGAGAAATTCTCAGTCATTTCCTCTAGGAAATTAGCATTGGAAAAATTCATTTCAGGCCTGCATGATGCCTCTCTGATTGCTTCCTTTAACGCCTGTCCTGATCCTTAGTTCCTTTGCCAAACATCAGGGGCAGTCCGACCAGACAATTGCCCAGGGTGGCACCCGCAAGGGAGGCACACCATCGCGAAATCCCACCCCTAACGCCATCTCAAAAATTGTGAATTACAGCTTTCCACATGCTATCTGCACGCTAACACTACACTATTACCAGAATAACATTAGCAGTTTTTAGAGTTTTCAGTATTTTAGAAGTGTTTTTCATCGTTTTTGTGGTTTTTTTATGTTTTTTCTTTGGTGGGGTGGATATGCAAATCACTGTTATGAACTGATCACTGTTCAATACCAAGCATCCTCCAGATGCAAAGTGATCCTCAGTGAGAGTGCTCCTCAGCTGTTGGCTGGTGCGGTCTAGCCAGGAGGTGGCAGCATATGTGAAACACATTGACAATATTTCACTTGATTTTCAGAGCCTCGCTTGGGTGAAAACAGACCGCTTTCTGCTGCAACAGCTGGACTTTATTAGAGTAAAAAAACAAGTTTGCGGACATAATGAAAACTTCACCAGCATTTGTGCAAGCAGTGACCCATTTTGTTTCAATTTTTTTTTAAGTAATGCCTACACTCGTGAAATGGGAAAAAAAACTCCAAGCTGCCACTTATTTGAGTCTCAACTCCTTTTCCCCCCTCTTGATCCCCTAACAGAGTTAGCGATGTCAGCTTTGATTTGTGGGTGTATCCGAACTACACAGGCTCAGCTGAACACGGAGAGACGGTGGAGAGGACCGAGGAGAGCTCAACCCCCACACACACACACACACACACACACACACACACACACACACACACACACACACACACACACACACACACACACACACACACACACACACACACACACACACACACACACACACACACACACACACACCGTATTGCCAGAAAAGAAACGCTGGTTCTACAGTGTGCTGTCAAGTGGAATTAGTCACCGGCAGACAGAGAACCAAATCTGCTAATAATGGGGGGGGGGGGCAGTGGAGAGAAGGTACTGCGTTAACTATGTGATTATGTAGACGTTACCTTGGTAAGATCCCATTTTCCTGTGGTATTACTCCGTTGATGGCAGCCTGTGGAAAGAGGAACAGAGAGGGTGGGGTGGTGGTGAGGAAGAGAGAGAGAGAGACAGTTAGAAAGGTTGTTAGAAACAGAGACTGTTCCAGAAAAGGGGAGAGGTGAGGAGTATTTTACAGCCATGGATGTTTCCCCCCCTGGGACCAAGCCAAGAAGCATGTCATGCCATGAGAACACAAACAGCAATGAAAACACTATTACTACTCTTTCTTTTTTCGCTTGCACACTTGGTGTTTCACAAACTTGTCAGCATGACCATGAAAAAAATGAGTGTAATGAGGCATTGGTCTATTGATTGCCTCCTGTCCTTGATAGCTCTGACAAAAGTGGAGAGCGTAGAGAGATGAAGCATTTTCAGACCAAAATACAACAGTGACGCTGCCGGCTCCTGAACATTTATCACAAACCCACTGATATGTTACGCTGAAAATCTGAGTGTTTGGGAAACCGAAGCACGACAACAACAATAACATCAGCAGGTTCATCCGTGTAACACTCAGTATAGTAAACATTGTGTTTAATAACGCAAGTTGTTCTGGAAACTGTTGCGGGAACCAGTAATGGTACCATTTTGGCCCGCCTGAAAACAGCTTCTGTGAACTGTGAAGGTTGTTTTTTTGTTGTCTGACCACCACTGTCCTGGCACAGAGCTTTTAGTCCCGCACATTTTTCAACAGAGACAATGGCTGCCCTCAGACATCATTACTGGCACAACCTTTTCTCGACCTTTTCTCTCTCTGTCGCCTGAGCTGAGGTTAGCCACACATCGGGCTGAACGATAGAAGCAACGGTTTGAACGTTTTGGACCCATGAGGAGATAAATAAACCATGTGAGGATGATTTATCCCCGAATCTCAGTGAGAGACCCATCTGAAATGTTTTACAGCCAGCACACCCGACTAACCGAAAACGGAGCTCCTGTTTTCTGCCATGTCTAACCTACTGAAAGGCAAGCCTCTGGAAACCAAACAACACCCACCCCACCCCCACCCCCCACTCCCCCTCTCCCCAAGCCCATGAACCCATGTGCTGCCCTACAATACTCAGCATAAAGAGAAGCCTCCAGAGGGCCTGCTGGCCCACAAATGACACCATTCTGCTTTTTTCACAATTGGACCTAAAAAAAAAGAGACTTGTTTGTTTGTGTAGAAAACTCTACGGAAAGCTTTGTTGCAGTACTGCATGTGTGTGAAGATATGCCATTTTGTCCAGGTATGGTGTTCAAGGGAGAAAAGTTGGTATGGCATGATGGTAATCAAAAAAAGCAGAAGTCCAGTTGCTTACAACTTAGGTCTTTTGACCTCTTGTTACAGGGTGGTGGTCCGTCATGATCTGGCATAATCCTATCTGTATGTGTCAGGCGGAGCAGGTGGAGAATTAGGGATACACAAGGCACTTGTTCTACCGCCATGCTCTCAGGTGGAGGAGATTTGCTCAGGTGCGTGTGTGATTGCGAGAGATGAGAGGGTGTGGGTTAGGGGGAGCAAAAGGCTGACAACACATTTCTCTGCCGCCCCCTCTTTAGAAACACACAGTGACCCTTTTGTAGGTGGCACTCAGCCTCCTGGCTTTTTACAGAGGAACAGCATATTTACAGGTGTGCCTGACCACTAACTATGTAGGCCTTGCTTGCTTTGAATGGCTGCCAGCAGAAGAGAAGCTCAAAACTAAATTTAGTACATCGTATTGAACGTATCCCTCTCCCTCCCTCTCTCCTACAGATAAAGCACTGTGTTGCAGTTAAAGAGAACAGGGTGCAAAAAAGCATTAAAACATCCTACTACGAGTCCACTAGGCCTAGAAAAATTAATTTATGACAATGTTAAAGTTAAAATGCAATATAATGTGCAGTATATTACAGTACTGCACCACGAACATCCATCTGGAACTATGCCATACACTTAGTCCCCATAAAAAACGTACTGGAAATGTAAGACAATAAACAAACCACATAGACAGTGCACACAACATACAAAATAAAACCAACACCAGTACTTACAATGCATTATGTGCTACACTTTGCAATGGGCCATTGGCATACAATAGTCAACACTTGCCTTTTCCCATTAGTGAAATCCTAAACCTATACGTCTACCTAAACATATACTAGCTGAACTGAACTGACTACAAATTGACAACGCCATGGATTCTCTGCTCTCTACTAATTGTCCAGGAGGCAAATAAACGCACTTCTTGGTTTTCATAATGGTCAGTTGCTAATGATTGCATACAAGAATACCTGATGCCTATAGCTGCAATATCGGGCATGGTTGCTTGACTGAAATGAAATCCAGGGAAGGCAGGAGTAGCAACTGCTTCACTCACCCCTGCTATCCTATCCTATCCTTATCCTATCAAATAATGAATAAAACCAGCTGCTGCAGGGTCGGGCTTTGTTGTGCCTGGTACCAAGTATGCACAGGTGCATTGGATTGAGGCGTACTGTTGGTGTATAGGATTGCAAGTTACATAGGTTTTTCACATTTACAAACATTTGTGCTGTGAGGAGGGGCAAGATGCTAAGCAGCCAACCACGTGAACACATTTTTTGAGTGACAGCCGTTTTCCAACAATCAGGGGTTGAAGAGTGCCCAGCCAGGGATTGTTTACAAACGTGCACCCATGTTTTGGTGCGTGGGGCTGGTTGAATTGACATGAAATGACCCCTCTGCTTTGGCCACAGACTCGCAGTGATTGCTTATATGCTTGCATGTTCTGAACACAAACAAATGGCACAAATCAAATAAGCTGAAAGAATGACACTTAGGAGGAGTCCAATTAGACACAAGACATGCAAACATATGAAATTTAGCCATCACTCTGGCTGGCATCAAGACTGTCAAAAGCAGTGCTGAGCACATGCTAAGTTAGCAACGACCTCTCACTACATGGCAGACGTGTTCTGTAGGGGTATAAATAATGTATCGATATATCGTGTCGATTGAATCAAATCGCATCGTATCGTGGGGAATTCTTAAGTATTGAAAATAACCAAAGTGCTGGTCCTTGCCCAATGCCCTAGCTCCATAATATAATATAAAATATGGAAAAGTAATTGGAAAAAAGTCTAATCAAATCGTATCGTATCGTGAGACATTAAGTATCGGGGCAGCCGTGGCCGAGTGGTTAGAGATTTGGTCTTTCAATCTAGGGGTTGCAGGTTCCAATCCCTCCATCTCCATCCATGGCTGAAGTGCCCTTAAGCAAGACACCTAACCCCACATTGCTCCAGGGACTGTAACCAATACCCTGAAAAATAATAACTGTAAGTTGCTTTGAATAAATGAAAGCATCAGCTAAGTGCAATGTAATGCAATGTATCGAAAATAATCGAATCGCATCAAATAATAAGATATCGATATTGAATCGTATCGTCATGGAGGCTGTGATTTACACCCCTGGTGTTCTGTAACCCAAGCTATTGCCACCTCGTCCCTCTGCTTAATCTCATTTCAGTCCAGCTACTACAAAGTTTCCACAAAGTGAAAAGAAACCGACTGACGCATCAGTCGATGTTTCTGCACCACAAACATTTCTTTGTGACTTACATGGAAGGCGATCCTAGGAAACAAGGGCATAGTGTCCGCATAATTATGAATAGTCCTAGAATTTACTTCCTTTAACTTAATATCGCTGCAAGAATCATCCCAAAAAAAACAGTTTTATGGTTCGCTCATATCACCATGCCAAATTTCATTCAAATATGTGCAGATGACGACCAAAAGTGTCAAAAGTAGTGCTGCATATAATACTCATTACAGGGGCACATGTTCATCTTCCCTTACCGCTGCCAACTCTGATTAGTTATACATGTGCAGGCGTAGAGATGCCAGGTTATCACTTCAAGGCCTTCTCTTTTGTAATTTATGCTTCACCCACATTCGGTGGGGTGAGGGTTAAAACTGCCAATGAAATACCAGTCCTCCCCCTCACCTTCGCCAGTTATCAGAGGGCTTTCAGGCTGTCTCCGCCCACTGACAGACCTTAGAGACTTTGATGGGGCAATCTTGAAATGCATTGTGGTTTTTCGGTCAAATAGATACGATATCTTCGACGACAGTGACTGATCAGTCAGCTAATCAGACGGTGTGTGTAATGTATAGGGCTGGGTAAAAAAAAATGATTTAATCGATTCTGAATCGATTTCATTAAAAATTCTCATAATTGATTCACAGGGCACAAAATCGTTTTTTTTTTTTTTAATTTAGGTGTATGGAAAATACCCAGTAGGTAGTGTAGTAAAGTAGGCCTATAACCCTACTAATTAAAATTTAGCAATCTGTTAACACTGTCAAGCCACAGCTTTTTGAATTTGTTATGTAAGAAATAGGCTACAGCATCTTTTCTAGTGTTGCACCGATACCGCACAAAAATGGTGGTATCGGTATTGGCAAGTACCAACAAATATGGCACAGATACCATTTACTGATGCTTGTATGACACTTGAATGCAGCCTTGAACTTAATTATTTAACATCAGAGGTATGTAAAAAGTATAAAAAGTTCTACTTTGTACAGTATTGGTCTATTTCCTGTTTTACAAAAGGTGGGCAGCAGCCTGACAAAACCATGATAGCAATGATTTTACATCCAAGTAGTATGCAGCTCTTCATATAAATATATACATTTCAAACAGAGTGGTATCGGTATGGTATGGTATCGGTATCGGTCGATACTACACAGCCAGGTATGGGGTATCGTATTGGGGCCAAAAAATGGTATCGGTGCAACACTAATCTTTTGCGGGAAGGCCTGGCACCAAGAGGGGAACGGATTGAATCGATTCGGATTTAATCAAATTAAATCAAATTGAATCGTGATTAATCGTTTTAAAGCACTAAGAATCGAAATCGAATCGATACATGATGAACATGGCTGTGATACCCAGCCCTACTAATGTCGAATTGAATCGTGATTAATCGATTTAAAGCCCTAAGAATCGAAATCGAATCGATACATGAACATGGCTGTGAATGTGATACCCAGCCCTAGTAATGCATGTTAAAAAGAGCATGGAAAGACAACTCCACCCTGCATCAATCAAGCCTAGTGCCATACGTCAGCAGACGGACCTGTGTGAGATGACCGCAAGTCTTCTTCAGACCTATTTTAATCACATTACCTTCCACAAATAGTAAACTCGTTTTTTTTTTTTTAAGTCAAACAGCTTTTATATTAGTTCCATAGAGATGGATGTAGATCTGTTTCACAATGTTCATAGAAACACCAAGGGTCTGAAACACATCCCATTATCCATAATTAATCCATTAGTAATGACATTTGTTGTTTGTTTTTTGAGTCATACAGCATCAGACCCTATTCCAAAATAGTGGCTTGGTCAAGACATTGCATGCGACCGTCAGTGAGCCTTATGGGACCAGTGATTTAGTTTTGCCTGCGATTAGCTTTTTGAACTTTGCAAGGGAGTACTGGTAGTAAGATATGCTTGCTGTGTGCCTGACCAGCATGCAACCATGTGCAACCGAGTGCACATACAGTAGTTGCTTTAGTACAACCGGGGCAATTTGCACAATACTGGAGGTATCATCTAGGGGGCAGATAGCCAAGCCAACCGGTCCCTCGTTATGTATTCACCATTGATTGACTATCACAAGCTCAACATGGAAGGTCAGAAGATCACGCCTCTCGGTTTTGTCAATATTGCACTATGCACGCCTCTGCATACCTTGTGTGAGGAGTTCTCCTGCGCGCAAAATTGACCAAAAATTCGCATGCCTGCGTGTTTGAGCGCAAAATGTGCCCGTGCACACGTGTCCTGCAGCAAGCATGTCCCCTGTCTTATGTCTCTCTTCAGGTGATATTCTCAGTCATATCACCATACTTTTACAGTACAATTTAGCCAACACTCCTAAGCGATTACAGATATGTAGGTAGAGGCCATCAACTTCAGTCCTTGGAGCAATGTGGGGTTTAGATGCCTTGCTCAAAGGCCCTATAGCCATGGATGAGGGTACTCATTCTTCCTTCTGGTTTCAGATTTAAACCTGTAACCTTCTCATCACGACCAACTCCCAAACAAGTAGGCTGTGGTGGCTGGCCCATATTAGCCTGGGAATTCCCATGCTGCCTTCCTTGTGCACTTGTTCTAATCTGAAGGACAGCTTGGAAACCCTGGCTTAAACCTTCACCCGAGCTTGGTATCCCAACCTTAGAATGGGAAATAGAGAGCAAGCAATGTAGCCTCGCGAGCCATCCTACGTTTCCGCCAAAGGATTGGCTCCACTACAGTAGTCTGGCCCCCCTCTTCTGTGGAGTGTTTGAGTGAATAAGCGGCCCACGTGGGGGGAAAAGGGGAGGTCGCTCGTGACGATGACGTAAACGTCTGCGCCAATGGCTCTTGTCTGCGCTATGCTGTTGTTGTGTAACTGTCGGCGATTGGGCGAGCTGTCCAATCATTTCAAACCATAATTGAGTGCAAACTTCCCACTTCCTGCAATCGCATCAGATCACACAAGCTCCAGACCATGAATACGAAATGAAATGGTAGTATTATGGGATGGTCAGGACCAGGCTACAAGCAATGAGGGCAAGACTTATAATTACACAAATGGAAGTTTGTACTTTGTTTACAGACCCACCATATCAATACCAGATGCAAAACTAGTTTTCAGTTAAGCTTTAGATAATATTTAAAATAGTTGAGATTGACCTCCTTTACGAGAAAAAGAAAATTATGGTTTCCAGACTATACCTCACGTGTGATATACTTTGGTGATAGCCAGGCTTGCCCCGTACTGACCAGTACATCTGAAATTTCATGAAAATAAATACACTACAAGTAACCAAGGCTTTACAATAAGTTTTTTTGCTTACTGATTACTGTGGCTACTAGTGTTGTGCCCCAAGTCAATAGGCAGCTTTTCCACTAGTCACAGTTTTATTAAGTTTCCTTTACAATGATAATGTACATCCAAGCTCAAAA
Organism: Engraulis encrasicolus; assembly: GCF_034702125.1. Taxonomy (NCBI): domain Eukaryota; kingdom Metazoa; phylum Chordata; class Actinopteri; order Clupeiformes; family Engraulidae; genus Engraulis; species Engraulis encrasicolus. The sequence continues at coordinate 42,114,892 of NC_085862.1, read as the reverse complement.
GATAAAGTGCTAAACAAGAAAACCAGGGGCCTCATTTATCAAGCGTTCTTAGGCACAGATCTGTGTGTAAAGCGTGCGTGCGATCATTCCTGGGCAAAGTGTGGGATTTATGAACATGTACCTGAACGTAGAAATGTGTCTAAATCTACGCACACCTCAGACCATGCGTGCGAGTGGAGGAAACATGAAATTGCAAATAATATTGACCGTGCAAGGTACAGTTTGCTTTGAATGGCAACTGAGTATGACCGTGTGCTATTTTACAGTGTTTTCGTCCATGTGTGTCTCCTTCTTTTACTTATTTTGAAACCCTGTCCTCCTCCTGTCGAAAGCACCTCTATTTCTGCCGCGGAAATGTTTCTATCTCCGCACTTCCCGCCATTGCTTCGTGTGGCGCGTGTCCACGTGTGTTCATGTGTGTCCAAACAGGGTGACTCCTTCCAATTAACATGGCATTTGAATGTATTTTAATACCATATATGGTTACTTGAAGGCGTTTGGGATGCAAATTACCCCGAATGCGTGCGTGATTTGGAAGGTGTGTGATTTATCATGGAGAGGTGTGCGCGTAGGAGCAGCCAACGCACGTTTGATAAATCCCGATTTTTCTGTACTTGCGACCATTCTATATTTCACTCTTAGGATACAATTTAGAATGCATTCAACGAACTGATGATAAATGAGGCCCCAGGGCTATCAATATAGCTTCCTACCAAAGTCACTTAATTTTAAAACCTTAGCTTTTTCAACAATTGATGTACAACAGTAAGTGGTGAACAACAGTATGGCATGGCATACCATAAGATACCTGACAAAGTGGCTGATGAAACTGGAATTATTACTACCCCCAGCAAAGTTTTAACAGCATTTGGACAATAGACTTTGCTATTGTCAAACCCTGTGACTAACAGTTCCAGCAGTATGGCAACACTGCAAATGATATGGAATAAATTAACCAATTACATCTGATGTCCCATGCTCCCTGCCCTGCAGCATTTCAACAATAATTTCTTAAGAATAATTAAAATTCCTGGATAAAAGACATTCCATGTTGTGTCAGCACCATTTGTGGGCATGCAACCACACAATGACAAATCTATGATATGAATGATTCTAAACTGACTCTATTCTACTTGAAGTATAGTGAGACTCAGGACACTTCGAAAACACATGAGATTGTTCTGAAATGGGAATAAGCGGCATTTATTTCAGATGGTGCTTTGTATCATCTTTTTCTTGTCTAGCCTTCACCTTACTAAGGAGTCTTCACTAACAGCACAGGCAAGTTGATGAGGACCACCGTGAGCAATCATAATTTTGTGTGCAAATAGCATAACAGTGGTAAATGTCAGCGATGTCACTTTATACTGAGCTGTCCTGGGAGCAATATGGGGTTATACCCCTTGCGCAAGGTTAAAGCCATCAATGTATTAAGGTGTAGGAAAGCACCTTCTTCCAAAGAGTGGGATTCAAACCAGCAACCTGGTGATCCTAATTACCAAATCCGTACCCATTTAAGCCACGGCTGTCCTAAGACAAGACAGTCTCAGATAAGAGTCCACAATTCCATCAAATCCATTCAAACAACAACAAAACTACGTTTCAATTTCTCATACTTTTGATGCAAATCAGATTTTTTTTAAAAATGGATTCTGGATGGGTTAAGGGCTGTAGCTACTAACCAAGTTGATGCTCATTAAACGTTCATGCAGGCCAGATTTCATTGGCATGTTTTATTTTAAATTCAGCCTCATCCCCAATACTTCTTTTCAACCGAACTTACCACCAAATCCCAGTTGTTGAGTTCTAGGAGAGTAATTGCTTCCGCAATGTCAATACCGGTGCAAGCCTGTAACAACACAGTAAACAGATGCGTATTAAAACCGAGCCTGCATGTTCAAGTCATTAAGTCAAGACCATTGACAAGACTATATTTAACGTTTATAATGACTGCATCTATATATTCCCCAAATCAAAACACAATGATCGTGCTGTTTTCCATTTGACATGATTTTGGCCTTGTTTTTCTTCAGGCATAGCAACCTAGCTTAATTTTAACCATGGTGTACGCTAGTATTGACTAGCTAATAGTGCATGTTGACAGTTGCTATCTAAATAATTAGAGTGCTGTAACTGGTTGACTTATTTCAGACCATTATATGGGCGAGATGAAGTGGGTGCCTGAGATATGTTTACAAATCTGACAGAGGAACAACTGAGCTAACAGTAGCTAACTTACTAGCGGCGAACACTAAATTGTCCTGTCATTCTCTTGCTCGGGGAGATCACCTATGGCACAGGCTAGTTGCTTGTCCATTGGTTATGCGTTTCTGAAATCTAGTGCCACATTACTACACAACATCAGCCATATAACTGTAGTCATAAAGACTTTTGGAGAGATTAAATAGTTCACAACTGTAAAATTCACAAGGTCCCCTACACCATACACTGAATAAATTGCTAAGATGCTTGCTAGTGAGCTATCAAGTGTTAAGTTACTGATACGCCTTAGCTAGCAGTTATCTGCAGTACGTTTGGATGGCAAACAATTCTTAGATGAAGAGCCATATAATATTATCTGGCAATACTATCAAGCCTTCAATTCTCCCCATTGCGGTTTACTTACACTAAATTGAATTACAATTAGTTGTGCTCCTTGAGGCATTTCTTGATATCCTGTTAGCAAACAATCTAGCTTCCAGAATCCAGACACCCTGCAATCCTGTGCTGTTGGTTAGCTGGCTTACTTAGTAAACAGTCCGAGTTTGCGGTGCGTTGAATCATTGACATTCATAAAGCTTCGCAAATCCGACAAAATATTTCTGACAAACATCACAGTTTGTTACACCATGTCATCAATGATGGTAACAAGGAAGAACCCACCTGAAAGTCAGCCAGGATCATCTCTCTATCCATGTTGCTACCGCTTTCGGAGGCCATCATTGCAATGACTGCCAAATGCTAGCTAGCTTTTCCACTGGTCTATAACTAGGTTCAGAAGCTAGCTAATGCTAACTAGCCGTTATCCGTCTCACACAAACACACTCGCACGCACACACAAACACACGGCCACAAAGTGACTAGGGGTTCATGTAAAATGTTTAGTCATTAAATGACAAAAACGACAGAGACCAGTACTAGTAAAAATGCGGCTGCTAAAATGCAAAACCCGCACTTTCGGGCCGTGTTGTCTGATCTCTTCAGTGAAATCGTCACTTTTTCTTTTATCTGTGTACATAGCAATCCGGGTACTTTACGGTAATTTTTAAAGTATTGTCGTAAAATATTTGGTCGGCTAATGTCTTAAAGTTGTACGACCCGCTATTTCATAAGCACAATGCTCAGACATACTAGTCTATAATATGAAATATCGCCAGACCTTACGCTATCATCAAAACGAGTCTGATGATGACTCTTGAATCCTTCATCACATAGGCTATGAAGATTTAAATTATAGTTCTACCAATGTCTACTCTAAAGATAGGCTAGCCTAGGCCTACTATGAAAGCTGCATACGTATACGCTACATGTCAAGTTCGACTCAAAAATAAGCTAAAGGAACAAGCAGGCAGAAACACGACAGACACACTGACATATCTCCAAAAATTGCATTCACACTTCATCATGTGCGCAAGAGGGCACCCTCACATCAATCAAATTTGCCAACAGTGGAGGCAGGCTGTGCAAGACAGCTCTATCAACGGTGATTTCTGGATGACAGTGCGTGTTTTCCCAATGCCGAAATGGCCCAAAATTGCTAGACTATCCTACAGTTAACTTAGAATGTGTGATATGAGTGAGACAATGGCTGTTACATGTAACTACTCTGTAATAGGCTAGGTTACATGTTGCAAAGTTTGGAACTCTGAAGTGCTACATTGTTTCATGTCATGACGTAGCGGTTTACCGTGGACCCCAGTAGGTTAGCCCTACTCCCTTGTCCAGGCAAACTGGAACGGATAACATTGTTCTGACTTCAACTTGCAAGCTATTATATGCATAGCCTACAGTAACATTTCATCAATACGCAAGCATATCCCACTCAGCAGTAGGTACACCCTCCACTGCTGCCACAGTCGAGGGCTCAACGTTTCAGCCCCGCCTCTTCATGTCTGTTAGTAGTGGGCGGAAGTCTAGCTAGGGACTTTATTTGAAAAAATGAGTGATGTCAAAAAAGCTTCTGCGGTGGAATTTGTTGAAGGAGTCAGCTACTGCTGTTGCTAGCAATACGAAATGAAGGAGAACGTTCAAAATGAGATCTTGAGAGGCCGAAGATGAGACTTGTAATCTGCAACCCGTACATCTTCAGGTAGGCTGTTACATTTCAAATTAAACATCGCTTACCTCAGCAGCCTATGGGGAGAGCGTTACTACGTGGTGAAGCCTAGAATCAACTGTTTAGGGAGGATTATCCATAGCTGTATGATTGCTTCACATCGCAGCAGTTTGAGTGACGTCGTATAGCTATAGCGAGGGGCAATAGGCTATTTTGCGCGGTTTATGTTGAAGGCTGACACCAAGTGCAACTGTTGTGCATGGATGGATTCTGATTTCTGAATAGCTGTCTTAATCACGACACACAACTAGACGATAGATGTTTCTTCTGTTAAAATGGGCGGGAAACAATCAGAATATTTTGACAAACAACAAATAGGCTACGTTGACTAGTGACAGAGTTCGCAGAATTGCCAATTTCATCTCTTGCATATGTCAGCTTATAACAGCCAACACCACCAGACGGCTGAATAGTATTGCATGCAGGGGAGAACACAGACGAAACAAGAAGCATATTAGGTAGGCTATATTTTGTCACCAACGGAGACGAAATGCACCTGCATGTTGTTCCTTAATGTGCAAGGCAAATAAATGCACGCTGTTGGTTCGTTTAACCTACCACCGAATTGAACATAATTTGCATGAAATACAAAACTCCATTCGCAGGTCGAAGAGTGTGCCTGGTTGAAATGTGATTTGATGAACGTTAGTAATTCCTCTAGCCTACCACTATCTCAAATGCATTGCGTTTTCTGTTTGTTTTTTTCCTCCCAGGATTCTGCAGTAATGGCTTGCACTTCGTCATAGATGCGCATCGTTGAAAGTGAAGAGGCTATGGCAGAACCGGGTCCTCTGGATGAACTTTAGCGGGAGTTTTCTCTGAATGATGTTGAGGACCTCGCTGGTTTTGACAGCCATGTGACCTATGGATTAAAAAAGGGACATTTTGAAGTGAAGCGATGCTTGTGCGCTTGGATGAGTCTGGCGTGACATCCTTGTTTAGCGGATTGTAGGGGATGGCATTAAACGTCAAGATTCAAAGGGCGTTCCTCCAGCTACATCTATTTTTTCGGTCTGACAGACTGTTTACCACAACCTGATAGCAATTCGTTTAATCATTGTTACAAGCTGTCAAGGCTGAGATCAGTCTTTTGTTTCACACAGTCTACGTCGTGCCCATTTGACAATCCACCCAATCCTTGTCGAGAATGGCTGGACTGACTCAGGCAGACAAACTGACCACTGCATCTGCAAGAGGGGATACAACAGAAGTTGAAGTGATATTGCAACATGGAGCAAACGTTAATGAAAGGAATACAATGAACAGAACAGCCATACAGGTTTGAAATTTCCTTCTGTTTTGCACTGGTGAACTTCACATGAGGACCTATCAGCTGTTGTCAGTTTTATTTACCCATTTACCTCAGATTAAAATCTCAGGCTCATTAAAATATCACCTCAGGCTTCAAATGTGGATTAGATGTAGCAGAAATTGTGTTGCTCAAGTTGATTGCCCTTCACATAATAATGTTCTTGACCGCACTCTTCCTGTTCTTTGTTAAATCATGTGGTGTGAATGCTGGCTGATAATTTGAAATGTGAGTCAAAAAGTAAATAGTGGATGAAACATAGGCCTATCTGCCGTTTTCATCAAACATAAGATTATTTGATAATCAGTCAAAACGTGATAGTGAAAACATTAGCACACCATTTTAGATGACACCCAATTGATTCTGGTAAATTGCTTGTAGGCCTAATTACTGAAGATGGAAAACAATTGTAGGCCTACTGTCATTTTTATGAGTCCCGAATGGACAATTTAAACGTTTTGATTTTTCTTTTTCATTTATAATTTCATTTTGCCATGTGCTCACTGGAATGTGACAGGAAGTTAGTCTGAGCATGTGGCTATATTAAATATAAGATGAGCTAGGAACATGTAATTAACAGATAACATATCGCACATAATAGCATTAAATAGTTGACATCTATGCACCCGATTATTATCATGAAATTGCATCTTTCTGATAAGCTGTTTCCATGTTTTCATAAGGAAAAAACAATACTTTCGGATGCACTTATAGACCTACCCCAATGTGCTTCCATAATGCCTATGTTGTTGCAAAGTAGTTATCAGATGTTGGAAATATATTGACGAGTATACATAATTATATGTCACGTTATAATGGCATTTAGCCTACCTGTTAACATTATGAATGGTGCATTTTCATGTGTCACTGAAAAGGCAAACTGCCCTGAATTGGGTTTCTAGATTTGAACTAATTATTTTACTTTTACATTAAACCAACCAAACAAAACAGTCTGATGTGATGTTTCCCTTGTCATTGTGTTTTCCAGGTAATGAAACTTGGCAACCCCGCCATTGCAGAAGCACTGCTCCGAGCAAACGCGGATCCAAATGTCCCGGACCCTGATATGGGATTGACTGTTGCTCATGATGCGTCCAGAGATGGCTTTTTGGATACCCTGAAAGTTTTAGTTCAGGGTGGAGCTGATGTCAATCTTGTGGATAATTCCGGAAACCTGCCGCTGCACCTTGCTGCAAAGGAGGGTCACCAAGACGTTGTCGAGTTTCTCACACCGTGCACATTGGATCCCTCCGCGCACAACGCGCAAGGCCAGACCCCTTGCGACCTGGCCAAGATTCATAACAAAAGCTCCACCGCACAGTGGCTTGAAAGTCATGTACTTTCAAATCAGTAGCCTACTAGCTTAATCTGGGCTGCCATAAGAGGGGTATGTCAGAGGAGTATTTAGGGAAAGCTAACTACCTCTTTTTAAAGCAGGCAGTCGCAGTTTGGGCACAAGCGGCGTTTTCTTTTATCTTTTGGTTTCGTTGTAGGTCTTCACTGCATTTCAGTACAACGCCGTGGAACCTCCTCGGCATGCCTTCAACGAATGACTTAAGTGATTTAGTTGTCTTTTATTTACCGCAGTAGACTGCACGTTGACAGACAGGCCTACGTGGCTGTGGGATACAATCGCAATGCCATTGCCACAGACCAACAGAGAATAGTGAAAAAGAACTCCAGGAAATGTGAATAATGTTACCAAAGACTGTATTAGGCTACTGAAATGTGGTTCAGATGAGGAAATGCAGTAGGCTGTACTGTGTGTTTTATTGCACTAACTGATGTCCTTAAATTGTGAATAAAGTAAAAGTAATAATGGGCCAGCGTGAGTTATTTCACATTGTATTAGTAGCCTAATTATTAACCCAATTATTGTGTTGCAGTATTTTTGAAACTTACTATTTAGATACTATTACTATGCATCGTATTCTTTTATTGTCTCATGAACAACACCTTTCCAAGCCTTGTGCGCAAAGACAGGCCTAGAAATGACTGCAAAAAAGAAAACACACAATTTCAGAGATTAGGCCACATGGGATGTAAAAATTAACTAATGTGGACAGAGATGAGGGGACACAATTTACACACATTGAGTGCACAACAACATCAACCTCTTTTCTCTTGCATACCTAAAGATGCAATTTCACCTAAACTTTTTGTAAGGCCAGTCATTTTTGTCCCTACTCTCTAAAAAAGTAAGGGATAATTGACGACACGGTGTGCGTATAACACATGTATAGAGCACTTACTAGCAGAACAGGGATAATCATGATACGTTCTGTGGTATCATGTGTATGCACTGGGGAGAATTTACGGACACTATGTGACATGGCATGGAATACTGTGCGCAACGCGGTCGCACAGTCGTTTGTGAGGGCACACCAACTCAGCCAAAGGGCTGGCATTGGCGAGTGTGGTCTGTTGTAGTGTCAAAATGGAAGCGTGGCATTCTACATGCAGCCTATCTATATTTTGTTAAGTTTGAACTAAAGCAGAGCTGCCGAAAAGAAACTGGGACCGCATACGTAAACGTGCAAAGGGTAGCGCGTGCGTGTGTATGTGTGTTAAAACTATCCCATCCGTCTGTGTGGGGTACGTGTGGCCGATACACAGAGAGAAAGTGAGTCGGTGTGCGTGTGTGTTTGTGCGAGAGACAAGAGAGAAAATGTAGGCTAAATTGTGTTTGCGCGCGCGCCATGACGTGATGCAGGATATTTCACGAGATTTCATATTTTGGTGGACGATTAATGACATGGTGCACACTGTAGGGCACTAAATGCAAATGTGCTCTTTTATAGTGGCAAGAGGAGAATGTATTTCTGTGAATATAAGTAGTTCTAGCCGCTAAGCCCGTTAGAAAGTCTAAACCAGCGTTCAAAAAATAACCTGGAGACGCACACGGGAAGCGCAAAGAAAACCGTTAGCCGGTGGGAGGAATAGACTACCAACTTCTCCTGCCAACCTTTCAAATTCTGACGCCACGCGCTGAAATTAAGGTAAGTCCTCCAAATAATAAATAGTCTATCCAAATAAAACCGACAAGTGTGTCAACTCCCATCCATAGCCTACATGGGTAACATGAGACACGTGTCACATGAGAAACGTCGTTGATGAAATAGGCTATCATCTAGTGGCATGCATGGACATGTTCTTCCTTGTTCGATACGCAGCATGCCGAGTTAAGAATTTGTGAACATCGGATGACTAAAATAAAATTCCATTATCCTACATCGAAAAAGCGGATAGGCCTACGTTTTCATAGTTGAGCTCCACTTATTGTCACTACACTGAGGGAAAATGCCACCATTCCAATTATGGCATTTTCCCTGCCTCGTCTGCTAATACAATCGTCAATATTTGTCCAATATGAAGTAGGCCTACAGCCTAGCACCAGCTGAATTCGTTGAAATTCTATTTTAGCCTGTCATTTTTAATTGTATGGTCATACGAAACAGCCTACATTTTATCTAGCTTCTAGAAGTGATAACAACACTTTGGCTGAATGCGTATTTGAAATGGCCAATGTGCCTCGAGGTAAACTGAATGAGACTCAGTTCACAAAGTAATTCAGCTCAACACTCCCCCGAGAGTTGCATTATTGGTAGGTCTTCCTGTGTGAAATCACTAGTGAGGACTGAGAATAAAGAATACTCAAACTGCGATATTGCGATCGGATATTCTATTTGGCGCAGGTCTCACTGTAACCAGTGAATGCAATAGGTAACACATCTACTGTTGTAGACTGATATAAGTCGTCGAGTTGCCAAGTATTTTAGGCCTAGTATTACTGAAACCATCGGCAAACTTTACACTGAAATGAAACTATTGTACATTAGGTGAGGTCACACATCATTCCACACATCCACAGTATGTGAAATTGATCTGTGCGTTATTTGACCTAAATATAACAGAAGTCAAAGTCAAGAGAGGAATATGCAGCTCGTGTTGGTATTGTGGCGTCAGTCAGACATAACAGGAAGATCCAGGTTGTCAAAAGGAGGATCCAGCTTAACGAGCATAAAATATCCTCGCGAGCATGAAAGCCGAGCTCTGAAAAATAAGTTGAATCTAGGCCTACACTATACGGCCTACACATAGGCCTACTACAAACGCTGTGAAGTGATGCCTATAAAATAACGATGCCGTTAAGGCACCAAACGAATCCACATCCATTTCTGTAGCAGAAGGGCAGCGTATAGACTAATACGCATTAAAAAATATATGAGAAGCAATACTCCATAATCACAGTGAATTACAAATGCGCAATGACAACCATATGTGGATGTTTAGCGTACTGTCGACAAATATTACTTAGTTTTGCGCAATAAAGTCTCCATGTTACTCGCACTTGAGTTTTCCCCAGAAAGCCTATAAAGAATGCCCTTGCGTAGCATACCATCCCTCCAAGCACAGGGAAAGGTCAGTAGGCATGGTGCAAGCTGCCAGCCAAGCCTGTGTATATTTCCCCAAAGCATTTGGACAGCCACCAGGCCAAGATGAGCCAGTCTGGATCCCTTTGCCCTAGTAGAGTCACAGCAACATCAGCTGGTCTGTGTTGGTGAGAGTCTCTCTCAATGACTGGCCAGCTGCATTGTGTTCTCGGCTTGGGCCATCATGTGGAGAACCCAGAACCAAATACTCTTCCACAGCCCCATTCCATAATGCACACATGTGACATGGTAGAAATGAAGCAATGACCACAACATTTTTGGCGGTTTGTTTACTTTTAAAAACTAATGGCTATTCATTTGACCACAAAATCAAGTAGTTTTTACTGGGAAATTACCTGATATTACCGGTGCAACAGAAATATATTTATATGACTACTTCATTTCCACTCTAATGGTATAGCCAACCCAAGGTGGAGTTGAGTAACTGTGTACACATGGAGTACACCATTCTGTAGTTTCTCCTTTATTCTACATGTACATGCTATACAGGCTGATTTTCAGACTTGTGTGTGATACATGACATACTATCACTGTGACTGCCATTTCAAAATGCAGTCTAAAATACTCCATCCACAAAGTGATGGCAAAAGGCACATGGGATCAAAACTGATAATTAATCAATGAAAATGGGAAAATAAACAGCAGGTTAGCCTGCATGTTCTGGAAGGGAATGGCCACAGGAGGAAGAGAGATGGATTGGACTAAGATGACGAATACATGACATTGAAGAGAAACAAGTGGAAAAGAGTAAATGCTGCTCTGTGGTACTGTATGGGAAGGCCGCCATTGATCACATGGAAGTCACGTCTGATGGATTGTTTCTTGTGACTGGCCACCAAATGTTGTTTTCAATTTCACCGGTCACTGTCATGTGATACATCTGTCCATCACATGTACCATGCATCACCTTGTTTGGTCATTTCCAATGTATCTGCCACCATTGGGTGTGCCACCATGAAGGTATCACACAATTGTACTGAGCTTATAGTAAGGAAACAAAAAAAGCATGACCATGCAGTGCCCAAGTACAAAAAATATGAGCAGTGGGAATTATACACTTTCAAATAAAATGATAGTGTTTTTCAATATATACGTTCAAATTACTTCAATGCATTCACGGAATATAATACAAGACTTGCTGATAAAAAACGTACACATGTATGTTTTAAATTTACCTGATGATGGTCGACGACTAAGTCTAAGAATATTATTGCCCAAATAAATGAAATTTTAAAGGACTCAAAACGGTCAGTGTGTATTTTTACCCTACAAGTTAACTGTAAGTGCTTAATGAGGTTTGACTCTGGAAATGGCAGATTAATAAACAAAAATTAATAGACAAATTGAAATATGTGTTGTTTTGTTTATTTCCCTCTGATTTTAAAAACAATATTTTTGTAGCACCTTTTGCGGCGTCAGCAGGAGATAATTATACTGTAGGCCTACACGGCTAATATTGCAATAGTATGCGTTAGTCAATAGTTTTGCAGTGCCAGCCTAACGGTGATGTTGTAAAACTGTGTTGAGAATGATGTGTGAGGATTGTATACAGTTAAGGAGATGATATACAGGGCGGCTCTCTGAGCAATGTTTCAGGGCAACTATACGATAAGATGTTGTCTGGTCCCATTTATCACCTTAACACTTTCATCAAGAGACCTTGCATCAACCAAAAAAACAACTTTCCATCAGCAAATTAGGAGCCAGTCATGTTGTTGCACGACAACACTGCTGAAAAAGATATCTGTGTGTATCATTACCTTAAAAGCCGGGCTCTATTCAGAATGGACAAATAGCTTCACAGCAGGGAGTGAGCAGGCTTCATACTTCCTTTTTCTACAGAACTGCCGGGGGGTGCGGGCACAGTCGCTGACAGCTTTTGCATCCGCCCTCACAATGTACATCATTAATCTGTTTTAAGTGATGTTTCAACAGTGAGATAGTTTGTTTTTTTCTGAGGATGCAGTAAGTGCTTTGTGCCTGTACTAGCACTGGTCACACAGATTATGTGGTACAGTAACTTTATTGCAAGTTATCTTAAAGCAACTTTAGTGGATTTTGCTGGTTTCAAACATGGAGCATAGGATGGTGGGATGCATGTGATGGCACAATCAAACATGGAGCATGTGATGGTGTCACCATGATTCATGGTTCAATATAGATTTTGGGTGTACTCTGGCTGTCATGACAACAAGCCTGGCTTTTTGGTGTGGCGGTCAGACGGTCAGAGCATACAACTTGTTTAGGCCTACCTTGGACCCTGGCCTGAGTTTGAAATTGGGCGGGATAGCTCTCATTTCCCTCCCTACAGAACAGTTAAGCAAAATAGCATCAAAGTTGTTTCAAATACATATCATTTGTAATTTGGTTCAGTTAAATTACTTCCATTGCCGGCAGGTCTTCGTATCATCTGGTGGTAGTCAAATATACGTTGGCACACATAACTTCTACGTAATAAATAAAGGTTAATTAAGCCTGCGAATACTACTACTACTACTACTACTACTACTACTAATAATAATAATAATAACAACAATAATAGCAATAACAATAAAAACAACAACAATAATAATAAAAAATATAAATGATATAAATATATGTTTAAAAAATTCAAGGCCAGGACAGGTGAGGATTTTTTTTTTCTTCAAAGTATGTTTTTGAAGAAAGGCTATATTGTTTTTTTCTGAGACAGGACAGTGAAGTAGAGACCCAGGCCGGGAATCAAACCCGGGTCGGCCACGCAGTAGACGAGTGCCCTACCATATGAGCCACAGTAAGGCCAGGTGAAGATTTTTGACAGGCTGGGCTGGACCACATTGAGTGAGGGAGTCAGTGAGACTTCATTAATCTCAAAAGTGGACATTGGATGCCACCTGGCCATCCACCCAACACATAACAGCAAGACAACGACACAAGTCAAACACATAATAAATTGCCACTCCATCACCTCCGTTGAAATGGCAAAACACACAAACCATCAGACAATGTCACAACTGACATCGCTGATGAAAAACATAGAGACAAAGTAGCTGAAACCGGTCAGGTACAAAAGTCTTTACCTTACTTGGCCTTGAAAATGAATGAGCACACAGGTCAAAGTTGACTGAAGCCCTCATGCTGAAAATGCTCAGGCAGTTGCCACTGAAAATAAGAGCCTCTTTCTCTGGCACCTGTAATCAATGCTGACACATGCAGACACTCAATATTATTGGGGAGTCACATGCCTAGCATATGACATTTCAATGCAACTGTCACCATTGTACACACTGCATACACAAGTACATCCTGCATACACTATATTACCAAAACTTTTAAGTATTCGCTAACCTGAACTTAACTGCCATCCCATTCCTAACCTAACCTGACTCTTGCCCTCTACTATGCCGTTCCGCTTGCGGCAGGGAACGCCCTCGCGTGTAGTTGCTGAACGCAGCCAGATGATTAAAATCAGCCATAGGGTTCAATATGATATCGGCCCCCCTTTTGCAGTTATTACAGCTTCAACTCATCTGGAAAGACTGTCCACAAGGTTGACGAGTGTGTTTATCGGAAAACATTTTTTTACATTTCTTCCAAAAACGCATTGGTGAAGTCACACATTGGTTGATCGAGAAGGTGTGGCTCTCAGTCTCCGCTCTAATTCTTCCCAAATATATTCTATTGGCTTCAGGATAGGACTCTGTGCAGGCCAGTCAAATTCATCCATACTATACTCTATCATCCATGTCCTTATGGACCTTGCTTTGTGCACTGGTTCACAGTCATGTTGGAAGAGGAAGGGGCACACTCCAAATTGATGTTGGGGGCATTGAATTGTCCAAATCATCAGGATACCAAAACATTTTGGACAATGCCATGCTCCCAACATATGCTCCATGGCGTTCACGTCTGGACTCCACGGTTATGCAGCATTTGAATACAATGTTATTACATAGCCTGGGCCCGTCCATACCAACTATGACATGGCACAAAGTTTCGCATCTCATTTAGTCTGGCCATTCGCACTATCTACGAGCCCCAACTGTGATCAAGTTGGGATACTGGGTAAACTGAATAAAATCAAAATACTAAGTCTTGCACATTCTGAGATTCAGAGAAAATGGATAATTGAAATTGTTTTAGCGCTCAGTTCTAAAGTCAGTATCTATGATGGCATGGGGGTGCAGTAATGCATTGATTAAGCTCTTCTCATTCATCTGTACTCTTAAAGATAATGCTAAATGATATATATGGGGTTTAAGCAGCATAAGAAGCCACTCATATTTTGAGGAGAGGCATACAGTACAATTATTGTTACATAATAAGGCCAAATTGCATTCTCTACTATGTTCTAACGGTTTAGTTCCAACATGAGGACAACCAAGTGATAAAATGGCCGACTTGTGGTCCAGACCTGTCACATAAGCACTACAGAAAGGAAAATATATGTTGTGTATGTTGTATATGTAATATATAATATGGTATTGTAGGTTTTTTTTTTTTTAATTATCCCCTATGTAATGTTTTAATACAATGAAGAAAAGTACTCCAGGAAGAATAGCTCTGGCATTGCCACATCTAATGGGGATCCAACAAATAAACAAAAACATGATGAAACACACACCTACCATTTGAGCTGTTGAAATCATATCCAATAGAAATGATCACTGTTTTGAATGTAAAATCATCTCATCACTTAATGTAACTGTAAAGTGTCCTTTGTTTTGGGTTTTAGTCCTCTTCAACATTTGCTGTCTTTTATTGCCCCCGTCCCAACTCTTTTGAGGTGTGTTATTTTCTCATATTTATGAATTTCCCCCAAAGCAATAACTTTGCTTGATTTTAGCTGCTGATATGTTTTGTTTGTACATACTGTTCTGCATCTAATGTAAGAATCAGATGTTTTGAAAATAGCAGTATTTAGTTATTATTCACAATTTACCTAGTGCTCCAACGTCAATGGAGTTGGGGGTTTGTAGAACATTTCCAATTCTATCGAGATAGGGAACTAATCAATTATGAGCATTTCCAACATTTCAGTTAGCTGGTAAGTGAAGGAATGGGTGGTCTTATCGATTGTAGCTTCAATCAGTAGCATACAGAGACATATCAGATACACTGGAAACATGGCTGTAACTACCTTTGAGTACACAGAGGTGATGCCTTTGGTATTTTTTTTTCAGTAATGTAAAATGTATCTATGATGAAAATTGATATGTGATCAACAATGATGAATTCAGTCTGTATACGACACCCTCATTTATCCTCAAGGCAGTGATTAATAAAAACAAACTTAGGAGTTTGACTGAAGCATTTGAAGCATTCTAAAGGTAGAGTATACAGTACAGCAGGCAGTATTTGACCTCTGTATTTGAAAATGTCTGTTTACAGCCCTGACTAGAAAGGATAGAGCTGAATCAAGCTCGTACTTTCCTGGGATCCACTTCACATTCTGTGAACTCCCTTTTAGGAGACCAGTGGAGGTCGAGAATAAATGAAGTGCCCTTAGCGCTGTACATGGCGGTAGAGCATGTATACAAGCTGCCACCAAATGCCAAAGAAAGAGAAGGAGGCAACGCCCCCTTAGGCAGCTGAATTTGAGCACGCTCCTTTGCATTGGGTAGGGGAGGTTTGATTCATCTCACTCTACTAGAAAATCTTTGACGGCACACAATTTTGTTCCTCATTTAGTCTGGGCCATTTGCACTATCGAGAAAAGCAACCAATCAATTTTGAGCATTTCCAATGGCTCATGACGCACCAGTTCAGTCAGAGATTCTAGGAGTATTATTCTTATCTTATATACAGTGCCCTCCATAATTATTGGCACCCCTGGTTGAGATGTGTTAAAAGCCTTAAAATAAATTCAGTGTTTATTGCAGAAGAATACTGTCACACTGAAAATTGTAGGAAAATGTAGCCTTCAACTCAAATGAATTGTAAGAAAATAAAAAAAATCCCTGACTAAAAAATAATTATTTTTCATTAAATCACCTGTTCCACAATTATTGGCACCCTTAACAATTCCCAGGAAATAAATATAATTGACGCATTTCTGTCATTTCTACAGTAGTTTACAAAGTTTACCAGAGTATGTAGGAACATTTAATTAGTAATTCATCACTTCCTGTTTCCCTGGGGTATAAATATGACGTGACACCGAGGCCATTTCTCTTATCCACTCTTAAACATGGGAAAGACAAAGGAACACAGCATACAAGTGAGGCAGATGTGCGTCGACCTTCACAGGTCAGGCAGAGGCTACAAGAAGATTGCCACTCAACTGCAGCTGCCCATATCCACTGTGAGAGGAATAATTAAGAAGTTCAAAACAACTGGAACAGTGGTAAACAAGCCTGGACGAGGACCCAAGTTTATTTTGCCACCACGCACAGTGAGGAGGATGGTAAGAGAAATCAAAAGATCTCCAAAGCTCACTGTTATAGAATTACAGCAAATGGTAGCATCCTGGGGTCACAAAGTCTCCAAATCAACCATCAGGCGCTGTCTACACGCCAACAAGCTGTTTGGGAGGCATGCACGGAGAAAACCTTTCCTCACTCACAATCATAAACGCAAGCGTCTGGAGTTCGCCAAGCGGTATTGGGGCTTCAACTGGGACCGTGTGCTTTGGTCAGATGAGACCAAGATTGAGCTTTTTGGCAACAAACACTCTAAGTGGGTCTGGTGTACCACGAAAGATGCGCATGCTGAAAAGCACCTCATACCCACTGTGAAGTATGGGGGTGGGTCAGTGATGCTGTGGGGCTGTTTCGCTTCCAAAGGCCCTGGGAACCTTGTTAGGGTGCATGGCATCATGAATAGTTTGAAATACCAGGACATTTTAAATCAAAATCTGTTGCCCTCTGCCCGAAAGCTGAAGCTGGGTCGTCACTGGGTCTTTCAGCAAGACAATGACCCTAAACATATGGCCAAATCTACACAGAAATGGTTCACCAGACACAAAATCAAGCTCCTCCCATGGCCATCTCAGTCCCCTGACCTCAACCCATTGAGAACCTGTGGGGTGAGCTGAAGAGGAGAGTACAGAGGAGAGGACCCAGGTCTCTGGATGATTTAGAGAGATTCTGCAAAGAGGAATGGCTGAAGATCCCTCTTTCTGTCTTTTCCCATCTTGTGAAACATTATAGGAGAAGATTAGGTGCTGTTTTGTTGGCAAAAGGGGGTTGTACAAAATATTAACACCAGGGGTGCTAATAATTGTGACACACATTATTTGATGTCAAATAATTATTTCTTTATGTGGGATTTTTTCCCCACTGAATAAATGCACTTGTATTGAAGGTTGGATTTTTCTCTTTTTTTCCATTAAGGTCCCATATTATTTAGAAAAAAAATAAATAATTGGAAGCTAAGAAACACATCTTAACCAGGGGTGCCAATAATTATGGAGGGCACTGTATGTGGTCTTATCAATTGTAGCATCAATCAGTAGCATACAGAGCCATATCATGAACGTGAGCTAGACACGGCCCTTATACCGTATCACCCTCGGAGAAAGGGTTTGACCAAAGATTTTCTTCTTTTTTGAAAGTACTTTTTTAAGCTTTTTAAGCCTTTATTATCACAGGACAGTATGAGAGTAGACAGGAAACGATTGGGAGAGGGAGAGATGGGGCAGGGCCGGGAAATGACCCCAGCCGGACTCAAACGGGGGTTTCCGTGGGCATGCAAGCCCAAATGTGGGGGGCGTAGCGCGCCGAGCCACAGCGCCCCCTTGACCAGATTTTCATAGGAGAGAAAGATACCCCAGGCTCCTTCATTTCCGGGATCCATTTCACGCCAGGTGAACGCCCCTTTATGAGACCTTCTGTTAGGAGATCTTTGGAGTCTTGAGGTTGAGAAATTGAGTTCCTTTAGCGCTGTAGATGGCGGTAGAGCACATGTTGTGCAACGCCACAAAAAGATAAGAAGATGGAGCAGACAACGCTCCCTTAGGAGACTTAGGCCATTTCTCAAGTGTATAAGCCTTAGAAGTGTGTGAGACTAATTATTCATGCCCAGTGATTGGATAGGCCTACTCTTTAGTGAACTCTGCGGAGTATGCAATCACTGGCCGTGATTACGAAGGCTGATACACTTGGAAGGATGCACACTAGATTTTGAGAATGCGAGCAGGCCAGACCACATGCTCCTCCCAGAGCTTTGAAGTTGCCATATCAAGGCTAGTTGTTACTATATCCATGGGTAAAATACATACAAAACATATAGTAATAAATCATTCGTTTTTCGAAAATCACGAGCAGAAGTTCCATAGCATGAATTCTATTTATTATTTTGTCTGTAGTACAGGGTATGCCTTTATTTACTTACAGACCAGGGATAAACCAGGAAAAAAAAATCAATCTCACAGGCGCACACATTACATATCATACACAGCTCACATGTGTCCAAAAGACTTTCTGCTCACTGATAGAAATCAGTTGTAATGTCACACAGTCACACTTTTAACAGTTCATTCTTCACGAGACAGTGTTGGGGGTTGGGTGAACTCACAGTCTTTCTCTGGCCCCCACCCACCTGCACCCGTCCTGTCCTTGTATGTGTGTGTGTGTGTGTGTGTGTGTGTGTTTGCTTCCATAACAGCATATATACACCGTTTACTGCACCAAAGGCACAGTGCCCGGAGAGTCCTGTGCTGGTGTGGTAGCTCCAATCCAAACGCACATCCATGTCATGAGACCCGAGCCTTTGCAGATCCACTCTGAATGACACACAAAGTGACATGAATAACAAAACAAAAGGGGTTCTGTGCAAAACAGAGGTGACAACTCACAAAAAACACGTTACAGTACCACCACATAACACTCATTTGGTAGGTCTGAATGTAACCCTTTGCATTGTAAATCTGTCAATCCAGCAGTGGTGTAAAGTATTCAAATCCATGACAAGGATGGATTACCCTTTTGCTCTCTCTCTCTCACACACACACACACACACACGCGCACGCACACACACATAAGTCCATGTGTGTTTTCACAAACATTTGTACATATAACAAAATCACTCAAAAAAAAGGATTCAGACTCACATACATGATATGGAAAACAGGAATCTGGAGATTCAGAAATACATTCTAAATTACAAATGGGAGTGAGTGTGGGATAGGTGGAGTAGGGTGGGCCAACGCTCTCTCAATGTCTCTCCATCCTCATTTGATTGCGTCTCAAAGTCTTCCATGTCAATACAAACATAAATTGGCATGGGACTCTTCGAATCAAAGCCAGCATTCTTTTTTGTGCTTTTATGATCAGTTGATATTGAGGAGAAAAAAAACAGGTGTCACATCTCTTCCCAATTCAGCTGAAAAAGCCCTCAGTGATTCCATGTTAAATGATTGACAGTTCAGTACGCGTCCAGGGCATACGGCATGTCTGCTTTGAACTGCTTATTGCTCAGCATTACACAGATAAGGCTCCATGACACCTAGTGTCTCACCACGGGAGCAAAGGCAGAGATGGGGTCTGGTGTGTTGACTTAGATGGATGGGGGAGACAGACCTGGGTAGACAGCATTGTATGACAGTATGCAAGGGCTTTCGTCTGGAAGAAAAGCCACACAAGACTGCCGAGTCATTATGTCCCTTTTCCCATCTTCACTGATTTGTATTGCATCATTTCCATGTTTGTTTGCTTGTATGAATGATGGTGATACTATGCCAGACAGTGATTATAAAGACTGAGTAAGACGACTTAAATCAGTCTGTTACACCCAAAGTTTGGAGCACTCCGAAATGTTTTACTGGATTACTTATGACTGCATAGCATCAGCACCTGGACATTGGCTGTGCATAGGAGCGTTATAATTTTGACCACACCCAAAGATCAAAATAAGACACACAAAATGTGAGGGTCAAAACCCACATCACAGTCACAGCAACTATTGGGCATCTCTCTTCTGATTTATCCATTTGCATCACCGGGAGAGCTAGACAGTATACTCTTGATTGAAACAGAAAACAAACCTGGGGTGGTATTCCAAGAACCTGGCTCTGTAGTAAATCAGGTTAAGTTTACCTTGAGGTAGTGGTAAATCATCTAATAGAAGAGCCTGAAGTGCTAATTTTGATAACTAAATGAAGCCTGCAGGCCATCTCTTAATCGATTTACTACTTTCTTTGGCAAACTTTATCACTCAAGCATGTTCCTGGAATACACCCCTGTAGTTTTGTGGCAGAAAATAGCAGATAGGTGGAAGAACTCCAGTGTTTCCTAAATTACATATTATGGCGGTCAGATACAATAAGACATGCAGTGATAAGTGCACTGACGAATTACAGGTGTGTTTATCTGGGTGACTCACTCGCTGGGGGTGGGGGTGGGGGGGTACAGAGCGCATTAAATTAAGGGGGATGAACAGTAAAACAAACAATAACAAATAAATTTGTGACTAACAAATACCATTAAAAGCAAAAAATAAAATTCTGAGTCAATAGCACTGCAGGCGGGAGTATATAACACTATTATTTGCACTTCTCATCTTGATTTTTTGTTTTCAGTGTGATGGCCAAAAGAGAAGAAAAGACAAGAGAAAGAGAACAAAACTATCTCCATTGTCTTTACAGTGAAATGAGTCTCAAGGAAACGCAAGGAAACGCAACGCAAGTCGAGAGAAGCCAATAAAATAAAAGTCCCCGTCCCCGTCGACAGCTGGACTGTTTTAACTTGGTTGTGGGTTGTGTGTGTGTGTGTGTATCAAAAGTCAGCAGTGTGGTCGTGTGTACATAATTCAACAGTTACATAACTTCCTTCTTTTTTCCTTCTCCTTCTCGGAACAACAGCTTACTTCCCTGGCTTGCAGGGTCTCATTGGTGTGTGTGTGTGTGTGTGTGTGTGGAGGACCCCTCACGGAGGTCCAAACAGCCAAGGAGTCTCCCAGGAACGCAGGCGCACTTCCTGTACACCACCACAGGAGGCAGGCTTTCTCTCTCCCTCTCTCTGGCCCTGCTGTCCTGTGCTGTGCTGTGCCCACATGGACAGGGCTGATGATGAATCATGGGAAGGAGGAAGTGAATCTGAGGCCTGATTAACTCTATCTGTGTGTGTGTGTGTGATTGTCTAACAAGCTATTTCATTGTGTGTGTGTGTGTGCGCGCGCATGCACACGTGTGTGTGTGTGTGTGTGTGTGTGTGTGTGTGTGTGTGTGTGTGTGTGTGTGTGTGTGTGTGTGATTGTCTAACAAGCTATTTCATTGTGTGTGTGTGTGCGCGCGCGCGCGCGCGTGTGAGTCTGACAGGCTATTTCTTTGACTATGTGCGTGTGAGTGTGATGTAGTTTAAGTTTAGTTAAATTGGTTGGGCGATCATTCTGCCTGTCTGGGGTCCGATGACGATGATGATGGTGGTGATGATGCTGATGCTGATGGTGGTGGTGGTGGTGGTGGTGGTGGTGGTGGTGGCGGCATGGTGTGTGCATCGTCGTCAGCATCAGTTGGTCTCGTAGGTGGAGAGCAGGGCGGCGTCCACAGGCTCCATACAGGAGGGGCAGGTGAAGGAGCGCATCAGCCAGTCGTCGATGCAGTCCAGGTGGTACGTGTGCATGCAGGGCAGGAACCGGATGGGCTCGCCGTACACAAAGTCCATCATACAGATCACACACCTGGGGAAGAGCGCGGAACACACACACATGCACGCCGACACACAAACATGCACGCACACACACACACACACACACACACACACACACACACACACACACACACACACACACACACACACACACACACACACACACACACACACACACACACACACACACACACACACACACACATACAAGCAGACACATACAGTGGAAAGAAAACACATAGGTTAGTCAGCATTGTAGCTGCATTAGGAATCCACATCCCAAAGCCCTTCATACAGATCACACACTTACGAGTTACGACTTACAGAGAGATACACACACATACAAATCGTATCTGCATTGGGAATTTAGATTAGAGAAAACACTCTGCCTGTCCGAAAAACAAAACAAAAATCAAAGTGGCACACTCTTATGTAGTTGAACCGTATTTAGGTTTGATTATGCCAGTCATCTAGCCTAGAAATCTAGACGCCCCTAGTGGCCGCAAAATGAATTGGCACAGCTTTGCTGTAGGGGTTTTTGGCGCGGCCAGGCTACCAGTCATCTGCTGTGGCATTGTTTTGATAAGCTTCTGCAATGTCATAAGATTACTTTCCATCCAGTATTACATTAACCTTTAAGAGGGTGGGTTTTTGAGCATTCTATAAAAAGAATGCGTTCAATAACAATGCAATATTCTACAATTCCATATTTTATTGAATGACGCCCAGAATTCTATAGAACTTTCACTGCCCGAACATTCCCGTCACACCGGTGTGACGGTACACTCTTAAATCATACAGATCTTATATCGATCATGGTCAACACAAGATCTTGGTGAAAAATGAATGCAACACTGGATGGACATTTCAGAAACGTATCAAAACATTGTCGAAAGAAATACATGCCGTAAAGTTTAAGGTATTACAACAGCATATTAGTGTGTGCAAGTGCAACCTTTTTTTGTGTTGTCTTTTTTGTGGTCAGGCAGTGTATATTGACAGACCGTCATCATAAAACCAACACACTACTAGTGCATTCTGCGTGCTTGTCCAACGCCTTTTCTTGTGAAGTCATGGAGGGCAACGCCTCACAAAAGCAGTGTTGCCACATGACCAGCATTACGCGAGCTAAGTAGTGTTCCCACAGTCGCTATGGATTTCTATTGCTAAACGACAAACTGCTAAGCTGTGCCCTGACCAAAAGCATCCCTAACCCCATCCCTGTCAGTAAAGCAACGTTTCAACAGCTTTACTTTTGCCAACAAGTTAGAACAAAGGCAGTAAGTGCTTAACAAAACCACTCCTTACCCTAGCCTGTCACAGGGCATTGTAGAGCACGAGTTAATATGCAAAAGCGTGGTGCACACACGCAAAGTCTATAAAAATCGGCATTGTATTTGTATGCATTGTCATGATAACATGCTGATATTGAGCATTCCTTTTGACAGACTTGGGCCAATGCTTCACCATCTCTGCACAGTAGCAGAGTCTCGATAGGGCCTTGAAACTCTCAGGACTGATTCCCCTGGTCTTACTGTGCACTGGGTTCAAAAGGAAATACTACCACAGAGAACTGTCTGCATATTATGTGTGTTTTCTGTCTGAGTCAGTCTAAGTTCCCCTGTCTGAGTCAGTGTGTGTGTGTGTATCCGGGGTCAGATTTTGTGTGTGTGTGTGTGTGTGTGTGTGTGTGTGTGTGTGTGTGTGTGTGTGTGTCCAATGCTTACTCTTGTATCTTCTTCTCTGCGGCGTCGTGCCTGGAGTCAGATTGTGTGTGTGTGTGTGTGTGTGTGTGTGTGTGTGTGTGTGTGTGTGTGTGTGTGTGTGTGTGTGTGTGTGTGTGTGTGTGTGTGTGTGTGTGTGGCCTATGCATACTCGCATACTGTATCTTCTTCTCTGCTGCGTCGTGCCCGGGGTCAGATAGTGTGTGTGTGTGTGTGTGTATCCTATGCTTACTTGCGTATCTCCTTCTCTGTGGCGTCGTGCCTGGGGTCAAATTGTGTGTGTGTGTGTGTGTGTGTGTGTGTGTGTGTATCCTATGCTTACTTGTGTATCTCCTTCTCTGCGGCGTCGTGCCTGGGGTCAAATTGTGTGTGTGTGTGTGTGTGTGTGTGTGTGTGTGTGTGTGTGTGTGTGTGTGTGTGTGTGTGTCCAATGCTTACTCGCGTATCTTCTTCTCTGCGGCGTCGTGCCCAGGGTCGTAGAGGCCCTTGGGCAGGTGTTGGATGAGGCCGATGCGCTGGGCGATCCGCACCTGCTCCTCCTCCGTCAGCTGGGTGGCAAGGCGCGCCTGGCTGGGCGTCGGGTGGTACACCGGCACGTGGACCTGCTCCTGCACACAGACACACACATGTATGCACGCACGCACGCACGCACGCACGCACGCACGCACACAAGAACACAAATGCACACAAACACACACACATGCATGGGAAGAAAAACAAAAACAAAAGTCAGGCTTAAGTGACTCTGATGAAGACAGATTCACATTAGTTTGGCACCGCTTCATCTGAAATTGCTTGGTTCAGATAGCTGAGAGCTAAGGGCTGTGAGTGGGACCGAAGCCTTTGTTGTTATGGTTCAAGTTGCCTCTGCTCTGCCTTGGCCAACACTATGACCAATCAAACGACTGCTCTCTCTTAGCCAATGCCATAGCTAATTCTGCTAAATCCTGTGGGCCCGGGCTGGTGGCTGTTGTGGCAATCTTACAAGGACCAGAGCTAGACCAAATTTTTTTGGCCACTAGGTGGGATTGTTTAGTTTACTAGTTAGGCATCCTACTGGGCATGCGCCTTCTCCCTCCTACTTTCATAAACAGTTCCTCTCAACTTTTTTTGAACAAACACCCACTTGACCTCATCGTCAGCCAGCCCACGCCCACCTTAGTATTCAAAAATACAATGGTCTAATGCCCCCCAATGGAAACTAAGCACCGCCCCCTCTCAGCAGTATCCTTCTCAACGCCCTCTCAAGGGCTCCCTGACGCCCCCTGGGGGGGTTGTAGAGCCCCTGTTGAGAAACACTACTGTAATATAGTACATTATTTCAAACAGGACTGCCAGGCTGAGATCAGGGAGACAACAGTAGGTGATAAAAAACTGTCCTGTTGCTGAACTGACGGTGCCATGTCATCTCCAGAGTACTGTGGTCAAAGTCAAAACAACCAATTACGGAACAGATCAGGGTGAATGAACATGTCCGCACTTGTTTGAAAGCTACAGTGTGACTGAGGATGCGAGTGAGTACACAGTGAGGATGGGTTACCAGTAGATGGCATCATTGCCTTCAGCTCAGCTCTCACTAAGTCTCTATCATGATGGAGGGAGAGCTAGAGAGAGAGTGTGAGAGAGTCTGAGAGTGTGTGTGTGAGTGAGTGAGTGTCTGTGAGAGAGAAAGAGAGAGAGAGGTAGTACATGAGAAAGAGAGAGCGAGAGAGAGAAAGAGAGAGCGAGAGTGAGAGAGAGAGACTGACAGAGAGACACAGAGAGAGAGAGAGAGAGAGAGAGAGAGAGAGAGAGAGAGAGAGAGAGAGAGAGAGAGAGAGAGAGAGAGAGAGAGAGAGATCAGCCCACTAAGTCCCAAGAGTCCAAGAGTGGTACACTACAACCAGACCCAACAGAGAAATGAGAAAATGAGCAGAACAATGGCTCCCATTGAGCGCAGTGCTCTTGTAACCGTGACGGACTTCACTATTAGACTTAGACACAGAGCAGCAAGCAGGCAGGCAGGCAGGCAGGCAGGCAAACAGGCAGGCAGCAGAAGACTGAACTGGCTATGGAAGAGCCGTTGCAACCCACTGTGTCTGTGTGTGTGTGTGTGTGTAGGTGTGTTGTGGCTCTAACACAAACATCCACAGATTCACTGGATAAGCAAATGTGTTGGGAAGACACACACATTAGAAGTACAACACATGTCGCTAACTGGTAGTTAAGATATACATCTGCCATCTGTAAAAGACCCTGCAGCTGCAGAAAAAAAAGTCTACGGGTATATTTGGGTGATGTTTTTTTTACGGGGTTTCTACTTTGGAGAGTTTCATGGCTTGGGGGGACTTCTGCACGCACCTACATGCGCGTTCAGTTTTGAAACCTGAGGTGAAAAACCCCACACATGTCCATAATCGCAAACCACAGTGGCACCCAGTCAAGGACTGTTACGAGCCACTAACCACTAACACTCAACTCACGATTCAGTTCGTATCACAATCTCTGATCTAAGGTTTGACATGCCTCACGGTTTTTTAAAAATGTATCTTTTTAAATTAATTAATTTGCTTTTTCACATTTGCCAACATTATAAAATACAATTATAAATAAAAAAAACAATGATAGTATGATAGAGCTGGTTACAAGATTATACTAATAATGATGATTTGAAGCTTAGAAGCACCATCATATCATTTCATGTGGTTGTTTCCTGGACAGAAGGGTAACAGAACTTCGAAAAGGTGTGTCACGACACTACCTTCTTGGATCACGATACAGTATGTATTGTATTGTGACTCTGTGTGTTGTGAGTTCTCGGTTCTATACAATATCGTACAGCCCTACTAACCAACCAAACACCATGCAGGCAAACATCTGTGCCCTCACGATGATGTCACCTTCTTCCATAGAGGTGGCAAATACAAAGACTCTGCAGCTCAGGGCAGTCTTAGGATAGTGTCATAATAACACACATAAAAACGCTTAGCTAAGGCAGTGTCATAATATATAAACACAGTTTGGGCTAAGCTGGGGTCATAATACTGTATCTAAACACAGACTTAGCTAAAGCAGTATCATAATACAACACAGTTCTAACTCAGGCCATATGTTTGGAGGCTGGAGATGGCACTGCTTGCCTGCTCTTGTTAGCCCTGGACAAATTCTGTGAAGGCCGCCCTACCGTGGCTATACGACCGACCCACGTTCGATTCCGACCTGGGTCCTTTGCCGACCTTTCCCTGTCTCTCTCTCTACCAAAAACGTTTCCTGTCTCTCTCTCAAACCATCCTGTCACCAATACAAAAATCTTCAATATTCTGTGAAGGCAGGTAGGGTGGTCAGGCAGGCAGGTGTGGGTGAGGCATTCGGGTGAGGTAGGCAAGTAGGTAGATAGGCAGGTGGGTGAGACAGGCACGCGGGCAGGCCGACAGGCAGGAGAGCCCAGAGATTAGCTTAGCTGGCATGGGTTTTGCAGTTTGGCACAAAAAAAGTGTTACATCAGCAGATGCCTCCTCTACTCTCCCCTCCCTTTCTCTCCGTATCTCTCTCTCCCTGTCTCTCTCTCCCACTCTTCCACATACCAAGCCCAGCTGATCCAGTTCATGCGTGTTTGTACACAGACAGCAGCAGCTGGCAATCTAAGGGTATGTAGTATGCCTAGGCTGCCTGCAGCCCTCTAGCCCTATTTCACTGCAGCTTAAGCCCCCTACAGCTGGAGAGGAATGCTTATGATGAGCTTGGCTTCCCATACTGTTTGACAAAAAACTACTCAAATGCCAGCTTAGCCAAGCAGATGTAGTGTCTGCCAGAGTGCAGGGGATCAAGAGGCAGGGCAAGCGGGTGGACGAGCCTGCAAGGGGACTGTGCTGTGCCAGGGCTGTTCCCAACGACTTGATACACAGATTCAAAATTAGACAGTGTTGCAATTAGAGAACAGAGCCAGACCTGATTCATGACCGAGCTACACTTAGCCCCTATGGTGCGAGGCCAGCCTAAAAATGATTTTTTGGCCACTAGGCGGGTTTACGGGTTACGGGTCTAGGTATCCTATCCGCCTTCTCTCTCCTACTTTCATATAGTACTTTGCTCTCAACCTTTTTTGAATAAACGCCACCTGGAGCTCATCACATGCCTCCAAACGCCCACCCCAGACCTCTTCATAAGCCTGCCAACACCCTCCTTAGCATAAAAAAAATCAAATAGACTAATGCACAGCCCCCAGGGCTCCTAAACACCCCATGTGGAGGCGGGGTCAGCTCTATGTTCCCACAACCCACTGGTCCCACAGCTCATTTCTGCTGCTCCATGTTCCCACATTTTAAAGAAATTATTCAAATATAGGGCCTATGTTCTACAACTCCATGTGCCCACATTTCCGAGTAAACTAAGAGAATGTGCCTTTAGAACATAGGGCCTCAAAGTCGTAGTGAATGTGGGACTAATGGGCTGTGGGAACATAGACACGCCCCCGTGGAGGCTGTAGAGCCCCCGTTGAGAAACACTAGGCTAGACCAACTTGCAAAAACATGTTCTCCCGCTAGGGTTTGGTTTAGTTACAAGGCTAGCCACACGCCTGCTGCCAGGCTCCTTCAGACATGATCATGGAGGACTCCGATGGGTCAAGCCGGGGCATGCTGGGAGCCGATGACTGTCATGCGTGCCAGCGGGGCCAGCTGATTCACACTCTTCAGGATTGCACAGCACAGTACAGTCGCTCAATGGCAGTAGCTCACTATCTGGGGCTTACTACTAGGCCACAGGGATTAGTGGCTATTTAAGACAAGCACTGGTGTGTGTGTGTGTGTGTCCTATGCTTACTCGCCTTCTTCTCTACGGTGTCATGCCCGGGGTCAGATTGTGTGTGTGTGTGTGTGTGTGTGTGTGTGTGTGTGTGTGTGTGTGTGTGTGTGTCAACTTACTATGGATGTCAGTTCCTGTATGCTTTACTTTAAATTGCGCACTGGAGTCTAGGGACATAACATTTCAGTCTTCTGTGAAATGTCACATAGAGGATATCGTCAATTGCTTGCATTTGACTTTGACTGTACCGGTACTTGCATCCATCCATCACAAAGAGGCAGAGAGGGGCAGCGCACACCATAGCATCACTCCTCCACCACCACCACTTCCCGAGAGGGGACAACTATAACCCTGGAGAGAGTGATGAGTGACAATCCTACCTCATGACGTGTCCCAGCCATGACACAGCACGTATTACAAATCCACTTGGCTTTGTGCAGGGGTCACTAGGTGACAGTGAATTAGCAACACGGCTAAGTGCTGATGTGACCTGACAGAACTGGGATAGGTACGGTCAGGTCATTGGTGAGAGCAATCTTTGCCGCTCCCAACGCCACCACTGTGTCAGTGTGTGTGTGTCTGTGTGTGTGTGTGTGTGTGTGTTAGCCCTGCTTACTAACCAGTTCCCACTGTGTGTAAACCTGCT
Organism: Engraulis encrasicolus; assembly: GCF_034702125.1. Classification (NCBI taxonomy): domain Eukaryota; kingdom Metazoa; phylum Chordata; class Actinopteri; order Clupeiformes; family Engraulidae; genus Engraulis; species Engraulis encrasicolus. The sequence goes on along the minus strand of NC_085862.1, from coordinate 42,086,074 downwards.
GTGTGTGCTTGCATGTATGCATGGGTGCCTGCATGTGTGACAGTGAGGCTTCTAGTAAACCTGCTCTCATGTCTGGACTGTTTCTTTTCATGGAGCAGTTCCTCATCTGGAGCCCAGCCCGGTAGCCATGTAAGCTGTCGTGAAGCAGCAGACCAGGGAAGGGAAAGCGAGTGAAGAGGAGAGAGCTGTTTAGGAATTGCTTGAAGAAGGTCATTAGACCGAAACGTCGCAAGGGAAAACTCTGCAAATGTGAACAGTGTGCAGGAGTTTTTTTTGTCTCTAGTATGGCTTTCAGGCCGACCAGAACGGAGCCGCATCTGTTACGTTCGGCACTCAAGTGCTTACCTGCGAAATGTGATTAGCTGAATCAAACCTGTCAATGCTGCGTCTGGAGCGAATACAGGGAATTCAAGGCGAAACTTCTTCTGCTACCCACGCTACCAGGCAGCGTAGTTCGCTCTTGGTCTGGACACGGCATTAGACGAGCCTGAACGAATCAGATATTTCACAGCCTGTCCAATCAGAATCGCGGGGTGGGATCGTGGGGCGGGGTATATACACAAGTCAATGGTTGAAGTAGTACTGATTTAAAAAAAAGCCATGTGAATTGTCCAATCAGGTTTGAGCTGTTTTGAACACACCCACGCCTTTCCAGAGCTAAGTGACTGAAAATGTTCCACATGGTTGGTGAACACCATCGCCTGAGAACCAGGTTACCCTTTACCACCTGTATGGCCAAACAGCAGAGCATGAACCCACACAGCTCCAGTGAACAGTTGCTACAGTAGAGCGCAAGCAGAATCTTCCAGACGTCCAGACTGAAGATTACATTACATTAAATTGCACTTAGCGGACGCTTTTATCCGAAGCTAAATAGCTATTTTAGGAACAGAGTACACGGGTGCAATGGGAAGTTTGGAGGTCTTACTCAAGGCACAGCTGCCATATATGAGGATGCAGGGGAGGCAATGACGATCCTACAATGATTTGTGCCCTGAGTGACGCCCCTTCCAGCACCCTGCGCCCCCAGACGGAAAAAAATGCAATAGTAATTGCAATGACATAATAATAGCGTGAGTTACGCGATGTCATCAGGAGCAGATTTTTGCGATGATGTGGCTCCCTTGCAGGTGTCACCCTGGGCAATTGCCCCGTCAGCCTGGCCCATAGGACCACCCCTGAGGGGAAGGGACCACCCACATTCTTGCAACTGATGTGGGATTCAAGTCAAGAACACTTCAAATCCCAACACCAACTCATCATAGATTCTACCAAGACCAGGTTCCCAACACTTTACAGCTTGGGACCCACTTGAAGTTTTCCCAAATGTTTGGGGCCCATCTGGAATACCCACAGGGCCTGCCAGTGGGTCCTGACCCATAGTTTGAGAATTGCTGATCTAGACCTCAGTTCCAGTAGTAAGGAGAATTTCTTACTGTGGAGCATGAACTCAAGTTCGCAGACTTCTGACGTCTGATGCCACCAGCCATTTCACATTCTGCCATTTTAAGATGACATTACAGGAACATGATTTTCTGAGCTTGGAGTTGCGTCTCATATTATCACATCCCTCTTGCCCTGGGCTTGCTTGCTTCCACAGAAGAAGTAGCGGGTAACAAGAGCCTTTATTGACTTGACAAGCCATATGATTCACTCTGACACACACACACACACACACACACACACACACACACACACACACACACACACACACACACACACACACACACACACACACACACACACACACACACACACACACACACACACACATTACCCACAGCTCAGCGGTGAATTTCCCCCCACCATATCACCACAAACACCCCACACATACACACCCACAGCTCAGCACAGACATTCCCATGCACACTTGAGTCTCTTCTTCATATACAATTACATCACTTTCAAAAAATCAATTTCCATAACGGTGTCTGAAACAGGTAAAGGCGCAATTAAGGAGAGGGGGAAAAACACAATGTTGCGCAATGAGTCCACTTAACTCTGCAGGGAGGGGTATCATTTATGGGAGCTGTAAGAGTTAGAGTTTTTACGATGTTAAACATTAGGCCCGTTATTTTAATGTACTGTGCGGCGGGGGTTCTTGGCTGCGGGTCCTGTTCCTTGTGTCTTGGAGGGGAGTTGGGGGGAAAAAATGAAAAAGTGCTGTGCCATGCTTCTTTTTTTTGTCCCGTCAGTGTCCAATCCAGACTGCCCAGAGAGACCGCACCACAAAAAAGAGGGGGTGACAACTGTGACAGAATGACTATTCCAGGCTCGTGTGTGGTGTGGTGACTGTGCGAGCGTGTGTGTGTGTGTGTGTGTGTGCGCGAGCGTGTGTGTGTGTGTGTGTGTGTGTGTGTGTGTGTGTGTGTGTGTGTGCGCGAGCGTGTGTGCATGTGTGTGTGTGCGCGAGCGTGTGTGTGTGTGTGTGTGTGTGTGTGTGTGTGTGTGTGTGTGTGTGTGTGTGTGTGCGTGCGCGCGAGCGTGTGTGTGGGCACTGCGTGAGTGGCAGGGTCAGCAGTCTCTTTGTCTCCCAGGTGTCAGGGTCGCTAGACACCACAGCTCTGCTCTACAGCACGTGCCGACACTGCCTCTCGGACAGACAGACAGACAGACAGACAGACAGACAGACAGACAGACAGACAGACAGACAGACAGACAGACAGACAGACAGACAGACACATACACACACACACACACACACAAGCATGTGTGGGCACTGCCTCTCTCAGACAGACAGACAGACAGACAGACAGACAGACAGACAGACAGACAGACAGACAGACAGACACACACACACACACACACACACACACACACACACACAAGCATGTGTGGGCACTGCCTCTCTCAGACAGAGAGAGACGGACACGCACCCATGCAGTGCCAATTTGTAGCACACGTACGCTTGTGGTCACTAGCTCTCTCAGAGACAGACAGACAGACACAGACGCACCACACACTCAAAACAAAAACACAGACACACCAGTATCCCTGAGGTGTGTGCATGGAACTTGACAGCTGCACTCATGGACATGCATGACAGGCTACAGACGCATACAATAGAAACAAAAACAGAAAGACAGACAGACAGACAGAGACACACACACACAAGGGGTGTAAATAATGTTCGATATGTATCGATGCATCTATGGCCGACAATCGAATCATATCGTATGAGGCTATCGTGTGGCATTCTTAAAAATAATTGAAAATAATCAAATCACTGGCCCCTGCCCAATGCCCTAGCTGTTAATCGTGGGGCATTCTTAAGTATCGTAATAATCTAATGGCTGCCTTCAGAAATCGAATCGTATTGTCATGGAAGCTGTGATTTACGCACGCACACACGCACACACACACACACCGTTTTCACTCTCACACTAGCTCAATGCTTTCCCCCTTTCGCCTTCTAAATGCACACACTCTCACACACATCGATACTCTCTTGCTGTCTAACAGTCTTGCTCCATATTGCTAACACACCCTCTTCCTCCTCCCTCCACCCAAACACAGCCACGGAGAGTCTTGTCATAGGGCCAACACCAACACTCATTCCCATCACATGAAATCATTACTTCACTGCATTTCAAACCATCTCTTTGGGTCCAGCTATTTGTCTTCAATTTCCTCCATGTACTCTGTAACCTGTAATACTATTGAAGCATAATCTCAGAAATCAAATCAAACAGCTGTTGGGGTATTTCTTAACTGCTATTCTTAAGATTTGAAAGTACATCATCAACTGCCATTCATATCATCTGAATTGCAAAACGCACCACTCAAGAACATTGATTATGGGAGGGCAAAGGAGTTAATGTCAAGAAGCATCCACCCATTTAATTGGCTAGAGTAGTGGTTCCCAACCTTTTTCTTCAGGGACCCATGTTTTTACTATTGTAGGCTTTGGTGACCCAACCGCGCGAGCGCCTGCACGAGAGGGAGTCACAAGATGAGAAACCTACTCAAACTCAACAACGACAAAACAGAGATCATTGCGGTGTACCCCCCATCCCGGGCCAAGGAGGTTGGTGATCTGTCCCTGGATGTGGATGGCTATACCATCAGGCCATCCTCAGAGGTGCGAAACCTAGGTGTCATCCTTGACCCTTCCCTCTCATTCCAGTCTCACATCAAAAACATCACCAAATCTGCCTTTTTCCATCTCAAGAACATCTCCAGACTCCGGCCCTCACTCTCCGACTCTGTGACTGAAACACTTATCCATGCATTCATTACTTCCCGCCTGGACTACTGCAATGGGGTACTGTATGGCCTACCCAACAAAGCCTTGGACCGACTACAGTATGTTCAGAATTCAGCAGCCAGAATTATATCTCGCACAAAGCGGTGGCAACACATCACTCCCACACTCAGACAGCTTCACTGGCTCCCAGTGAAGTCCCGCATTCAGTACAAAATTCTCCTGTTGACATACAAATCACTTCACTCTCTTGCTCCTCAGTACCTCTCTGAACTTCTCCAACCCCACTCCCTGTCCAGGTCTCTGCAGTCTTTTGAAAAGGACAATCTCATCCCCCGAGCCAGACTTCGTACTGTTGGTGACGGAGCTTTTTGTGTTGCTGCCCCCACGCTCTGGAACAGTCTACCTCCCAACATACGCCAGGCCCCCACACTGGCTACGTTCAAGAAGCACCTTAAATCTCATCTATTCACAGAGGCATATGGACTTGAACTTCACTGGCCTTTCCCCCTGCCCTATTATTACAAGATGCCCTCTGTTTCCTGCGAAAACAGATGTTTTATTCCTCAATTAGTCTTTGGTCAAATATAGAATAAATGTTTAATGTAACACTGTTTAATGTAACATAGTTTAATGTAACACTGTAACAGCAATTTTGTTGCTTCTGTGCATATATTAGTTAAATACTGTCATTTATTCATCATGGTCTATTTAAAATGAAACCCCTTAAAATCAAGAGGGATCCGCGACCCTCTGTGGATCTCTGGCGAGTCATAAGTTGGGTCCCGACCCATAGGTTGGGAACCACTGAAGCTAGAGCATGTCTATGTGCACTAAAAGAACAGAGAAGTGAGAGCAACACTCAGTTGTTCACCACTGACCATATGTAATTGAATAATACTATTTATTATACGTGTTGCGTTGTTTAATGTGTCATCACATAGGTAAAAGATGAGGCCTTAAAATTCTACACTCAACAACAGTCCCCAATACAGCACAACAGATCAGAATCAGATTACTTCCATCTTACTATTGCTTTCAGAGAGTGAGAGAGACAGAGAGAGATACAGAGAGACAGACAGACAAGTCAAGTCAAGTCGGTTTTACTATTGCTTGCAGAGAGTGAGAACAGACAGACAGACAGACAGACAGACAGACAGACAGACAGACAGACAGACAGACAGACAGACAGACAGACAGAACAAGCACACTGACTGCGAGACCCTCTGTTCGCTATAAAATTGCACAGGCAGGCACTAGGAAACAGACAGCCGTTTGATAGGGGAAAACCACAGCTTGTTCTGTGGCCGAAAAAAGAGAAAACGAGGGAGGCCGTGCGTGAGGGAGGGGAAAACGAGTGAAAACGAGTGAGAGAGAGAGTGAGTGAACTGAGGAAGGCAGAGAGTTCATCTGAGAAAAGGAGGAGGTAGTTCTGTGGTAAAGTTCAGAGGGGTGGTTTGGAGATGAAAAAAGCACAGCATCTGTGAGAAAAGCAGAGCGCTGAAGAGAGGAGGTTAAGAGTTGTCGTATGTGTGTGTGTGTGTGTGTGTGTGTGTGCTGAGGGCAAGGGGGTTGCCATGTAGAATGCTGACTTTTTTCATTTCTCTTTTTTCTGTGAAGGCAAGCAAGAGAAGAGCCTCATGGTCCAATCTCTCTCTCACACACACACACACACACACACACACACACACACACACACACACACACACACACACACACACACACACACACACACACACACACACACACACACACACACACACACACACACACACACACACCTCTCGCTCTACACATGTTTTATTCCTCTTTTGCTACTTCCATCTCTCCCTCGCACCACCTCGGGTTCGGTCCCTTGTCCTCCACTTCAGAACTTTTTTCTCTCCTCCACTCTTCCAAATGATTTTGTCTGTTACCCAATTTCTTCTCTCCATTCCTTCCTCCGTGTCTCCGTGGTGCCTTGCTACCCCATCTCCATACAGCTATCTACTGTATCTCTATTGTTCTGTCCGTCCTTAATTATATCCCTTATATGCCTCTCCATCTCCCTTTTCTCGACCTCTTTCTTTGATTCTGTCTCTTGCTCTCTCTCTCTTTCATTCTCTCTGTCTGTCTCTCTGTCTGTCTGTCTCTCTCTCTCATTATACTTCTGCCTCTCCCTCCCTCCACATTGCTTTCCTGGTGGCGGTTTTACAGGGTGGGGATTCCTGGCGAAGTGTGTCCATGAGGGCTGTGTGTGTATGTGTGTGTGTGTGTGTGTGTGTGTGTGTGTGTGTGTGTGTGTGTGTGTGTGTGTGTGTGTGTGTGTGTGTGTGGCAGAAGGATGGGTGGGTGCTTCTGGTAGCGTCTCTGCTCTTCTCTCCAGATAGTTCCCTCCCTCTCCCCTTGCGTTCTCCCTCCACCCAGCCACCACTTCAACCTCTCTTGCTGCTTGCTCCCTCGCCTGCCTGCCTGCCTGCCTGCCCTCGCTGCCCTGCCAACCAGGCCTCTTCTCACAGCTCACAGCCCTTGGCACGGGCTCAATAGCAGATTCTCTAAGGAGCACACAACCAACCAACCAACCCCCCCCCCCCACACACACACACACACTTGCTTGGGCTAGATCCCACTTTCTCACACACTCACATGGATCCACATAAATAAACATGTAGGCACGCTCCAGCTCGTCATGCACACATGCTGTACAGCAACACACAACACAGGAGCTATTTTTGATGACTGTGATGGGAATACAGGCCGTTCGGGAGCCAGTGAGGCAAGTCCCAATCCCCCTGGTGCCCTGTGCCACGTAGACCAAACTCTGCTAACAAGACACATTGCTGTACTGGGTATCCAGACTCAGCTAACGAAACCAACACACTGCTGGGCTACTCAAATACTGTTCCAGAAATGTAAGGAGTAGAAAGTAACATAGGCCTACGGATATTTGTCAAAAAATGTAACGGAGTAAAGTAACGGCGTAAAAGTGAAAAAAAGCTTCTCAAATATTGTTCCAGAAATGTAAGGAGTAGAAAGTAACTTAGATAATTGTCAAAAAATGTAACGGAGTAAACGTAAAAAAACAACAACATACCAGTTAAAATGAGTAAGTACATTTTATTTATAAAGCACATCTAAAAACAGCAAAAAAACTGCTGATTTACATGTTTAAATCAACAACACGTTTAGTTGAAACCTAAGGATCTTTAGTTCAAATTTAAGGACATTTCGTAGGCTTTTGCGGTAGATGGAACGTCCTCGACGAGAGATCCCATGGCTTATACGAATGGTCCCACGTTTCATACATTCAATGGTCCCACGTTTCATTCCCTCGGAAGAATCTATTCAACGAAAAGACCTGTACCCGTATGTATGGCCCAGACTCAGCAATGAAACCAACACATTGCTGTACTGGTATAGACCAGCCTCGGCTAACAAAACCAACACATTGGCTTACTGATCCAATACAATACATTGCTTTACTGAGGCCAAACACAGCTTATCAATACAGCCGCCTACTGATCCAATAGAATACATTGCTTTACTGAGGCCAAACACAGCTCATCAACAAACACAGCCGCCTACTGATCCAATACAATAGATTGCTTTACTGATGGTAAAGCTGGGTTCCTGGTGTACACAAACTCAGCTATGAAAGACAGCCAACACCATGGTTTCCTGATCCAGTACAACACTACCATTCCTGAAGACGAGCCACACTGCCCTCTCGATGAAGACTAGCTCAACAAACCAAACCAAACCAGTGGTCTACTCATCCACTACAACACAGTGTAGGCTAACCTAACATACTTGTGTCCCGTAATGGTAGGGCACTGGGTTACTACGCTGGTGACCCCGGTTTGGTTACGGCCCGGGTCATTTGCCGATCCTTCCCCGTCTCTCTCTCCCCACTCGTTTCCTGTCTCTCCTTCACGATCCTGTCGAAAATAAAGGCAAAAAAGCCCTTAAAATATATCTTTAAAAAAGACCAACTCAACTAACCAATGATGTTTTCCTGAAGCAGACCAACTCAGCTAACCAAAAAGCCTTCCTGATGTAGTAGCTAGCTAGTGGTTTCCTGATGCAGACCAACTCATTATTGATCCACTACCACATAGTGGACTGGATTCATCCTGTTCTACACAACACAGTACATTACTAGCCTACAGATGAATCCTAAGTCTACAAGAACATAGTGGGTTCACAGAGCCATGGTGGTAGTACTGTGTGAATTCCTTATCCATAATGACACAATAGATAATTCTGGTTTCACAACAAGGCAGAGGATTCCCGGTCCACAGGGAGACAGTGGATTAAGGATTTAAAAAAAAAAAACAACCTTGTGGATTATTGATCCATAATAACGCAGAAGTGAAAAATATTTACTGGAAATGATACTTATCCAGAAAGCACATTTGCTGTTGCACAGCCGAAACATAGGCTCTCACTCAGCTGCATTTACACAACAACACCGAGAAAAAAACCCAAATAAACAACAAGAAAAGCCCCACAGCTCAGATCAGATCAGCTGACCCAGATCTCAACACAGCATTCAAAAGGCCGCTGACAGCTTTGACGGTGCCAGGGACAAAATCATCTGAAAGGCCCCCCCCTTACAATATGCAATGGTCACCCGGTTCTGGGCCCCCTCTCTCCCTGTGCCAGGGACAACTGACCCATTTGTGTCCCTGTGCTCCTGTCGGCGTCCCTGCACATTCGCACAGACGCTTTCACAACAAACACGTCCCCCGCAGTCAGTCGGTGCATATCTCGGCCAACATGTGACAAAACGCCACTGGCTGCCACCGCTGATCGCCCAGGCAGGCAGGCGGCGTGAGACCAGGCCCCTGCATGGCCAAACATGACTCGGCACTTTTCTGCTTCAAACCACAGCAGGGGGGCGGCAGCCGCAGCACACAAATACTCACACACACACACACACACACACACACACACACACACACACACACACACACACACACACACACACACACACACACACACACACACACACTCACACTCACACTCACAAACACACACACACACACACACACTCTCTCTCTCTCCCTCTCTCTCTCTCACACACAGACAACAGGCCAACCAAGTAACTGGAGCTCAGCCTCAGAAACGTTATAGCCACTGCTACGCAAGCAAGCAGGCCAAACACACAGCGTGCTCCCTTACAGTCTCGCTCTCTGTTTCCCTCTGTGTCCGTTTGCCTCTCCCACACACACACACACACACACACACACACACACACACACACACACACACACACACACACACACACACACACACACACACACACACACACACACACACACACACACACACACACACACACACACACACACACATTGACACTGGAGCAGTATTCCAAACAAACATCAATCTATATGAGGACGGAACTTTGTGTCATGTTCAGTTATATTCACTGGAAAGCTTTCTTTGGCATGAGGGCGGGGGATATTCACAAAAAGACAAAGAAAAACTTTGTTGGACAATAGCAGGCTACATACACTCAAAAACATGGGGGAAACAAGCTTGATATTTCTGAAATGTTGTAGAAATGTCTAAAATGGTATGCATGACCTCTCACCCACCCCTAGGGAGAGATCATTTTCAGTAATGTTTGCAAAGTTCAAAGCAAAATGGCAAGTTGCGTTCTTGGGCGTGCTTTCAGGCTGTGCCAGTAATGCCAGTTAAGTTACCAGTTAAGTGCAAACAGGTGTCAAACTACGTGCTTTCAGTTCACCACCCGAACACACCTTTTGTAGACATTTTTTAGGAAGGCCTTCAGGAATTACATGTCTAACCAAGACATTGTACATGTCAATGTCCTGTCTAAAAAAACATCCTGAAAGTACGCCTAAGAACGCAACTTGTTTTTTCACAACTTGCCATTGTGCTTTGAACTTTGCAAACATTGCTGAACATGACCTCTCCCTAGGGGTGGGTGAGAGGTCATGCATACCATTTTAGACATTTCTACAACAACAATTCGGAAATATCAAGCTGGTTTCCCCCATGTTTTTGAGTTCAACCACAGAATCCTGTTCAACCTCTTCTCAGTGACCTCCTTTTAGCCCTCTCCACAGCCAAGGTGGCTGACTGACTGTGTGCCTCTAGGCAACAGCAAATTCTCTGTCCCTCTTGCCTGGTTGTCAGTGTTTCTTACTTGGAGATGCACCATGGAAACGAGACAGGGAGGACAGGGAGGGAAAACAAAGCTAGGGTGGGTTGAGAATAGAAGGGAGGTGTTCGGAGGAGGCAGACATCCCAGGTTCATAATGTAAAAACCCTGCCACACATTTTCCTCAGTTTGATTCAATTCAATGGCCTCAGTCACATGGGACATTTAATTCTGCATTAACGAAGTTTATTGAGAATTAAATGAAAGTGCAACGTAAACTACTACGCAAAATATTTTTTATTTCGAACTATTTCATTCGGAAGTAATCATTCTGAATGAAATCCATCAACGTAGTTTACAACGTACCCAATGAGCCAGCTGATTCTAAACACCACACTGCTTCCGTCAAGTTAATGACCTAATTGGTGAAATCACCTGCTTTAGGGAGCAGCATTGGCAGGGGGAATCTCTGGCAGGACTTTCACTTTCTCAATACAGTTTGTCTGCCCGTGCTATTGGGGGAAGGGGGGGGGGTGTTGAGCACAGTCTTATCTCTGAAAGGGAAGGTTAAACAAACAGGCCAGATGTGCATCAGTCAATCTGCACGGCAGCACTGGCCTCCTCCACCTACATTTAGCACACCGCAGCACAGGCGGGTTGCCAATAGGACATGGCATTGGTGGCTGCAGCTCCTAGCCTGATTATCATCGACGTTCAAATCTCTTCGAGACTTGGTCTGACCAAGAGCATAACAATTAACATTTCCCAAACAGCATGAGCCGCCTCCCTTGGTTTGCTTATGGTTGTTTGCTTACTGACAAAGTGGGAGGAGTTCCTGTATTTTCGGGAACTCAGAAAGTACTTGCATTGCTCTTGACCTGACTAGTTGCAACGCTGAAAGTGTTGCGTCACTAGGAGGGCAAAGCCTGGCAAGCAGCTCCAACTCAACTCAACGCAACAGGACACTTCATGGCAAACACTGCAATGTTTGAGGAACATGTTTTAATGATTAGGGGCCAAGATAAGCACACTAAATATTATTGCTGACAAAAATAGCTTTGAAATACATGCGCACGCACACACAAACACCATGAATTCTGCGTTCCCTCCCGTCTCAAAGCAGATAACTGTTCCTTGACGCAATGGGTGGTGTCTGTCTCAGGGAGTTTGGTAATGGTTGAGGCATGTTTCCAAATTCGCTGAAACAGGACTGTTTAAGCCATAGATGTAGAAGACTATACTAGACTACTTCTACACACATCTATGGTTTAAGCCATCCCATTGGTATGAGTAACAAGCAAGAAATTAAGTGTCTGACATACTTACAATTTCTTTCTTAGAGTTTCAGTAAACGCACACCGCTTGAGGTGCGTACGGCAGACAATTGGACTCAACTTGAAAAAGAATGGTCGTCGCACACTCAGAACTTCATGCAGTTACATTTAATAAGACCAACGTTTCGGCTTACGCCTTCATCAGGGTGAAGGCGTAAGAAGTTCTGAGTGTGTGACGACATACAAGGTCTAATTTTGCCATAAACACAGTGGGATAGAAGTATTTCTCAGGTAGACGAGCCAACTCTAAAGCAATGGATAACACTATTTTAATGGAACTTTAATTACATTGTACTTACTCATTGGGTACTGTGTAATACCATGTAAGTACAACTGTAGCACGTTACCACATCATACATTTCTACATTCCATAATGATAAAAATGTCCATGAAGTGGTTTTATAATGCTTTGCCAAAGTGATGAATGTGGTACGGCGTGCATTAAGGGGCTACAGTGGTTAGGGGTCTTGTGTTTTATGCCTCTGCAGCACTTGGACTACAATGTATTTTTGCGTACTTTTAAGTTATTTTGTATGTAATGTGAAAATGTGAATGAATAGTTATGGAGTGAATAAACTTGCCAATAATTACTTTGACTTTTATCAGCCCTACGTCTCTTGAGAAACTACAGCCCTGACGTGCCATGACCCTGAGAGCTGTGTGGGGCAGAGCCAAAGCCGCCAGGTGAGCCAGTGACTAGACAGGAAAAAGGATTTCTTGAGAAATTGCATCGCTCTGAGTCAGACTCAACAACATCCCGCACACATAAGCATTTTCCAAATATCTGATTACATACCCTTGAAACGCCCAACGTCCGATATGCTAAGAGACACATCTCTGTCAGACAATACTATTCAATTTTACTCCATCTCTAACACTCCCTCTCAATCCGTTTTCCTACCTTTCCTTTTCAGTTAAAAGCACTGCTGAAAGGAAAGCTGACTTGTCAAATAAAAGTTAGTCATTTCATTATTGAAAACAGTGAAAAAAATGTATGCCATCAATAATCAAATCAAAGTTTGATTTCAAACAATGTTGATATGCCACACATCAGTTGTTCACATTTTGCAATTCACCTCTATCATTAGTTGTTAGACTATTGCTCTGCCCCTATCTCTCTCTCTCTCTGTCTCTCTCTCTCTCTCTCTCTCTCTCTCTCTCTCTCTCTCTCTCTCTCTCTCTCTCTCTCTCTCTCTCTCTCTCTCTCTCTCTCTCTCTCTCTCTCTCTCTCTCTCTCTCTCTCTCTCTCTCTCTCTCTCTCTCTGTCTCTTCTTACAAAACGCCCCAGGTGACTTTCAAGACAAGGTGCCAAGGTACGTTTCCATGTGTGCCCCCCTAAACACAAACACACACACACTTGCCTGACACTTACACTTAAGTGACACGTACCCAGTGTGGCCAGCCCCTAATACATGCGGTCAACACAATGGGCTTTGGGCCAGGACTCTCCCTCTGACCAGACCAGAATCGATATTGTATATGTGTGTGTGTGTCTGTGTGATGTCGGGAGATTGGAGAGAGAGAGAGAGAGAGAGAAAGAAAGAGAAAGAGAGAGCAGGGCTTCCCCTGACTAACTGGGCTGTGCTGCCTTCTTCCTGGAAACCTGACAACACTGCCATTGAATGCCGGGCCACAGATCAGTAAGCACTATACTACAACTGCAATGCCTTTCCATGCTTACACCCTCGCCTGTCTCACTCCCTCCCTCCCTCCCTCCATCTGTCTCAGCAACTCTTGTGTGTCTGTCTCAGCATCTCTCACTCTTTCTCTCTTGCTCGTTTTCTCTCTCTCTTGCTCTTTTGCTCATTCTCTCTCTCTCTCTCTCTCGCTCATTCTCTCTGTTTCTCTCTCTCTCTGCTTGAGTAGATGAGTCAGCATTGCCACCAGCTGCTTTCCAAATTACCCCAAACACACACACACACCACTACTCTCATCTCCTCATCAACAACACGACAAACTAAAGAATGGAGGCCTGTGTGTGTGTGTGTGTGTGTGTGTTTCCTCCACTTAGCACAATACACTCCCCCCTGATGACTTGTCCTCCTTGAGGTCTATTCTTTTAATCAAACAGGAAGTTTATCTCCCTCGCTCACCTGCTTCGCTCCTGCTGCTGGGCCCTTCACGTCTCCATGAGGCAACGTCCTGCTGCTTTGGCACAGCACAGAGAGGACATCTTTCTATCTCACATGGGAACACATCTCTCCACTCCTCTTCCAAACACCTTTCTTTCATTACTCTCTCCCAACACAGAGTTTCTCTGTTCTTCCTGCATTCTCGTTGTCATTCTCTCACACTATCAGACTATTTATTTTTCTCTCAACTCCTGTATCCTGGAACTCTGTCTCTCTCTCGTTCTCATCCCTCAGTTTCTTCTAAACCCTCCTTTCCTCAGGATGGGGCCTAGGGATGCACCAATACCGATACTGGTATCGGCACAGATACTGCTCATTATATTCGTACTCGTAAAAGACTTGCCGATTACAGGCATGATACTGCTATTACACGAAACAATGCAAAATCTTGTCGTGTTCTGTGGACTTGAAAGCAGCATGGAATAAAGTGCCACCTCATACATTGACTAACATTTAAATCTACATGGAAATGGACGATACAAAATATCACAGGTGGAAAAAACAAGACCATGCATTTATTTTCATTGTATGTTGGTAAAAGGTATCGTATCGGTAGGTATCGGCAAGTACACACATTAATGTACTCATACTCATACTCAAAAAAGTGGTATCAGTGCATCCCTAGTGGGGGCCTCTGCTCCTCCTTAAAGGGGCTCCAGGTAGGATTAAATGGTGAATTAATCACGTCCCGAGTCAGCCGATGCTTTTGAGAGTCATTAGTGAGTGAACGATGGCTCTCGTGACCACTTCCACGGTCCGCTGTCCCTACTTGCAACTTTTGACAGCGCGCTCCGAGGGAGTGTCGTGGGAAACATTGTTCATTTGAAAACATCGCTTTACATACCGTATTCAGGTTTGTATCAACTGCTGGCATTCCGTGATGAAAAACAGTCTCACAGCAAATTTATTTGAACAGCAATTTTTCATTACAGTGTAGATTTTGAGACAGGCATGCCACGGGCACTGCACAAATGACGTCATCCTACCTTGTGCCCCTTTAACACTCAGTCTCTGTCTGTGTCTATCAGTCTCTGCATGTCTGCTGCATCTGTCTGCCTCTCTCTCTAAACCTTTCTGTCTCTCTCTCTACCTCTGTCTCTGTCTCTCTCCGTGTCTCTGCCTGCCTGCCTCTCCCTCTCGGGGTGGGCACCTCAGCTCCTCCATGCCATCCCTGGCTTCTGCTGTATAATCTGGATGTTGTCAGGCTGGCAGCAGGCCCCTCCTCCTTGTCTGTGGTTGATCTGCTGGCAGTAATTTGCTTAGGCCCAGACTTCTCCCTGGCATGTCTTAAATACTGACATGCACACCCCAACTGACGACACTTGCACCGAGACGTTTAATTAGCTCCATGACAATTCATTAGGCCCCTAAAATACCAGCTGAAAAATGTGCGAATTCCTGTTCGCATTCGCACTTCCGCAACATAATGACAGCAAGAAGAAAAAAAAAAGACTAACAGAAAAGCTTACTTCCTTTTTTAATGACTTAATATGTTCAAAGTAGAATCTGAGAATGATGGAAAATTGTCAAAAACATCTAACAAAACTCAAGACACAAACAAATGCTGTGCTTCTATGAATTCCATAATAAAAGACAGACCGAGAGAGAAAAAGAAGGGGTTAGACACGCAGAGAAAGAAATGGAGACAGGTGGGCAGACAGGCAAGGAGACAGACAGAGTTTGTGTGGTCTTGTTAAGACTCTGTGAGTGAGAATTGGCTTTGGTGCACCACTGCACCTCGCCTGCTTCCCAATGTCCAGTTCACCCAACTCAACTTCCTGAGAGTTTTCAGAAGCAATTTCCAAAACTCCTATAGATGTCCTCTGAGATTGACCACTCCAGCTAATCCCTTTATCGTGAAGCTGACCACCGCCAGCAGCAGGCCCAGGATGGGCCGTGAACAAACTTCTTTTCAGCTTTCAAAGGAGCCCTCCTTACCTAGCCAGCCTTCCATCTACCTTCCGAAAAAAAAACCCTCCTTCCTCCTAAAGTAGCTCTGGGCATTCATAGCACGTACTAACAGATCATTTTGGAGAACAGGGGGAGAATGAAAGAGGGGGTCGAGCAAGAGAGGTGCAGAGAGAGGGAGAGACAGGGAGGGAGAGCGAAAACACTGCCGACATTCTTGGCAACCACAGCAGGAATGCGCCTAGATTGGACATGATTTAGCTTCTCCAGTGGGCCCCTGTTCACTCTACGCACATGCCATATTTCAAGATAAACCTTCCTTTAATATCGCAACAATCCAACAGCAATAACCAATAAAATAAAATAAAACACAACAACAATAATAAATAGCCCCTCTCTCTCCAGACATGCCAGGATATTGCACAAAAGGATTACATGCCCACTCAAATAAGAGGATAAAACACCTTAGGGGAAACACCTCTGGAAATAGTGAGATTTTGTTCACTTTTGCATTTTCTTGTCATGTGTTCATGAACTACTGAATGATCCATCAATAGGCCCGTAGCTAAGTTTAAGTGCTTCCAAGGTCTCCCAAAAGCAAGGAGGGCATTTTATACACCCCATGACAATTTCAATCACATGTGAACATGCTAGGTCTGGTCTCCAGATATTAAACATGAATGATTGACATGAATCACAGCTGTGGTTTTGCTGAGCTCATCTGGTGAGTACTGTAGGGCTTCAATCAGTCCTGTTCTTGTGAATAATGCGCTTCTCTGTATTCTTTTATCAGTTCATCAGGTGAAGCTTTCCCTCTAGTATTGGAGGTGCAGATTTTAAGATATTTGGTGCCTGGGGCCAGATGTCAATTTGAGTTTTAACCCATTAAGATCTAATGGGTCTAAAAAGTCAAACAGAATTGTCAATGCTGTTAAAGTTAAATACGCATATAAATGCTGCAGCCAGTCCTTAAGGTTGTGTTGCACAGATGCTGCTCCTGGCATTAAGACGGGGGGGCTAAATTGACAACTGTGAATGAAGCCCTCAGCACATCCCTCCCTGCCTTCCTTCATCTAGTCTCATATACGTAACTTCAAGCGACAGACATACTGAGCTGCCCACGGAAAGGTCATCCAGCGCGGCATCACTCATCAGCCCTGCAATCGTTCATCTGATATCGCTTGAGAATTCTTCTTGTGTCACATGAGGGACCGCTCAACCCAAGAGAGTCACAACAACACTACCCATATGAGTCAATGCTGAGTGAGGCTGACCTCACGCTCTTCTTAAAAAAAAAAAAAAAAAAACACCAACATGAGCTCAACCCTGCATACTCATCACAAACTAATATCTTATCTCTCACCACCTCTGTAAAAAAAAAAATCCAAACAGCTGACCTAAAGAAAGGCTGTTCCCACACGTTTCCCAGGCTGTTCTTCTTGTATGTTCCTGTGTATGTTACAGGACAGTGAAAGGAAAGCCCTTGAGCTGGTGAAATGAAAACTCCTGTGAGCTCATACACAAACAATAAGGATGTAAATGTCCTCTGGCTAGTGTAAGATGATGTCAGTTCTTGGCCCGGGTTTCACCTTACCACGGGGCAGGACCATCTATTGTAATACTTTGCCCTTACAACCAGCAATTGGTTATCGTCAGCCTGTAGGCTACTTCCTTCTAACCTAGATTAGAGATTAGTCAATCAACCCTATCCCCGGCCTACGTGTGGTGCCATATAGGTTGGCTACCCAAGACCTGGCTGGTCAGATGTATTGCAGGTCAAATACACGTTATACATAAGTTACAACCGAAGTTAACATTATGCACTTCACAGGATCCATATGGGTTGAACCTGCAACTTTAGCCAATACAAAATAAATATAAATATAAACTTGCCTCTAGGCCTATAATATAAAATATCTACTGACTGCTGAGGTGAAGAACAAGACAAAGGCAGGTTGTTAACAGCTGGGGGCTGGTCTGTTTCTGAGTCAGCTGCAACCTGGCAGGGCCCCCCACCACAAACATGCTCCACCACGGCACACTTTGGGCAGCTGTGTGCTGTTCCGTGCTGCCTGCTCACTTGCTTGGCTAAGGATTACATAACTCCTGACAACTGTGCTCGAACTTAACCACACTTTCAAGAGATGAATATCTCTATTCCTGCCGTTGACATCCGCAGTGATATTGTCGTTGAAGACTGCTGCACGAGTATCTTCTCCTTCAGCATGTTTATTATGACAAACACACAGAGACAGACAGAGAAATTGGGCTACCCATGGGTGCTCTTCCCACGATTAACCTCTGCCAAAGGACGATTATGGCCAGACTACTTTCAACATAGAACCTACACGGCTAACACACATATTACATGTCACTTTGCAGACAGATTGTGTCCAGACAACAACAGACGAACATTTTACAGATTTCTGAAAACAAAAACAGTTAACAGGAAGCAAACGCTGGTGTCAACATTATAAGCGACAAATAGGCTTCGTCGGTTTGTAAAGGTAACGGCAACAGACATTTTTATTCTGATATGTTGTTATATCTTACCTGGTAAGGCGGTGGAGGTTCTTGGTCTGGGTCTGTTCCATCACCAAAACTAGCCCTGTCTGACTGTGACTCATGAAGCAAAGATATATCATCCGACGTTGGAGATTTCAGGCAATTTCCCATCTCCTTTCAGATGCCCTTTCTTCTATGTATTTTTGCTTCTCAACTATACGCACACAGCCAAACCCAGCTTCTCCGATCTGATTCCCGTGGCTCCCGCAGGAAATCAGACGAACTAGCACCCATACATTGCAGGGTATCTCGCCACGAGAGCTTCTGTCGAACAAAAACAAACCATCTCAACACAAAGAACCTGGCGGAGAAGTGGTGCCTTTTACGCAATACATTCAGCACCGATCGAGGTCTCCTCGTATCCGCCCACGCACAACTTTGTCCAAACCTGACAGTGCCAAACGTCAAGTAGAAAGCGTGTGCAGAATATCTATATTTGCAAGACTAACATTCTTTCCTCGTCGACAGACTACTTCCCCAACAAGGGACTTTTTCTCGCTTGTAATCCGGGGCCTAGCACAGGCAACAAAGCCATACAGGCAGCGAGTTAAAGGACAGCCTCTTTTGGTATGAACAACCAATCATATTCGGGCGTGAGAATATACACACCACGAACTTGAGAAAGTACACACCAACTGTACACATTTGCCCATTTGTCATAGTTATTTGTACTATAAGTTTACCATTAACAACCGCGCAATGCCTCTTGATGAATACAATTTGCGTTAGCGCATACAAAGATTCAGTTCAAGTCAACCCTGGAAGAATTTAAAGATCTTAGTTTTCGGTGACTGCAGAACTACATGTCAGCGTTCTGCGATTATTTTGACATGTGACCCTGTCAAAAATAGTGAATTTGACGATGAATTGTTTCATAACGTAATGTGTGTTTTTTTTTTCTGGGTGCCAGACAGTTTGCCCAAGGTCCTTTGTGCGCAGGTGCGTAAATGGGCATCGTGTCAAAGGGTTAGATACAGAACAGCAAATGAGTTTCACTTCCTTGTCTTTCTAAATTAAGTTGTAATCGAAACAATTGGTTATCATAATGTAAGCGGAATTATGTTTGAAAATTCTCGAAATTTTCCAGACCAGGCAGAAAGAATGATGTTATTTATTATGGCCAACACTGCTTTCCAAAGGATGTTCTGAATTATTATTTTTCTGAATTCCTTTTTTCCAACGTATTTTGATGGTATGATCATATTTACTTACCTGTTAAAACATGTTTATGTAGTACATAAAGAACAACTGGATGGTAATAGCCCATACTTTTAACAAAGGCCATTAAAGGAAGGTGTGTGCAGTAGCCTATACAGTAGGCCTATTCTTCTGCATAAGCTACTATACATAATATGATATTCCAAAATAATGTTATTTATAGAGTGGGAATAGGTTTTACCCACACCAAGGGATATTAAAAAGACAAATCACAATCAAATGAGTTGCTTTGGCTTCCATGATTTATTCTCACATCATACAAAACATTCACTATGTACAGGAATGTTGATCTGCACAATAGCCATGCACCGAGACTAGAGAAACTCTACATAATGTCTAAAGATGTACCGCTGAGATGAGACGCTTGTCCTCTTTCAGAACTCCAGCAGGAGTGTCAGGAGTGTAAGGAGTGTAAGGAGATGGCCTTTCAAAAACGACCACTATAACAGAGAAGCATGTTTTATAATCGAAGTCAACAGCCAGCTCTCTGGTACCAGGTCTCTCTCCTGCCCTGGACACACCCTGGAAGGGGGTCCTCTGGCCTCTACTGTCCGGAAACCATGTACATATTACATTCCATCACCACATAACATAATAACAATAATAACAATGTAAAATCTATTTCTTAGAATATAATGAATGACTAGTGTTGAGTACTGCATGACAGGATCATGCACATTTTTCTGATTGTCAATTATGGAGATCACAGTTGGAGGGAAAACAAAGGGAAACCCGAGCATTAAAAACATGCTCTGTTATTGTTGTGTCTGGATATTGAAGAGAGTTTCATGTCATATTGAATCATCGAAACAATCACATGGTGTAAACATCTCCAGTTTAAACTTAGAACCATTTGACCCTGAAGCATTCCATTCTAAACAAATGTGCACTCTCTCACACACACACATACTCAAACACATACAGAAAATGTAATGCATTTTAACATTAACAGAAAGTGTACACTAATAAAACTTTTCAAGTTAAATAATTAACCATGGCCTTGTGTGTTTTTTTTGAGTGCCTCACAGCTAAAACAAGACTGATAACATCAGACGTCACATCAGTGGCATGTTTTGATTTTGACATTCATTGGAGTTTCAGGAAATAATTAAGTTGTACAACATGATTTGTTTCCCAAACTTCTACAAAACAAATACAAATACCTTACCATCAACAGCTGTACTTTCATCATGTAGTGATTTCAACCAACATAAATTAACATCAATTTCCTTTAAAATGCCATTTACCAAGAACAGATGTTTCGCCTTTTACATTTCTCAATGAACTCTTGTTACCTTTTCAACTCATAATCAAACTTAAAGCTGCATAACCATCATGTCGGGGTT
The DNA here is from genome assembly GCF_034702125.1 of Engraulis encrasicolus. Classification (NCBI taxonomy): domain Eukaryota; kingdom Metazoa; phylum Chordata; class Actinopteri; order Clupeiformes; family Engraulidae; genus Engraulis; species Engraulis encrasicolus. Next base: position 42,065,255 of record NC_085862.1, on the reverse strand, counting down.
TGGTGTCAGTCTAAAAATAAATGTTCATCTGCTCTTTACTATGTTCCAACTCCAGCGTGTGTGTGTGTGTGCGTGTGTGTGCGTGTGTGTGTGTGCGTGTGTGTGTGTGCGTGTGTGTGTGTGAGAGAGAGAGAGTGTGTGTGTGTGTGTGTGTGTGTGTGTGTGTGTGAGTGTGTGTGTGTTTGAGAGAGAGAGAGAGAGAGAGAGAGAGAGAGAGTGTGTGTGTGTGTGTGTGTGTGTGTGTGTGTGTGTGTGTGTGTGTGTGTGCGTGTGTGCATGCGCATGTGTCTCAGGCAGGCTGTCAAGGCTTTACTTAGGTGGATGAAGCTGGCAGACGTGGACTCCCGGGCAGATATCTCAAAGGCTCGCTTGTCTGGGCCCTCAAGCACTATCTGGATGGAGTCCACACCGCCCGCCTGAAAGCGGAGAGTGGCTCTGCCTTTTCTAAAAAAGACACAATCATCGATTCTCTCCTCTCAACAACAGAACAATTGTGAAAAGAAAAAACGCAGCCGTTGTCAAGAATAAATACAAAAAAGGAATGGACGAATAAACACCCAAATCACCACACTTTCACTTGGGTCTAAACAGAAATAGAAACACACATTGCTGACATGTTATACAGTACAATAGGAGTCACTAATTTGGTACCATGTTTCCTTGCCTGCACGCCATGCAAGGTCCTTGCGAGGTTTGGGTAATCTCTATTCACCCACGAATGAACACATTGGAGGTCCCATGGAAGTTGCATGGCATGTACATGGAAGGGGAAAAAATAAGTAGCTCCAACTGTGTACAGTGTAAAGCAGGGGTGTCAAACTCATTTTGGTTTAGGGGCCACATACAGCCTATTTTAGCTCAAGTGGGGCGGGACCAGTAACATTATTGCGAAATGGCGCACATTTTTGCTTCAAATTGAAATCGTATTACTAGTCAATAATGTCGAGGTGTATGACAACAGGTCATATCAGGATCATTGACTGTAAATGGCGACCAAAACTGAAGGTCCAGTTAGGTCAGGAAGGATGTCGCGTCAATTACTCCAGGCCTTGTGGGTGCGTGGGTTCTGGGTATTGTACAACACAGGAGGAGGAAGAGAGTTCTTCCTCCTGTGACCAAAACTGAAGCAAATATTGTAATGAGCTAGAGATTTACCTCCTATTTTGACATTCTTAGTTTTGTTTTCTCTACATGTGTGGGGCCGAATTAAACCATCTAGTGGGGCGCATCCGCCCCTCGGGCCTTGTGTTTGACACCCATGGTGTAAAGCATCCACAATGACCATAATAATGTGGGTTGATGATGAGAACACCAAGTCTCTTGAGCCAGTGTGTGAAGACCACCACACCAGTACCTAGTGATGAAGTGGGCCGGCCGCATGTGTTGATGTGTACCTAGAGTTTGTTAAGGAGGACGATTATGCACATCCCAATGCACAAGTACCTAGTTATGAAGTTGGGTGTGTGCGTTTGTGTGTATCTAGTCATATGGTGTATGTGTGTGTGTGTGTGTGTGTGTGTGTGTGTGTTTGGTGAAGGGTAAAGCATCTTTAAATATTTGTAATAATGTGAGCTGATTGGCTATTGCATATGTAGCGGTATTACAGTAGGTGGATGGCTACTGGGATTAGGTTACACTGTTGATGGGAGCAGGAGAGCATATGGATCTGGTGGAGCTTCCTCCGTGCCCATCCATGTGCATCCTAATCCAAACCTGCTGAGCAGAGCTGACTCCACGCCATACTGTAACTGTGGACACCACCACTGATGCATATCACCAAGGGATATTGTGTATCTATTTTTTTAGCATGTACTGTGTGTGTGTGTGTGTGTGTGTGTGTGTGTGTGTGTGTGTGTGTGTGTGTGTGTGTGTGTGTGTGTGTGTGTGTGTGTGTGTGTGTGTGTGTGTGTGTATTCAACACAATTTTACAGCTTGTGCAGCTAGCCAAGCTCTCAGCTCTGCTGAATGACCAGATGGGTTTTGGTGAGAGAGTAGATCTGTTTTCTGCTTGCTAAAATTTCCCTTATGGGGGCATACAAGTATTGATTAATAGACTCATTGTTTGATTAGTTACGTATTTACATTTGAATGCAATCGTGTAGAATTCCGGATGTATGTGTGTGTGTGTGTGTGTGTGTGTGCGTGCGAGTGAGTGAGAGAGTGACAGAGAGAGAGAGAGAGAGAGAGAGAGAGAGAGAGAGAGAGAGAGAGAAAGAAAGAAAGAAAGAATGTGTGTGTGTGTGTGCGCGTGCGCGCCTGTGTGTACGTACTTGCATGTATGTGTGTGTGTGTGTGTGTGTGTGTGTGTGTGTGTGTGAAGGTGTGATAAAGACAACGAGAGTTCTTCAGAAATGAAGATGATCTGAGAGGATCATGGCCAGGCCAGGCCAGACCAAGTGAGGCCAGTCCCATAGTAGTGCAGTCTAGTCTGGCTGTTTCCAGTGGTATACAATAGCGGCTCATCATGCCCATTCATTCCACCATCATCCTCCAGATAGATCTCTTGGTTCCACGTTTGCACCTCCAGTCAGATAATAGTGAAGGTAAGCTAAGGTGAGCTAAGCTAGGCTAGGCTAGGTTAGGCTAGCTGGGCTACGGGCTGGTCGGTGTAGAGTTCTCCCCGTTCACCCCCACGGGACCCCTGGCTTTGTGCAGAGCAGCTTGGATGCGGAAGTGCGTCCGCGACTCCATGGAGTAGTTCTTGTAGTTCTGCCTGTGGAGCACAAGAGAAGAGGAGAGCGGATGAGGGGAGAAGAAGGGGAGGACATGGTGAGATGAACAAGGAACAGATGAGAAGAGGAGGAGAGGAGGAGAGGAGTTGGGAAGGATAGAGGAGAGAAAAGCAGAAAAGGGGCGAAATCGAAAAGTGTATATGATGAGTAATGAGGAAAAAAGGAGAAGGCAGAAAGAAAAAAATATTTGGATTAAGGAGGTGCAATAAATACAGAGGAGAGAGGAAGATAAAATGGAAGAGGAGAAGAGATGAAGATGAAGAGGAGAGAGGAGGAGAGGAAAGAAGAGGAGAGGAGAAGAGAGTAGAAGAGAAGAGAAGAGAGATTAAAGAGAGAAGAAGAAAGGAGGAGAAGGGAGGCGAGAGGATGGCACCCATGAGAGAAGAGACAAGGCTGCCGGTTGAGCAGCAGATGGGTGGCACCCTGCTGCGTGGGTATGTGGACATGGCATAGAGAGAAGGCCATGGGTGCCCACGGGTGCCAGCTAGCCAAGCCAAAGCCAAAGCCAAAGCCAAAGCCAGCCAGGGAGGCTACTTACTTGGCCGCCTCCAGCAGTTTAACGGCTTCTTCTCTCCGGCCCTGCTCCAGGCAAAGCAGACCGTGCTCCAGCAGCGCATTGGGAACCAGGTAGTGGTCATACTTGATCTGCGACTCACTGCGAAAAGAAAAAAGACAGGAGAGAGAGAGAGAGAGAGAGAGAGAGAGAGAGAGAGAGAGAAAGAGAGACAGAGAGAAAGAGAGGAAGGCCGTGGCACCAAAAAAAGTCGTTTAAAACATGTTGTTGGACGCTGCCCCAACTCACTCTAACAGCTTGGCACGGCCCCCGCTCAACAGCTCCCCGGGCTTTGCGTTGGCATCCGCCGCCCGTTTGGAAAAGTGCAAGGCAGGGCTGTTTTTCCCAGGCTGCTGTTTTTGAAGCCCACCAATCAAGGCAAAGCATGCACTAAGTGGCCCAGACAGACTTGGCCAAAGGTTTCCTAGTTGCTCTCTCAAGCACTCGGTTGAAAACAAAGGCTACACTGGGAAATGGTAACACAGACAGACACATCAACTATTAAGTCTCGTCAGTTGGTCCTAACGTTTAAGCATTTATTTATACTTGCACTTACTTCAAACTAGCCTTGTATAGAGAAGCAATCAATGCCAGTGAATAAGGAAGAAAGCTATTTTTCCAGTGTGCTTGGCCAACAGTAAACACTGTAATAAAATAAATGGAACAACCAAACTCCCCCCCACAGTAGCAAACACGTGGCCATATCGTGTCATAAAATAATGTGCCAACAGGTTTATCTGCATGTTGTGTTTGCCAACCAAGAAAGAAAAAAAACGTGTTTGTTTAGGATCAGGTTTATGTAGTCCTCTGGAGTCGGTTAAACTCCTAATCATGTTGACATGCTCCCAAAGGGGAGGGTATACTTAGTAACAACACGCTGTAAGACAAGAACTGCCCCCTCTCTCTCTTTCCCCTGTCGTGTATTTACATTGCACCCTACAGTGCCGTGACTGGCCTCATCACTATCCTAAGGGTAGCAGCACCCCCTGCTGTTGGAAAAGTGCACTGCTGTTTTAGAAGAGTAGAGAAGAGTGGAGTAGAGTTCGTCTTTCTGATGCCTTTGAAAATGTTTCAGTGCTCAGAGCTGTGCAGACAGAATACTTAAACAAGACTATGATGATGGAGCCAAACACTATAGGTTGGGTTTTTTTTTTGGCATTGTATCTGTGACCTTGGTGCGTTTGGCACTTAGTTTCAACCAGTAAATCACTCGGGAGTGAGAATGTAACAGTGATCGATGAGGGTGAAACAATCTATATGTGTGCTCTGAGGTAAAGGGAATCAGATTCATGATCACTTCTCCTCCCCTCTGGAGTTTGGGAGGCCTCGGTCGCAGAGGACCAAGGTGCAAAGGGGTTGACAAGGAGAGAACTGGTTGGCAGGCAACCTCCATGCCTGCCCAAATATTAGATTTTCCACTCATGTCCCCCCACCAACTAAGCCCAATGGCAACATAGTATACAATACATGTAATATTCTTAGTACAGCTCAGTGATAACACTTTACATTATGCATAAACATAGCTTATTCACGCGATAAGATAAACCACTGATTCTTGAGAAAGTGGCTAAAACAGGTTGTAATGTTGAAAGAAAAAACCTAAGTGAATTACAAAACAATATGGTATATCCTCGAAGACTAAGGTCTTGGCTTTTCAGAAATGCACAAGGCCAATCTCCCCATTTTGTATTTTTTTCAGAAATCAAGGTTTTTCTCAGATCAAACCGTTTTTTTTTGTCAACACCGTCAGATACAATTAAACACAATTAAAATTGTATTGATTTGGTTGCATATGTATCAGAAGTTTTTAAGTGATCATGTGTATTTTTTGGCTCACATATATGCCTTTGAATGTTGAAAATTCACTTTTGTTCTATTTTAATACTGTTCGATTTCGTCTAATTTTGAAATATGTACCGTCATACAATGCTTACTTAACGCCTAAATAGAACAAACAATTTTTGGTTATTTCACAAATATTCATGTAGGCTTAAATTTGCTATTACTTTAATAATTCTACAACTCCTAAAGAAAATTTTGTAAGCACATTCATTTAAAATGTCCAAAACTTCCTACGGTGGTGACTTAAGAACTGACAGTGGTGACAGTAATATGAGGGTGGCGAAAGTGGTCTAATTATTCTACATTTAGCAAAACAAGTAGCACTCTGAAGTCAATGGCATCTTGCATAAACACTATATTTTTGTGTGTGCACAGTACATTTGTGCGTGTGTTTTTTCTTCATGAGTTAGATTCTCTGGGAAGTAGGTGACTGATTCTTGAAAATGTGGCAAAAACAGGTTTTAAGTTGTTCAAATCCAAAATATAGATAAGTATATAAGTTTACTGTATTAAAGTGAATTACTTCAATAATTCAACATAATTGTAGATATTTATTGTAAGCATATTCTTAAAAAGTGTCAAAAGGACGTAAAACATGTTTTTTGTGAACTCCATCAGATGTCACCACTGTCAGGTTTTGTGACAAAAAACCCTCCAAATGCACCTCAGTTGAGGCGAGAGTATAAGTTTGGATCACAATTATTACTAATATGTCTGGTAATGTTTCATTAACCAGCACAATTTAGTAAAATATGGAACAAGATGATGAGCGGAACAAAATCTGACAGTGGTGACATCTGACGGTGTGAGACAAAAAAACACTCTTACATATTATGCATTGTTTGTTCTTATTAGCAATTTCCTTTTCGCTCTGTTTCTAAAGTGCTTCATACTGCTTCTGAAAAAGTATATATTAATAAACATTAATGCAATATAATACTATTATAACCCCCAACGGTGTTGACAGTTTATGGTTGGGACAGTACCAGTGTCCAAACAAATTAAGAAATTGAGGAGAAAATAGTAAACTTACAGGAGCTTCAGTGATGGTGAAGTATGCAGTAGAGCTAAAGGTTTGAAAAGGGGTCCTCAGGAATGACAATGAACTTATGCATACCTGATTTTATTGTCTTTTTTAACCCATTGATGCCTGATGTTGCGCAACATTGGCCCTGGCGCCTGGAGCTGCATTACGCAACATTCAGGCTCATGAGATTTGAGATAACTTCATTGAAAATCTCTGTTTGTTTGAGATGAATGAACACATTCTAATGAAAGATGGGGGTCTTAGCGTTTAAATGCAACTCATTGCATGTTTTTATGTGCTTCAGAGGCTGAGATATTTAGGATTTTATAGGCTGAGGGCTCGGGCATTCAGCACCCTTTTTTGCAGGTGTCTTAGGCGTCAATGGGTTAAAAAATCTGACGTGGTGACGAATATGCTGGACAGATTTTAAGCAATCAGAAAATAATGGTGAATATAGTTTTACACGCACTATCTGCATATCTGTAGAACCACTTCAATATGGTCTTCCACATCATGGTGATATTTTTGAATTCCATCAGTGTTTTTTGTATTTTAAGTCAATTGGAATGTTGACGTCTGTCCTTGGGACAGCCGTTTTTACAGGGTGTGGGCAGGTTTATAGCCATGAAAAGTAATCAAATTAAACTTAAATATTTCAAACAACTGTACATTTGTGTAACAGACCCCTTGGTCATTACCTGGATTCATTTTGTTCATAAAAATTTAGTTTATTTTCAACAGAATTATAACTTTACTGCTGGGACATGTTTTTGCCAAACTCTCAAGAATCAGTGAAACATATTGCCTACAATTTTTTTAAGTCCCCTTTTAAGGTTACATTTATTAGGTATACTTAGGTATACTCAAAGTATGTAACAGCATGTAAAATTATGTACTTGCACTGTTCCATAGGGGAAGGGTTATGTACAGCCTAAGTACATACCATAATAGTACATTATGATCCGGGTAGATACACTAAAAAGGAACCTGAAAAGAAAGTGTTGCCAAATCATTTCTCTGTGTCAAATTCACTCTGAGGTCTGAGGAGTTCTTACTTGCAGAGGACGAGTGTGAAGTAGTGCTCAGCCTCCTCGTAGTGCCCCAGGTGTTTGAGGCAGAGGCCCTTCAGGAGGCTGATCACACACTGGTCATCGATGGTGAAGTCCGTCCCTGCAGCACACACCATCAACACATCAGCATGTCATTTAGGATGGAAAACTCAGAGCACCAGTAGATCATTACTTGGTCAACATGTGCATGGTAATTACTTGTAAGATGTGCTTATAAATGGTTATTACTTTGAAATTATATGTAAATTAGCATACAAATCCATCCCTATGTGCGATCCCTAATGTAAAGTGTAATGAATTGCTCTCTACACAGTGGACTAGTGATGGGCAACCTGGATTCCTTAGCTATAATCCAGTGCCGCATTTTCCAAAAGACCTGTTTTTAAAGTGATTGGTTGTTCAAGAGTTAATTAGGAAAATCATCTGGCTGATGTGGACAGGTAAAACCGGGTCATTTGGAATATGTGGCTCTGAAATGCAACTAACGAATCCAGTTTACCCATCACTGCAGTGGAAAAAATATCTAACTTTTGATATAAATCTGCTTTTCAGGGTAAGAAAATAAAGTCATCTTCATGAATTTCAGATTTTCACATTACTACTAAACACTGGCCTATCCATAGTGTTGTAGATAACTCTTTCTCAAAAGACACTATTCATTCTTCAGAGATTATATTTAGCCTTGTAACACTGAGGACTATTTCTCCAGGGGATACTGATTCAAGGGTGTTTACTTGGAGCTGAATATGAATGGCTGGATTGCTTACAGAAGGGTTATATGGAAGAGTTTCAGACTCAGGATTACTTCCTCCTCTTTTCAAAGAACTTCCTCCATTTCAAATTGAAAGAGCTATTTAACGGCTATAGGGTAACATAACGTAGATCTGCAGATTAGCATTACTTTCGAAATACAATGCATAGTTGTGTTATCTTTTGGCATTACTGAGCACCATAGAACTGAGCATGACAGGGGCTCCTATATGCAGGGCCGCTGAGTTTTGACAAGGCCCAGGACAAAATCATCTGCCCCCTCTCAGTGCCTTTAGGGACCCAATTCTGAGCCCCCTCTCTTCCTGGGCCCGAGACACCCGACTCATTTGCACCTTCCCACACAGGCCTGCCTTCATGTTCCGTTCCTGCACTACATAAGGGTAGTAAATGAGTAGTCCATTACTTGGGTGAGTCTCCAGCTTCTGCTGTTCCTCATCCAGGGTCTTCAGCATGCCCTCCGTCAGGTCCTTGTGTTTGCCGATCACCGTGTAGCCGTTCCAGATGTACATCATCTCCTGCATGGTACATTATATTAAACATTAAAAGCGGACACTTTCATCCAAAGCGCCTCACAGTTACATATTTACGTACAGAGTGGGGTTAGGCGCCTTGCTCAAGGGCACTTCAGCCATGGATGGAGGTGTAGAAAGAGGTAAGGATGGGATTTGTGAACCCACAAACATTTAATCTTAAGACCACCTCTCTAACCATTAGGCCACGGCTGCCCCCAAAAATAACAATGTTATATGGTTAAGATGTAACGAAAGCGTACAAGCTCAGAGGGAGCACACTGTACATTCTGAATGATTATGATTCTAAATGTGATCATAGAGTCCATCCACATGTGGGTGGACAAACTAGTGAAGATGAGAGGACGAGAGAGAGAGAGAGAGAGGTATTTGCAAGGGTATTACTTGTGTATCATGTATTAAGTATATTTATTTGTGTATTGTAAGTATATTTTTGTATTTAGGTCATTGACTTTTTTCACTAGGTGATGGCAGCGAATGTCACAGCTAATGCCACTCTTGTGTGTAGATTAAATAAACTTAAAAACAAAAAAATATTAAATGACAATGCATGCAATAGTGGTATTAGCTGTCATCTACTAGCAAAAAATGTCATTAACCCATTTACTGGTAGTTACCTATGTAACAAATCACTCCTTGGGGATCTTAAAGATACCCTGACCTTAACCTGAACAATTCAGTTCGGACATAGTCATTACAGACATTACCAGAGGTGGAGCAGGAAGAGGAACTGGTCTTTCCACATTGTACCGCCGAGCTTTCCGGATAGCAAACTTTTCGGTAGGCAAAGACTTCCCAGCAATCTTCTGTTTCAGTCCAGGAACTTGCCTATAAGACCAGTCAACGACAGGTAAAAAAAACAGTGAGATACTATGTATCCTACAGTTTATTTTGTAGATGTGTACCCTTGAGAAAATAGATGTAGCATCCATCAGATTATCTCCATGGAGTGAATGCTCTGTCATTTCCTGCATCATTACTATTGTCCTTAGAATATATGTGGTTTTATTCATATACTTGAATAAATACTAAAATCTGGTTAATTAAATAGAAATATATAATGAATGGCGGTCAGCAAAATATGTTAAGGTGAGTATAATGTGTAGATTTCTGAAGGAGGATTCTCTACTCCTAATAAGAATACAAGGCTGCAGGAGGTGTGTGTAACACCAGAGAGTAGTCGTGTGTTTTTTGTGAAGGTACTGTAGACATGATGGATAACAGCTGGATGATGGGCCCACCTGAAGAGGCTGATCTCACTTTCACCAAACGTCAGCCTGTCATCAGGAGTCAGCATGCTGAGGTAGGCTGCCTTCATGTAGGCGTATGTGGCCTGCAATGCAAAACAACAGTAGACACTTACATCATTCCACAGCTCTGCTAATAGGGTTAGGGTTCATTCAACTCAATTCAATTGACTTCACTTCTGTCTGCTCCAGCCTGCAGACAAACCTCAGTGTGCAGAATGGTTCCCGGCATTTAGACCATATAATACCCCTACTATACTTCGGCTCATTTGACTCTGGGCTCTTATTTGCAAAGCAACTCTTTGGTTGAGATAATCACATGTATTACAGAGTTTATTGCAGCCTATTGCAGTTTATTGCAGTCATTACTAGTCTTGGAGGGTCTTTATAAAATACAGTGAATGTGTTACTTTTCGATTTTTGCTGAACACCAACTTCCATTTTTTAAATGTATTTTTAAATGATTATTCTCTGGTTCTTCTGAATCATTGTGTGTAAAAGCTACCATGAAAGCACTTGAACAACGTGTGGTGTTTTATCTATTCCCTCTGTCCAGAATGCTTGCATCATCTTAAATGCAGTGCTTGCAGACTTGCACATGCCCTTGGCTTTGTCTGGTACGTCCTGAATAAATGCTCATAATCCAGACACCAAGTTTCTCTTGAAAACCGCCTAGTCAGCTTGCTTTCATCCTTGCTGGCTATGCTCAGATGGTCTTCCAAGCTCTCGCACCTGTGTTGTAAAAATGCTAGCAGCCATCATCCTAATGAACAGTCTTGCTTTCAAACAGCCTTATGTCCCTCCCTATAACAAGCTCTACTTCAAATGTCGATTTCTGCCAACAATCTGCTCCTATCAGTTAGTTTTTCCAGTTAACAGACATAGAACGAAAAGTAGGAATAACGGCTGATTTGTTAGCTTTTTTTGATAGTGTCCCTTCCTGGCAGCCATGCAGTACCTTGGACCAGGCGTTCTCCTTGCTGAGCAGGTCTGCGTAGAAGTAGGCCATCTTCCAGTGCCTCTTGTAGGTGAAGCACCACATGAGCTCCCAGTAGCACATGTGATGGAACTGCTTCCAGTGCTGCTGGGCCTCGCAGCACTCCTCGAAACGCTTGATAGCCTGCAGGGGGGCAAAGCAGACACACACACACACAGGCACAGAGAGAGAGAGAGAGAGAGAGAGAGAGAGAGAGAGAGAGAGAGAGAGAGAGAGAGTCACAAGGCTGTAAAAGTAGAGGCAGTGGCAAGGTTTTGATTTTAAGGTGATAACAAGTCAAGTCATTACGTTATGCCATTCAGAAAAAAATGAGGAATACATACATTAAGTGTGTATATCATGCATTGATAAGCTTAGGAACATAAAAAACTGAATGAGGAATGGTGTGAAGAGAAAAGAATGGCTTCAAGACCCCAGGCTCCAAGCATTCTTGGGTATGCTGTATGCTGACATGCAGTGACACCACTAGAAATGTCAACATCAGGAAGACTTACAGCATCTAGGTTTCCTTTGATTTCCTCTATTCGGCCAGCGAAGAACAAAAAGATTGATCCCTGTGAGAACAAGACAACACAAATAGATCAAACAAAAATGCTTAGTACGAGAGCCCAGCTAGTGCTCTTATGTCACTGAGAAGCAACAGGAAAGAGTGTGCAATACATCAGACAATGGAATATCATGACAACAGCTCATTTTTTTAGGGCAATTTAAATGCAAAAGTAGTAAACACATTAACATTGACATCAATGTGATTTCTGTGTAACAATTCTTAATAAACTAGTCTTATTAATTTTCTGAAATACCGGTTGTAGGGGTTTTGTGTCAATTGAATCAAACACAGGCTTAGAGTATTTCACTTGGTGTATAAAAAGCACTTGCTTTTACTTTTTGAACGAATTAAATGACTACATCTGACTCTGTGATATTGTAATTGACTGAAAAGAGACGGTGCTTGCCTTGGGGTACTGCTTCAGATAGGGCTGCAGCAGTTTCTCGGCATCGTCCACATCCCCCTCCCCCGTCCCTGTGTGGTGGGTGACACAACACGAGAGGTGACAGTGAGACTGAGCACACACAGCCACAAGAGACACACACATCAACCCTGTCACCTGACCCTGTCAACACCTTCACTTCACTCTACTTCTACTACTACTACTACTACACAGTCTGTCACTTGAACAATTTTAACTTGCACCGCGTGGCCTTGCTGTTTCAAGTCACTGTGCAGGGGAACTGTGACAATGCCCTGGAGATTGAAAGGAACATTCCTCTGCTGTCCTGGTCGCATGACCATATGTGATTTGCTTTTAAACCACACCTGTGATGTATTTCAACGTTACATTTTGAAAAAGAATAATACACAAGTCGAAAAGTGTGTGTGGCAGAAATGAGGACTTCACAGCAGAGTTGCCTCGGGATCGTCCTTTGTGTTCATTCCTCTGCTATAATTGAAGACATTGTTGTGATACTGCGTTAATACAATTTTGTATTGTATTGTATTGTTAGGGTAAACCAGAAACGATAGATAAGGAAGAGAATACTTCATAAGGAGATTTTTCTGGAATCAATATGACGTATGGTTCTAAGCTGCTATCTTATGGCAGCCACTTCAGAGGACTAGCGGGAGTTCAGAATGAATGGAGTTCAAAGTTCATTTGAATGCCATGCCCATTTCAAACGCTGGACTTAGTTGCATTGGTGACGCGTACAACGCTTCATCTTGGCTTACCATATGGAAAATCTTTTGAATGTGGCCCTACCGTTAGTGCTCATCTACTATGCGGCTGACCCAGGTTCGATTCCGACCCGGGCCCTTTGCAGACTCCTCCCCATCTCTCTCTCCCAAATCGCTTCCTGTCACTACCTTTATTGTCCTGTCTCGTATAAAAACTAAATAAAGGCTTGAAAAGCCCCCAAAAAATACTTTAAAAAAAGAAAATGGATTGGATGTGATTCTCAGAATGTCTCCTAGGTGGCGCTAGGAGTCATCCAATAGTCTGCCTTGTATGTACTGCACTGTACACACTCAACAACACATTTTGTTACACAAATGTGCTGCAAACAAAAACTTTGATTTGCTACGTCTCCGGCCAAGATAATGAAATGATGTACGGTCCGCAAAGTGCTGAGTACAAAGACGGCGCCTCGTCAGCACAATAATTTAAGCCCAGTCCTGGAAATATAGTGATGACACCGGAGCAGGGAGTCTCTGTGTCAGCAGGAAACAATAGCTCAGGGAAATATAGGCCTCTAACTTCCCTTAATGTATTCACGGCACGGCACGGCAACTCTTTTAACTATTTTAGAAATCAATTACGATTCCCAGCTCTCCAACTTTAGGCTATGCAGTAAATCAATTTAGTATCACCCAGGAGAGGCACTCTCTGTCTCCAGTTAAAGCACTTGCAGTGCCTGGAGAAAGCATTATTTGAATAAGGTGTTTAAAAATAACGTGGGGAGAATCAATCCATCCTGTCTATCAGAATAATCTATCAGAATAATCTATCTATCTGTCTATCAGAATAATGTGAAGCCTTTTGGGGTTTATAGCAGTTGGGAACAACCCATCTCAGATGTGTGCAGATGGATGTGAACATGACTAAGGGTGTAACCAAACAAGTTAATGTGAATGTGAGTGCAGATGAATAGGTGGAGGTAAACGTACATGCAGGTAAACCGTCAAATGTGAGTGAAAACATACAGATGAACAGACAAGGGTAAAAGGGAGTGCGAGTATTTACACTGTTTACAGTGTAGGAGTAAAAGTGTACTTTATTGTCAAATTCTTCTATGAACGTAACAGGATTTGAAATGTGTTTCAGGTGGGTAAATGTGGCTGAGCAAAAAAAAATCCATTTACATGTTCTTTTTCAGTGACAAGATAAATAGAAATAGAAGTGTAAGGATGTAGCTGATGTAAGATGTAGCGGATGTAACAGAAGAGGTGAGAGGTGGAGGTACTGAGCCAGGATGAAGCTCATGAACATGAAGAGGTCAGTATGACTGTAAAGGTGGAACTAAACAGGTACAGGTGAATGCGAGTGTATCTGAAGAGGATTAGAGGTAGTGTACTCACCCAGGATGAAGCTCATGAAGGTGTGGTAGCAGAGCAGCAGCATGTTGCAGAGGAAGGACCTGAAGGTGCGATCCACCGCCCCCTCCTGCAGCTGATGCAGACCAAACTCCTGAAAACACACAAATACACACACACACACACACAAATACACACACACAAATACACACACACACACACACACACACACACACACACACACACACACACACACACACACACACACACACACACACACACACACACACACACACACACACACACACACACACAAAAGTTATCAAAACATGGTGCTATTACAGATGAATCCAGCGATATGTGGGAAATAAAATCTTACAGCCAACAGGCATCGATGGACAAGGGGTGCTAGTAACAATACAAGCGCAGTGACGCATCAGCAAAAGGTTGCGATGTGCTTGCTTCATTTGTGGACGACGTGAATTACCATCACAGGGCCATATTGCTCAACATATGTCACACCATGTCTCTGAGTGTGTGCGTGCGTGTGTGTGTGTGTGTGTGTGTGTGTGTGTGTGTGTGTCTGTGTCTGTGTCCATGTATGATGGCGATGGTGCAGCTTTCGCTCTGTGTGAGTGTGTGTATCCTTTTGTCCATGCTCACAAGTGTGCTTGTGTGTTTGTTGTTGCAGCTTTATCTGTGTGAGACTGTGTGTGTGTGTGTGTGTGTGTGTGTGTGTGTGTGTGTGTGTGTGTGTGTGTGTGTGTGTGTGTGTGTGTGTGTGTGTGTGTGTGTGTGTGTGTGTGTGTGTGTGTGTGTGTGTGGATTATTTTCACTTCAGTGCCTAATTAGGCAGTTACAGCCAGCACAGGAGACATCAACAACCAATAGTTTGGGCACCGGGCCTATTTTGGCAGCCCGCTGCGTGCAGTGATTCATAACAAAGCACAGAAAATGGCCTGAGCATTGCAGTCGCTTACATATGAGCAAGTTTATCTCAGACGCTGTGAAAATGACTCTATTGAGAGTCTGGAAGCGTCCTCATTATGCTAGGGTTACAAGCACCAGTATAATTACTTCACTCCTTTATGGGACTGTCCATTTCCATGTGTTTTTCTCACACTGGGCCAAACCCCAAGTGAAGTATTCAACTGAGAATGCTCTACTCAATGCAATAATTTGCTTTGCTGTGCTTCTGCTGAGGGGTTGCTTTTATTTCACCTGACAAATGTGCACCTGCTACCATATTTCTGAGTGCACCTGCTACACACACTCACACAAATGTGAATAGGAACATCCACCCTAGTCATGCCCATGCCTCTCACACAGTCAGTGAAGGGCAACTGCAGCAACAGAATGATGCATTAACATACACACATTTAGGAGTAAACATATTCATACACAGTATCTCACACTCACACACCACAATTTGCCATGGAACACATGCATGCACAGTCACTCATGCACATACACACGCACACCCATGCACGCACACATCACAGTTTGCCACGGAATCCTACTGTCCAGGTGACCCACCTTGTTGCCAGAGAAGCCCACAAACTCCAGAAGTCTGAGTGTCCTTGTGGGCAGCAGAGACAGCATCTGTGACACAGGCACAAACACCATTCAGCACATTGCCATTCGCTTACTTGGTGAGACAGTGGCCTGGGTTACACGGGACATTTCATTCCAAATTAACTCCATTTAATTCAGAATAAAACTTACTTCCGCTTTGACAATTTCACACTTCACAATTGTTTTCCTTCCTTTCAAGCATGAAAGCTAAAGATGTGTTTCAGTCTAGGGTCAAAAACACCTCTAGATGGACTGACTAATCCTAATGACCTATCTTGCTGCTTATTGGCCTATCACACATAAGCGTTTGTCAGAGTGAGTGTGGGGGAACACAACAGGTTCTCACCAGGTTGAAGGCCCCGATTCCCAGCTTCACCCCTCCCTCAAAATGACCGTGGTTGTCGCCTTGGGCGAAACCCGAGGACTGGAGAACTGTGTGGAGCTCCCTGCAACACACAAGTACACACACGTGCACACCCACATGAACGCATGCATGCACACACAAAGACTATCACTGTAGACGTTACACAAGAGTGTCTCGAAGACTAACGTCACACATACATGTCATGACATGCAGACACAGATTACATCTCCCCCCCCTCTCTCTGTGGTTCTCACTACATCCAACTCACACATACACATAGACATACACATGTCCCCCTCTCTCTCTCTCTCTCTCTCTCTCTCTCTCTCTCTCTCTCTCTCTCTCTCTCTCTCTCTCTCTCTCTCTCTCTCTCTCTCTCTCTCTCTCTCTCTCTCTCTCTCTCTCTCTCTCTCTCTCTCTCTCTCTCTCTCTCTCTCTCTCTCACACACACACACACACACACAACATGCCATGTTAAACAATAACATTTATGCAAAGAAAAATGTTACATCACACTCTGTCTTTGGTAGCACACAAGCCTTGATTATGTCATACACAGATTACACACGCTCACACATACACACGCGCATACACACACGCATACACACACGCACACACATGCCCGCACGCATGCACGCACTCACACAGACTTTTGGAAAAGAAAAACACAAAGTGCTCATACTAGTCAGTGATACTTACTTGTATATCTGGTAGCTGTTTCTCACTTTAATACCCCCTTTGATGAAACTGATCATATTTTCATCCTATTGCAAATATCAAACACAATTCAATTAGAAGCCTTTTTAGAAGTCAGCTTAATATCACAGTCAGTTATCACAGTTATCCCAGTCAGTTACTTAGGCCTCCACATATTATCTGGGGTTTGCCTTCATACATTTATGATTGTGAATCTTGTGTGAGAGATATGTTAACTACCTGTACATTTTCTATTGGGATAGCCCTATGTCCAATACTTCATTCCCTGACCGACTTATTAAATATGCTTTATATTGATAGTATATGCTTTATAAGTGCAGTACAACCTTGAAGACAAAAGCAGGGAAATAATGGAGCGGCAGCTACCTGGAGGAAGGTGAGCGCTGCCCTCTGTAGGAGACATTCTGCATAGCACACTTCTGCATGGAGCTCCTCTGCAAACAGGGAAGAACCAAATACATACAGTATTAGTTACTTACAACACACACACACACACACACACACACACACACACACACACACACACACACACACACACACACACACACACACACACACACACACACACACACACACACACACACACACACACACACACACACACACACACACACACACACACACAAGCACGCATGCACACACACACACGTACGCGCCCACGCTCACAAACAAACCAACACACACACGCACGTGCGCACACACAACATAGAAAAAGTACTGCAAAGGCATACAGAATACAGAAGAGTACTTCAGTTCAGCCAATAGGCAACACAGGCAGCTGCTTAAAGGCCCAATAAAGTGGTCAGGACAACCTTTAACCTATGTTATAGACATGGTCCTTTACTCTCTTTGAACGGACTTGCTTACTCCACTCTTCTGTGCACAGGTAAAGGTAATGTATAATATCATTTCCAATATTTGTGTGAATGATCTACATATGTTTATGTCTATTTAAACTGGACATAGTCTAATGTAATGCAATGCTACATGCATGGTAATGTAAAAAATGGTAGGTTTTCAATAGCGGCCACCATGGCCTTTGGCAGTGAGATACCATTTACCCCTGCTACAGTAGTCAGACTACCAATGAGCCTGCCATATGCATGCCATCAAGAAGCCATGAACTTGTGCATGTACTAGTGACATGATGATACTGTGCAGATACAACCAGCATGGAATAGGAGGCTGGCTTCCTT
Organism: Engraulis encrasicolus; assembly: GCF_034702125.1. Classification (NCBI taxonomy): domain Eukaryota; kingdom Metazoa; phylum Chordata; class Actinopteri; order Clupeiformes; family Engraulidae; genus Engraulis; species Engraulis encrasicolus. Next base: position 42,047,603 of record NC_085862.1, on the reverse strand, counting down.
GAAGCATATCATGATTGCCAACTCAGACACAGCAGAGTACAGGAGGTAGATAGTCCCAGAATGTGTGTCCACCTTTGGGTTTGTAAGGCCAGCAGTTTTGAGTTTATCACAACTTTCTGAATAAGAAGCATCCATTGAACCTTTTGTGCTAAAATAAGTAATAATTAAAACCCTCTCGACTCTGGGTCTAAGACCTTTCCGATCAGTCAACATCATAACAATTCCAGTTCCTGTCCAGAGCTGTGTGGGAGTAGCCACTTCGTGACAGGTTCAGAGACAAGGCCCAGGGGACATAAAACAAATGTATGCAAACATCCAAGCTCTACTGACCTTCTGTGAAGTTTTTGCTGTTGAAGGTAGACTTCTTCCTAAACCTGGGAGAAGAGGACAGGACAGTATTATAGATATATCTCGACACAAAATAATGTATTTTTATAATATAATGTGTATCATTTCAACATAATATAATATAACATCTTGAAAATATTAATATTAATGTGCCCTTTTGTCTGACTGTTTTTTTTTTACTGCAAAAGAGAGTGTTTTTCATTTAGGGTTCCGGGAGGAGAAATGAAATGAAATGAAATGGTGTCAACGCTACTTCTCTGTCTTTTTGTGTCCGTCTTACAGACCTTCCAACACTTTATGGCACTGACCAGCATGAATTATTCAGAGTGGAGCTCTTTTATGAAATGTGCAGACATTAGAGAAGTGCTGAGTCATGGGACATGTTGAGGAGAGACTTGGTGTGCGTGTCTATGAGTGTGAGACTAGGACCATCTCCTAATGTCAAGTGTTCTTGCCTTGGTAGTGCATGAAATACCAAGTGATTGGAGACTCTTTAGTGAACTCCACGGAGTATCCAATCACTAGTCGTTACATGCACTACCAAGGCTAGAACACTTGACATTGGGAAATTGTCCATGTGTATCTCAGACTGTGTGTGTGTGTGTGTGTGTGTGTGTGTGTGTGTGTGTGTGTGTGTGTGTGTGTGTGTGTGTGTGTGTGTGTGCAATCACGCCACCCGGAGGCAAATCACGCTCATAAACTGAATTGGTCACATGTCTGCCGTCTTCCCTGACATAAAGACCGCAGCCCAGTGAACTACTTAACCAGTAGACGCGCGCACACACACACCTACACACACACCTACACACACGTACACACACGTACACACATGTACACACACACACGTACACACACACACACACACACGTACACACACACACACACACACGCACACACACACACACACACACATACACACACACACACACACACACACACACACACACACACACACACACACACACACACACACACACACACACACACACACACACACACACACACACACACACACACACACACACACACACACACACACACACAGGGCCGCTGACAGCTTTTGCCGGGCCCGGGACAAAGCCACTTGAAAGGGCCCCCTATCCAATAGATGTAATGTAAGTAGGACCCAATTTTGGGGCCCCTCTGTCCCTGGGCCCGGGACAACTGACCCCTTTCCCCCTGTCGGCTGCCCTGCACACACACCCACACACACCCACAAGCACACACACACGCACATTAAGCTTGGAATGACATTGTGGAGGGATAGTTGGAGCATCCTCCATAGCTAAGAGAATAATGTACAGAGACACATTGTCCATACGCCTGCATCATGATTATTGTTAAAACACTGAGCCTCTCATGCGCCACATTCCTAGAGTTGCAGTGACTAATTGGCTGTAGCATAACTATGCTATTTAATGGGAACAACCCAATGCTCCAAGCATAATACCAGTCATTACAATATAAATCTGTTTTACCCACGGAATCATGCTGCCTACAATGTCTTGGTTTCTTTTGTGACAGACGTGTGTGTAAACAAACTTTTTTACAAACAACAAGTATTATGAACACGATGACATACTACAATTATCATGCTGTCTATTTGGATGACTGTAATTCTATTGACTTTGGCTATTGTTTGTCTGGCAGTAGAGCTGCTAGCTGGACCCCCCCCCCCCCCCCCCCCTCTCTCTCTCTCTAGCACACACGGGGTATAAGGTCAAACTGTAGTTCTTACTACATCCACCTCACACATCTCACACATACACATGTCCCCCCCCACCCCCCCCCGCCTCTCTCTGTGGTTCTCACTACATCCAACTCACACATACACATACACATACACATGTCCTTATCTCTCTCTCTCTCTCTCTCTCTCTCTCTCTCTCTCTCTCTCTCTCTCTCTCTCGTGTGTTGGCAGTGGGCCTGGGTCAGCTGGTTCGGGGGCAGTGGATGTGGATGTGGATGTGAGTGCTGCCTCCTCAGCTAGAGAGCAGTACAGCTGAGCAAGCAGCAGTGGCAACAGCGGCAGCAGCAGCAGTGGCAGAGTGACATTCCACTGCCTTTAAGCTGCGATGACGTGGCACTGGCACACAGGGCAGGGTGTGTGTGTATTCTGTTTGTAAGTGTGAGTGTGTGTGTGTTTGTGTGTGTGTGTTGTGTGCATGTGTGTGCATGTGTGTGTGTCTGTGTATACTGGCATTTGTGCCTGTGTGTGTGCGTTTGCGTGTGTGTGTGCTTGCGTGCAAGGGGGTGTGGTGTCCTGTGCATTAAGTGGTACGTGATGTACATTTTCACAGGCAAACACCAGCGTGTGGTGTGGTGCGGCAGAGGCCTCTGAAATTCCCCTGGCAGCCGAGAGCGCAAGGTGACACTGCCCTCAGCTCCCAGCATTACATCATGCCACACGACACACACACGTGCCCAAAGAGTAAGCAAACATACTCACATAAGCATATACACATACAAACACAAAGGCACCCCAATACATGCGCATGTGTGCACACACAAAAGAACACGCATCGTGTACACATACACACACACACACGCACTCATGCTCACGAATAAGTAGACACTCACAAGACATCGCCACACATAGTCAACGGTAGTCACACACACTACTGCTCTGCGTGTACGACAGTGTGTCAGATGAATAGCTTCCCACATTATGCTGATTTACAGTATAGGATGCAGGATATTCTACTCCTTTTATGTATGCATAATGGGCATTGCAAAGCCATTAGGATGGCACTGAGGTTTATCATGACTGATTGGAGCTCTTAGGGAATAAGCTGACTAAAACTACTACTTTCGTATCCCGTGTCTGTGAGAACTTCAGGGTGGTGTCTATGTTGTATCGGATAAAACCTATGTAGAGTCCCTGGGTGTATAGGATGGAAAATACTCTTTTCCTGAATACTCTAGATAGGTGAATTTGCTTCCTGGTATTTGGTCATTCCTGTAAAACTATCAGGCCTGCCCTTAACCAATCATGGCAGACTGGAAACTAAAAACTTGGTTCAAGTCTAAGCTCCAAGTCATCTCATGGAGAACCCTAGTGAAATGCGACAGCAGTCGACAAGAGAATAAATGGTCTTTCCTGGCATTAGGTAAAATTAGAGGAATGTTTATTGGCTATATCCTTGGCTATATCCTTACTCACCCCAGTCTACATAAATAACCTGCCATGGCCACTGATCTAGGTACTACCTGAGTAGGTTCTACACAATCTTTAGTACTTCCTATGAAACAATCTTTGCAGTATATGGTAGGGTGCATTCAGGTAAATTGGGCAACTTTTTTGGCAAATTCAGAAAGACTGATGAAATCTGAGGAAGAACATCAATACATTACCCAAAGTTAAGTTTGATTGCATAAAGTGACTCATAATCTTCCATTTCATGACGAAAAACAAGGTGATTAATGTAAAAATTATGAATTTTTACAAGTTTTAGTGACAGGTGTGTCATCCTGTATGGAAAAAAATGCATTCTGGCAAAATGTGGCACCTATTCATTCCAATGGTAAAATTAAGAATTGCACAAAAGAAAAACAAAATTAGTGATGATTTTAATACTTTTCCTTTTTTTTGGCTTTCAACACATCTGTTTCCAAAGAGATATCACAACTTCATTAAAAGAGCTCCCCTGACACCTACATCTTCAATAATGGTCACATTGTTTTTGTAGAAAATATGAATGGTAATTCCCATAGAAAAAAACGACCCAAATTACCTGATAGTTACCTTAACAAGTTCAGCTAAAGTGGGCCGATGGGTTTTTTGACATTTTTAGGTATTTAAACATCACAATGTTGCCACAACTATGTTTTTCCAGATTAAAGGCACATATTCAAACCTAAAAACATATCCGTTTTTATCACATCTG